>NC_073249.2:64891666-65197083 GCF_029289425.2 Pan paniscus
TATTAATTACCCACTGAATCTATTAGGCTGGTGCAAAAGTAATTGCGGTTCTTGCCATTACTTTCAATAATTGTTGGACCTGCTAATTTCCATGGAGTTTTGTGCATGTTAGGTTACTCTTAAACACCACAGAAAATGGTGATTCATCTCTTGACTGCCCCCAGAGAAGGCTGAAGAAAGGTCAAAAACATCCCCACCAGTAAATTACCAGGGCTAGTGGAAACTCTGTCCCCATCATAACTTTTGTCACGCCAGGCAGATCCACTTGGCAGATGACAGGAGCCCCACTTGCTGCCCAGAGCTAAGCACCTTCTCTGCCAGCAACCCACAGGCACAGTGGGACTGGATAGCTCGTCCACCTCCACCCTGAGAGTGTTTCTATTTGCTTCAGTGAAAGCGTTACACCTTGCTGCGACAGAGCCCTGATTAAAGGCAAAATCAGATGAGCTCACGGGCATTTCCACTAGTGACCAGTGACCTCAGAGCAAATCTTCCTTAATTCCCAAAGCATAATTTGAATTTTTATGAGAAGTGAAAGGAGGAGGTCAGTTATTTTGGACAAATATTATTTCAAACTCATAGAACAGATGTTTCAAGTGATTCCCTACTTTTCTGCCTGCTTCCCTTCCTAAAACTATGCTTCCCCTTTTGTAAATCTTAGTGTGCAGCCTATGATTGCAAGCTGAGCTGTGGGCCTTGAAAGACTCGTGGTGAAAGTGAATCTGAACAGCAAAGCTGCTGCAATTCAGGAGCAGGGGTAAAGAAGGAAGGGCCAGTAGCATGAGTGGATGTGTAGAATACTGCTCAGATTCACAAGAAATAGTTTAATTGAGCCAAGCAAAATTTTAGGAGTGATGTGGGAACACATTTTTTTAAAACACTTGAAAAATTTAGACACTCCCTCCCATATTCTTTTTTTATTTTTTCCTTTTTCTTTGTTTCAGTCCCATTAATTATCTCATACCCCTCCCATAAATGTTCCAAATATTTGATTGTTCCAAAATATTGGTTATTGCCTTCTTTTTCCTTTTTCAAACTGTATCCAGTCTTATTAAAGATGCTTTTTGTAAGCAATCATCGTATATTAGACAGGCCATGAGCAGACAATTGCTAACAGTATACAACAACTTCCAAACTCTCTGCTTCAATGAACCAAAATCAGACAGCTGTATAAAACCCAGTGAAATCTTCATTTGCTTAGACTCTCGATTGCAGTGAGGGTTGACATTTCACATGTAGCATGTTGTTTAACAACTTTTCATGAGCCAATCTTGACTTTCAGGAAATGAAATGAAAATGGCAGAATCATCAGTCTGGAGATCCACAATCTAAAAAAGGAACTGCTGTTGTTTTGAGAGCTGCCCTCTCAATAGGGGTCACTGGAAGGTCCAGATGGCCACCTGACTGCTAATTAATTTTAGGTGTCAGGTCCCAACAGGTCTCTGGGTTTAAGGAAGTTGAGACCATACTAAAGGCAGAGAGGGAGAAGAAGAAATAATGAATTTTAGTTTTCCCACACCATAAGGTGTTTGTGCCAAGGTAGCTATGTGTGTCAATGCCAGGAATCCCCCTCCTGGGAGCCAAGAGGAAGTTTCTCAAAACTGGAAGAAAAGGTGTTTCCCCACATTAATCCAGCTTCGGAGACATTCTATTAGTGACATATGCCCCTTCCCCCCAGAAAATGAAATGTTCTGTGTAATAATAACATAGCTTTAAGAAAAGTAAGACAACATTCTACATTTTTATAAAACTCCATTTAAAAAAAATAGTATTTCCAATTGTATGGTTACCAGAAGTACACAGTTATCAAAAACGCACACACTTCCCCTGGCATCTCCAGCATCGTCAGCTTTCTGTGCCTGGTCTGTTCTGGCATCTCCATTTTCTGCAGGATTATTTCCCTCTTTGCCAGTGCCAGCCTTTCCCTTTTTTCCTTCTGCGTACCTTCTCTTCCTTCTTAGCAGGGGCCTTTTGGGGCTTGGGTTCTGGCTGTGGAGAAGCAGGTCTAGCAGACAACCTTGCTGATCTTCTCTGTGGTTTATCCTTCAATGTGGCTGTATCTCTTGGAGCATCCCCTCAGACTTTCTCCAGTGCTGGATGAAGGCACTGCATGGTGGGATGCAGTGGTACCTGGGCTCTGGTCGGTCTAGACGTCATTCTCACTTCTTCACACTGCTCCTCCCTTCTTTTACTAAACATTAAAGAGGATGACAATGGGGCTTGGGGGACAGTGGGGACGAAGAGCATGGAGATACTTTGATACCTTGATCATGAAGGGCTTAGGAGGAATGATAGTCCCAGGGGACACAGACTAAGACTCAAGCCACCAAAACCAAGCCTTGCATTTCCTTCACAATTTTGCTGAAGATGTCCTTATCCATTATTGAACTCTTTTGTTTTACTGTATGCCCTAAGTTCTTCTAGTCTGAATATGTGAAGTTCAAATTTGGGGAATTTGTTATTTACATTGGGAAAACAACAAGGTGAGAATATCAGCAGATGTCACTGTTCCTTGCGGATGTTTAAGAATGTTCAGCCTCTAAGATTGTCTTAGTTGAGATTTCTGTGGCCTCTGTAGTAGGTTAAACTATTAACCTACTACAGAGTTCATCTGGTCTGGGACAGGGACAGCCAATCAGGACATCTTTAGTTGGCCTGATGCTCAGATGTAGCCATCACCGACTGACCGACTCTGGGCTGTCTTCTGCTGCGCAGATCCTGAGTAACCTGGTGATGGAGGAGCTCCTGCCCACTCTTCAGACAGACCTGCTGCCTAAGATGAAGGGGAAGAAGAATGACAGAAAGAGGACGTGGCTTGGTGTAAGCAATGGTTTTGCTCTACAACTGAGCTACTCAAAATGGGAACATTCTCTTCCCTTTTCTTTTAGGGCATTTGTTGTTGTTGTTGATATTCCCTTCCCTGGGTGTAGAAATGCCTACTTCGAACCTGCTGAGTCTCACTTACAAGAAGACTGTTCCAAACAGACTCCAACTTTGAAAGAAAAATTACAATGTGTGTGCAGTTCTGTTTGTTATGATGGCCTGTGATGAAGGCTCCTCCCTCCACTTGACTCCATCAATGCTTACACATGACAGAGCCCTGATTTATGTGTTATTCCCTGTTGCAGCTCCTCGAGGAGGCCTACACCCTGGTTCAGCATCAAGTTTCAGAAGGATTAAGTACCTTGAAGGAGGAATGCAGAGCTCTGACAAAGGGCCTGGAAGGAACGATCCGTTCTGACATGGATCAGATTGTGAACTCAAAGAACTATTTAATTGGAAAGATCAAAGGTCAGTGGAGATAATCCATGCTCTTACTAATTAAATAAGCTGTACATGCAGGGATCCACCACATAGCAGGAATGCATGGTTTCAGAGGATAATTAAACTTAAGAAATTGGGAGGAGGTGATCACAGCTGCAACAGGAACATGCTGGAGGTACCATTAGGGGCCTGGGCCTTCCCGTGGAAGCTTCATGGACACAAGGCAGAGGAAAGTTTGTTTCTTGCCTTTGGCAGTGCCTGTGTATTTGATACTGCCTGCACCCCCAACCCCCACTGTAGCACCCTTGACACTGAATTAGACTGGCTTCTGCTCCACCTCCTCTCTGCCGTAAGCTCTGAAAGAGCAGAGCCATGTCACCCTGGTTTACTCAAGTACACCCAGGGCCTGGTGTCACGCCTGGCATATACAGACTCAGCAAATATTCAAATCAATTAATATATGGATTTTCCTCTAACATGAAAGCCCAAAATTTTGGCTTGGAGTCATACCCAGTCACCCTACAAACCCAATAAATGTAGGTTTGTAGCCCCAACTCCAATATTAGGCAGTCCATGCATAATTGGGGAGATCACTCACCTTCTGTTTAGCTCAGTGTCCTCCTCTGAAATTAGGAGGACCCACAGGAGTGGGATTGGCAAACTGAAGCCCTTGAGCCATATTGGGGCCCCACCTGTTTTTGTAAATAATGTTTTCTTGGCACACAGCCAGGCACATTCATTTATGTATTGTCTGTGGCTGCTTTTGTGCTACAACAGAAGTGAATAGTTGGAACTGAGACCTTACGGACCACAAAGGCACAAATATTTACTATTTGGTCCTTTACAGAAAACAGTTTGCCTATTCCCATACAAGAGACCTTAGATGGCCTCTAAGGAATCCTACAGAATGAAATTCTATGGTTCTCCATTCTATCTGGGGCCTCTACAACCCAACAAACACACCGTACCTAGTGACCTAGTGTCACTTCAGAGGAGAAGCTTGCAGGCTCATCTGTGATTGTTTATTGACAGTCTTCCTAGAAAGTTCTCAGATTATTCCCTCACTCACTCATTCATTCATTAGAAACTGTGGACTAAGTGCTTTCCAAGCGAGACAATGGAGCTTTAGCAGTGACCGAGGAACACCCTATTCCTGTGTTCAGGAGGCTTAGAGTCTCGGGGCTGTCGGCTTTGTGGATTAGCCTCTGCAGTTCAGGCCCCCTTTCCACTGCAGCCCAGCTTGCTTCAGGGTTCTTAGCACAGGTCCTGCTGAGAGGAGGTTTGAGGAGGCACAGCTCCAGCACTGGTGTGTGTGTCTGTGTATCTCTGGGTGTCTATTTACGCCATCCTTTCCAAAGCCAGCTCTACATTAACTTCAGAGTATTTGATGTTTTCTACTATCTGTGTCTCTTATTCCTCCATTAGTACAACTACTCTAGAGTTGACTATATATTGAAATACTTTGTACTACTTAAAACTACCAGTGCTCAACTTCTGTGCCAAAATTTCTGCTATCTGGAGCTAAGTTGGGCCTAACCGTAGCCATTCTCATGGCTGAAACTAAATTGTCATCCTTTGCTTAAATCTCTGTGGCTCCGGTGTATCCACATATGATGGAAAAAGATTTTGCCCTGAATTAGTATTTATTTCCTAAAAGAAGCCGTAAAAGGAAGTAATGATCAAGTCTTTTTAAAATGGAATATCAGTGTTACAGCTCTTTTAGAATTTGTCTAGCAGGCTTTCCAGTTTTTGCTGGAAAGCCCAAAAAATGAAAAATAAATAAAATGAAATATCAGAAACACATTTTAAGTAGGCATCCAGTGCTCCACCTTTAAAACAAGGAAGTGTGCTTTAGGCTGCATTAATAAAGGGCTTTGTATTTCTAAAAAAAAACCTGGGGAGTATTAAATGGTGATCTGTCTATTTCCTCCCATATGACTCTTGGGAGTAAAGCCCCTGAGCTTTAGTTCTGCTGCACAATTATTTATTCATTCAATAAGCATTTATTCTACTTCTGCTGAGTACAATGGATGGAATGACTCAAAGAAGACAATGTGATTTTACAAGGAGAGGAGGATACAAAGCATGTCACAGATGCTGAGACAGAAGGAAAAACATCTTCCTACCAGAGGCAGAACAAAGAGCACAGTGGTTCCCAATGTGAGCATAGATCCCATTTCAACCTCAAGAAGCTATGTGGGCCCCTCATAATGAGAGCACAGGTCTAGTGTTGGGGGACTGGAAAAAACGATAATGCCAACAGGTACAATAAGAGCTAACAGTTACTGAGTCCTTCCAAGGGGCCACTTCCAGAGTTGTAAGCACTTGTAATATAGTAAACTCACTTAATCCTCACCATAATTGCTTTTATGATCTCCATTTTACAGATGATAATACTGAGGCAGAAATTCGGTAACTTGCTGAGATTCCAGAGCTAGTTGTGGTAGAGTCGGGCTCCAAACCCAGGCCCTCTGGCCTTCGCCTTTCAGGCATCATCGCTCTGTTCAGCTCCTTCCTTCACTTCAGTAAGGCTTATGAATTAATGTATCAAACACATATGCATCACAGCGGCATCTCTGCATGCTTGAAAAATAGCAGTGCATACACGAATGGGACATGGAACTTATCCAGCCCATAAGGAAACACCTGCAGACCCCAGCTCAGGAAGCTGTGTGGGAGTTCCAGGACATTACAGTGAAATTTGAACTAGGCCTTGAAGAGAGGAGTAGGATGATTATGAGCAGAGGTAGAGGAAGGAAGGCAAGGTAAAGGAACATTGAATAAAGGTGCAGAGAGGGGGCGGAAGCACATTGTGGTAAGTAGGCACAGAGGGAGAGTGGGCAGAGAGGAATATACCCTCCCACGGCCCTCCTGTGCCTATCTTGGCCCCACCCAGATCTGCCATCTGCTGCTAGATCTTTATTGCATATTACCCATGTTCAGCATTGTTCTGAAATTTCAATTAGATGCTTTTCAAATACTTCCTCTCTTTAAGGTTAATTAACTAATAATTAATTTATCTCCTGACAAACAGTTTTACACTTTAGTGTCAAGCAAGTCATTTTTAGAAGACTCTTAGATTGTGTCATATTTGGATCATACAATTGAAAGGGTTTTTTCTTAATAATTCTATGACTTGTGTAATATTTTACATCCCAAATATTTCTGAGTGATTTGTAATATTAATAATATTAGTCATTTTGGATTATCAGAATAAGAGGCCATGATCTGGTCCTGCACAACTCTGTGAAGTATTTCTGCCAGTTGAAATAAGAACGAGGCCATTCATCTCACTGTAAGCAAATTCCCAAGAAGAACTTAAGAAAGACCCTTGAATGTTAGCCCTGCTCCTGAAAATTAGGGTCTGATGTTTGTCCAGTCATCAAACATCTCCAGGCCTCATTTTTTTCATCTGTAAAGTGGAGAGATTGGATACCAGCTCCACTTGTGCTTCTGTTCTCAGTTCTGTGATTCTATGACAAGGCTCTGTGACCTGCCTCAATCCACAAGGCTAGCCTTCTAGTCCACGGAGCAAGCTCAGGCTTCTTCTAGCTCCGGCCTCCTTCACTCCATTGCGGCTTCCTAGCTGATCATGAGAGTTACCTCTGCTCTGAAAACAATGCAGGTTTCCATGTCCTACCCAGACTGCACCAGGAGCTTCACTGTGCTCTCCCTCTTCTAAATCAAAGAGGAGTACTTTCCTCTGGGGAGTGGAATTATAGTGACATTTTTTCATTCTTCTTCATGATCAAAATGTACTCTACATTTTTGTCACTAAGCATGTCATCTTGGTCAGAAAAACCTATTGTGATTTTGTTTTGTCTTGTTTTAATCAGCAATGGGGACAGGAGGTAGGGTGGCAAACTGAATGGAATTTGGTTCCATTGGCCCAAGAAAAGAATGTACTGGAGTTCTTAAAAAGTATTTTGGTGGGGAGAGGAGGATGGAATTATACTGAGTGATTAACTCCTAGAGAAATGAATTAAAACAATAAATTGTGTTTTTAGAAGACAAACTGTGCATATTTAATGATAGTGATTGACAGTAGATAGGTGGATCACCAGCCTTTTCTTCTTCATATGAAGAGTTGCATGTTCAGAGGGACCAAGCAGAAAAATGCATTTTATCCCAGGGCAGAGGAAAGCTTGGGGAGTGGATAGGTTTGGTCCAGTTCTGAAAGGGTCCAGTGGTTTTCCGTTCTTGTGTCCACGGGCACC
Organism: Pan paniscus; assembly: GCF_029289425.2. Lineage (NCBI taxonomy): Eukaryota > Metazoa > Chordata > Mammalia > Primates > Hominidae > Pan > Pan paniscus. The sequence continues at coordinate 64,899,148 of NC_073249.2, forward strand.
GGGCTCATTGTGCTAGTCTGTCATGGCCACTTGAGCTTGCCTTGGCTGTTAAATGGCTCCGTGGGGCACCATTCAGCTCTGGTCTGGCTCCAGTGCCCACAAACCCAGTTTTGCCATATGTCACAGTTTTTTGGCTATTTCCTACCTCAGCGATGGTGGCCCAGCCGGCAGAGAAAAGCTGCTTGGAGAGTGTGCAGCCATTCCTGGCATCCATCCTGGAGGAGCTCATGGGACCAGTGAGCTCGGGATTCAGTGAAGTACGTGCACTCTTTGAGAAAGAGGTGAATGAAGTCAGCCAGAACTTCCAGACCACCAAAGACAGTGTCCAGCTAAAGGAGGTAGGATACAAAGCTGAGGAGCTGGGTGTGAATGGTCTGCCTGGCTGTGTTTTCCATGGGGCTTTATCTGCCATTTCTCCCTCCCTTCCTCCCTTCTTTCCTTCCTTCCATTCTTCTGCCCTTCCCTCCATTCATCCAGCCTTTCTTCCGTTCATTCAGACCCACCATTCATCCGTCTATTCATCCATCCACCCATCTGATAGTTTTATTGATGGTTTTCAAGTTAGAAAAATAATAACCTGTGTGTACAAGTGAAGCAACATACTCAAATATATTAAAGGCAAACGTAGTCACCATCACTGATACCCACTAATCCTAGTCCACCCCAGACTCCTAGGCTACCCCCATTCCAAACTCCTTGAATTAACTAATAGAAATAGCGTGGTATATATTTTTCCTATAGTTTTTATTTATTCATACAAGTATATATCCTCATTTGTAGAACATTGTTGGTTTGTTTTCAAAAATATAGACTTATGATATGAAATTTGATAAAAAAAAAAAAACTTCAGCCAAATTAAATCTAAAGGAGTTTAATTGAGCAACAAACCATTTGTGAATCGGGCAGCCCCTAGAATCACAACAGATTCACAGACACTCCAGGGGTGCCTCACGGTCAGAACAAATTTATAGACAAAAAAGGTCAAGTGACATACAGGAATTGGAAGTGAGGTACAGAAACAGTGAAATTGGTTACAGCTTGGCATTTGCTTTATTTGAACGCAGTTTGAACATTCAGCAGTCTATGAGTGGTTGAAGTATGGCCGCTGGGATTGGCCAAAACTCAGCTATTGTTATAGGTGCATACAACTAAGTTAGGTTTTCAATTTTGTCTGACTATTAAGCTAGGTTACAGTTCATCCACAAGGACTTATATATATAAGAAAGGAGTCCTTCTTAGGCCATAGTTAGTTTGCATTAACAATCCCCCCCTTTTTGCAAAGGATATGAACAGACACTTCTCAAAAGAAGACATTTATGCAGCCAACAGACACATGAAATAATACTCATCAACACTGGTCATCAGATAAATGCAAATCAAAACCACAGTGAGATACTACCTCATGCCAGTTAGAATGGCAATCATTAAAAAGTCAGGAAACAACAGATACTGGAGAGGATGTGGAGAAATACGAATGCTTTTACACTGTTGGCGGGAGTGTAAACTTGTTCAACCATTGTGGAAGACAGTCTGGCAATTCCTCAGGGATCTAGAACTAGAAATACCATTTGCCCCAGCCATCCCATTACTGGGTATATACCCAAAGGATTATAAATCATGCTACTATAAAGACACATGCACACATATGTTAATTGCGGCACTATTCACAATAGCAAAGACTTGGAACCAACCCAAATGTCCATCAATGATAGACTGGATTAAGAAAATGTGGCATGTACACCATGGAATACTATGCAGCCATAAAAAAGGATGAGTTCATGTCCTTTGCAGGGACATGGATGAAACTGGAAACCATCATTTTAAGCCAACTATCACAAGGACAGAAAACCAAACACTGCATGTTCTCACTCATAGGTGGGAATTGAACAATGAGAACACGTGGACACAGGGCAGGGAACATCACACATGGGGTCCTGTTGCGGGGTGGGGGGCAGGTGGAGGGATAGCATTAGGATAAATACCTAATGTAAATGACAACTTGATGGATGCAGCCGACCAACATGGCACATGTATACCTATGTAACAAACCTGCACGTTGTGCACATTTACCCTAGAACTTAAAGTATAATAAAAATAAAATAATAATAATAATAATAATTCCCCCCTTTTGGTCATTTTCTCAATTTTGAGAGATTGACCAAAACCTTAGTCATTGATGTTACTAGCACTATCGTAAATGTACTTATACGGTTTTGAAACCCACTGGGAAACAGTAGAACAGTGGGTTTTGCAAGGAGGGAATAAGGACTGAGTAGAGAGTACCTTCTTATGCCGGAACATCCTATTTACAGGAGAAAAACAAAACCTGGTATGTTCTAGGATCTATGTGTTTTCTTAAAGCCCTAGCTTGATTATGTCACATTTAGCAGAAGTGGCTCTATTTTAGCTTGGTTTGGTTTGATGGGGCCTAGTGCATGAGCTTAGTCCCAAATAATGGCCTCCCATTTAAAATTTTGTTTAAAAATAATTCCCCCTCTTGAGCCAGGTTTTCACTTAGGTGAGAGTGTGACCAAAACTTAGGGCCTTAGTGCCACTTTCAGTTACCATCATTTTGGGTTTCTGGTCTCAGCATGTCATTCATATAGGTTATGGAGTTCTCATGGTCGCATGTTTCTTTCAGCTTTTGTCATTTCAGTTGAAGAGGGACCATTTGACATCCTAGAGATGGCTGCATGCAAACATATAAAACCTTTGAGAGAATACAGCACACCAGGAAGACTATTATTATGACTATTGGGAGGATAATATCAAGAGTTTGGAGTATGCTCCTTACCCAGGGTCCCCATAAACCAAATCACCTAAAATTAAATAGATTAAAGAATGAGCTAGATGAAGAGTCTACTCGCTTGACTAAGTGGTCTTTTCATTAATCCCCTACAGCTGGATTTTTATAATCTACATGTGATGTATTTCTCCATAGGCCACAAGTGTCAGCAGCTGCATAGGTACTTTTCTATTTAGCCAATTTTATTATTTAGCATAACTTTCACAAGAGAATTTAAAGTCTGTTGTGTAACGATAGCCTTTAAAGTAGAATTTACTGTAGGGCCTATTATGAGGGAGACATTTCTAATTATTGCCTTTTAGTCTAAACCATGGAAAAAGGACCTAACAAATGATGTCCTTCTAGAAGAGTGAAGGCCTCCCGGCAGTGTTCTCTTTAATCCATGATGCGGATTAAGAAGAGTTTTGACTGATTATGAGGCAACGTATGGACCACTAACGTTTCTCACCTACACTGGGCCTTCATTTTTTATCTATTAAAGTATAAGGCTATTCATGTATAAGGCTGGCTGCAAAATCCTTCACAAATAAAATTATACCCTATAAGTGCACATAATAGACCTCCTTTTCATTTATACTGCTCATAGAGGCATACACAAGGAAAAAATATTCAAAGATCAGAGTCTTGTGATAGCAGAAGTCTTGATCCATGATCTTGGGAAAAACTGTTCACATCAAGGATGTCATCTTCTTCTGGGGAGAAACTGTCCTGGTTAGATTAGCTTAAGGGGTCCAATGTGTGTACAGTTCCAGGAGTGTGAAGGAACCCTTCTCAGTTGTGAGATTATGAACCCACAGTTCAAGTCTCCAAAGTTTTGCTGTAGTGTGGAGGGCAATGACAGTCTTTCTCTGATGTTTTCAGAAGATCTAATCTTCAGGTTCTAGATTATGAAGGGATTGTCCTCAGTGAACCATAAAAAGCTTTCTTTACCTGGTGAAAATACATGGTAGCATAATAATCTACTGTTATAACATCAGCCCTCTTGCATGGGAAAGCTTTTATACAACTAGAAAACATGCATTGAAAATGACAATTGAATGAAATCCCTTTATAAATGTTTAAATGGCCCATCAGATAGCCAAATGTACCTGACGCTTTAATTTTTTCCCCAGGAATATGGAAGCAAATATTGGTTCTAAACTATTTCCACAATTTATAAGTCACCACATCAATATGTTCAATTTGGATTATTTTATCTTTTCCATGATGAGTCATGGAATGCAGAACCTTTAATAACAAAAGCTTAAGGATTCAGGAAGGACAAGGTGGCCGTCCTAGTTCTTCATGAGTCCATGCTTAACATTGGACTTACGTCCTCTTGAATACCAGTTGTTTCTCCAATTTAGGTGCACAGCACTGATAACTAATGGTTTATCATAGGTAATTTGACTTAGACCATGGAGTTCATTCAAATTGTATATTTAAACAATTTCAGTATTGGCTGATTTAGCATGATAATCTAGAGCTTGGTTTTGAAAGGTTTGTCAAATACCACAGGTTTAAAACATTGGATATTACAAAATAGAATCTTAGGTTACCATAAGTCATTCATTTAGCCAAAATGATGATACAAAAATTTTCAAAAGGATGAAACATGACTCTGATAGAGAGGGGAACAGCTTTCCAAATAAGACCCAATGAATGTAGCATGAGGCCAACTGACTGTCTCCTTGCCTTCCCTTTTGTAGTTTACTTAAAAGGTAAACAAAAACCTTTCATTATCTTTTCATATTATATAAAAATCATTTTTAAAAGAGAAAACCAAATTTTGTTTCCATTAGTGTATTTTTAATGTTAAAGCTAGTTTTTAATATTTTATAAATATATTCAGTTTTAATTACTTTGACCATAAGGTAAGATTTTTATAAACCTTTTATAACTCATTAGAATTTTTTTTCTCAGAACAGAACAATGTTCCAAGAAAACTTTGTTATGCTTTTATTCCCATGTCCAATTTAGGGAAAAAGCAATAATGCCATTTTATTTAGCCAATATATTCACACATAGAATCTCTTACAGTTAATTTTTTATAAACCTTCCACAACCCGTTCAAACCTTTAGCTTTATATAATTTAAAACAATCCTTTAACCCTCTAACCTAGGCAAAAATTTACATTTCCATATGTTCTTATAATCTCTTACAAAAAATACATTTAATTCTCCTTACATACCTTGCATGTAAACCTATTTTTTTCAGTAGGCTCAATTACATATTACAGTGTTAACTCATAGCAACTTTTACTTTTGGTAAAAACCTTGGTGAGTACGGGATTTTAATTATGTACTAGGTGTGGAGCCTAGGACCCAGATAGAAATGCAGATAAGGTATGACTTATTCCAGCATCGAACTCCATGTGTCCCAGGCCTTAGCTAGCTGTAAAGCCGGCAAGCTGTACAGTGAAAAGTCATAGTGGCAGTTTATGAAGCACCTTCAAATTATACAACATTTCTGGCATAAATTCCTTTTAATAAATTATTTCACAACTTACACAGACCATGTACGACATGTTTAGACTTTCTGACTTGCCTAAACATCCCTCTTTTTAAACAACCAGTCATTTTACTTTAGGACAATAATTTACCATACAACATCCTCTCTTATATAAAATCTCTTTTCTTTATAACCTTCTTTACATAGCTAGGGGGCATGGTTAATTCCATATATCCCCAGGCCTTATTTAGAATTTAATGTCTCCAAAATAAATTGAACAATTTTCAAAAGTCAAAGCAGTTAGCAAACCTATTATCTGACCTGCATAATTTAGACAAAATGTCTTTATTTTATCAATAATCTTTAAAGCTGTTTTCATTTCCCAAAAATTACTGAAGTTAATGAACTAAAAGGTATTACAGTTTTTATTTTGCTTTCAAAATATTTGATGTAAGTGCTTATTTTTGTTTAAGCCAATTAGAGTTCTTTTATATAAACATTACACACAACACATATATAATTACATAGACAGACAGAAGAACATTACACAGTAGTTGTAAGATTTTTCATTTGCTAGATTTTTAATTTCTTAATTGGTTATTGGCTTTATGGTGGAGTCCTTGGAAGAACAGGGCCAGGAAAGGGGTCTCTGGTGCCTCCAGGCTGTTAGAGCTTGATATTCACTTTTAATTAAGTGGACTTTTAATCATAGCACTCTTTAATAAAGTATTTTTAAAATTTCTTATTAACCAATTTTAGCCAGGCCAAATGACTGATGTTTCTGGCTTTTGAACTTTACCAAAGTAGGTAATCTCCCAGATGCTCAGAGAAAGGAAAATTTAAGATAGTCCATGGAGGAGAAGAGACTAGACAAGGTCATGCAGATATTCAACCAGAAAGAACTTGCTTCCTAAGCAGGGAATTGCACCTGGACCACCAGTGTGAAAGGGCAAAACCTTAGCTACTGAGCTACAGCATGGAGCAATCTCTACTGCCCTTCCCAGAAGGCATCTAGAGTAGTTAACTTTGAGTTTGCAAAGGCTTTAACTACTCAAGATAATTTTTAGAGCTAACTATGACATAAACCCTAAAATTCCATTCCCTGGAAGGCAGAGACCAAGAGAAAGTACTGCTACGTGGTTACAAAGTCAAGCTCCCAAGGACATAAAACAAGATGGAGATAAGCAGTGATTTTTACCATTCATTCAACTGTTTTTACAGAGAGAGAGAAGCCAGAAATCTGACTGGTAAGAAATCCTTACCTTTTGGCCGGCATGCCAGGCTCTGGGCTCCCTTTCCCTGAGTGGCTCTAGTGACCCAGCTTGCTGCACCATCCCGCTGGGGGCCAAGCCACGTCATAAAGGAAAATTATTATTTTTTTCATTCTGGCTAGAGCAAAATATGTATGATAAAACATATACATTAGCCACTCTGCTTAGCACCCAATATCAAACTGGCAAAGCTTAAATTTGCCCTCAGATGGCCCTCCTCATCTTTAATCAAACCTCCGACTAGGAGTTTCAACTTGTGGTCTCTGGGCAAGATGGTTGCCCTGAGTAACAGAAAAGATAGGAAAGGAAAATAAGATGAAGGAAAGTATTGCCTGTGGGAGGGTGCATAAGGTGAAGAGCTCAGGGAGGCCAGAGCAAGACCCATTCATTTCAGCGACACTGAAAAGTTCTGATGGCCACTAGTTAGTAGCGAAAGGATCTTTTCCAGCAGTCTCATCAGCTCTCAGGTTTCTCCCTTTTCGGGGAGGGAGGAAAAAGCTCCCCATGTCCCACAATCCTGTACATGCCTAATCCTGTCACCCACAGCCATCAGCAAAGAGTGCAAGTCAGATTATTCCAAAGGGAATAGCAGTTGACATCCTGTAGTGCCAAAACCGTTCCTAGCCAAAAGGGACTTTACTAAGAGCCCTCATTTTAAAAATGTACTTCAATGCAGCCGGGCGCAGTGGTTCAGGCCTGTAATCCTGGCACTTTGGGAGGCCGAGGCGGGCGGATCGTGAGGTCGGGAAATCGAGACCATCCTGGCTAACATGGTGAAACCCTGTCTCTACTAAAAATACCAAAAATTAGCTGGGCGTGGTGGCGGGGTGCCTGTAGTCCCAGCTGAGGCAAGAGAATGGCATGAACCCAGGAGGTGGAACTTTCAGTGAGCCAAGATCGCGCCTGCACTCTAGTTGGGAGACAGAGTGAGACTCCGTCTCAAAAAAAACACAAAAAAACAAAAAAAACACACACAAAAAAAGGAAGAAAGTACCTCAATGCATTGTTGTTCTTTCGGAACATTCCACTGTAAGTTATCTTTAGTAAGATTTTGCTGTTTCTGTAAGACTTCACTGCCTCCCAGGCCTAATGTATAAGCCAGAAGGAACTCAGTTTTCCAGAAATTAAGGAGCCCATTTTAACCTAAAATATTGGCTTTACTCCCAGGTTCTCTTAACTTAGCCAGTGATTTTTCCTACCTAAGCACACAAGAAAAATGAAAAGAGGGGTAGAACACAGAAATCCCTGTGAATTTTCAGAAGCCAAATTTTATAACCCCTGCAATATTACTGCTTACTACCAGTTCCTTTCTGACCCAGTCAGATATACGAGGCCTCTCACTGGATCCAAGCCAGTTAATTCCTGGATCAAATCTGTTCCTGGACCCAGTCCAGTTTCTGTCATGACTACAAACCCAGTTTGGATCAGAAACTTGCTCGAAGAAACTCAGAGAGCTCAAAACACAAATCTATGGAGCTTCAAATTCCGAGAGGGAGCTTACCGCGATCCCCAGCCGCTCTGAGAGATCAATGGACACAGGTGGGACCTGCAGGTACCTTGTATGTTCACTCAGCGCTCCTGGGGGTCATTAGAAGCTCCACTTCAGATCCTGCTTCTGACACCATCTGATAAAAGAAAAACTTCAGCCAAATTAAATTTAAAGGAGTTTACCTGAGCAATGAATGATTCGCAAATCGGGCAGCCCCCAGAATCACAGCAGATTCACAAATTCTCCGGGGGTGCCTCACAGTCAGAATAAATTTACAGACAAAAAAGGTAAGGTGACGTACAGGAATCAGAAGTGAGGAACAGAAATAGTGAGACTGGTTACAACTCAGCATTTGCCTTATTTGAACATTTAGCAGTCTATGAGTAGTTGAAGTATGGCTGCTGGGACTGGTCAACACTCAGTTATTGTTACAGGTGCATACTACTAAGTTAGGTTTTCAATTTTGTCTGACTCTTACAGTTCATCCACAAGGACTAAAATATGGAAGTATGGAGTCCTTCTCAGGCTGTATTTAGTTTGCTTTAACAGATCAATATTTCTCAAAGTATGGTCCCCAGACCAGCAGTGTCATCATCACCTGGTTGTTAAAAATGCAAATTCTCGGGCCCCACCAATGATCTACTAAATCAGAAAATCTAGGGGTAGTGCCCAGGAGTCTGTTTTAACAAGACCTCCAGAGGTTCTGGTGTACCCTACAGTTTAAGAATCACTGACAAAGATATAAATTGGCAGCTTGGTTTTATACTTGACATATCATGATGAACATCCTTACAAGTCAGTAGATAAAACCAGATGTCTCTATTTCTTTTCCTTTATTCTTTATGCATATATACACATATATAATTGTGCATTAACAGGATCATTTTAGAAATGTTTTGGGGTTTCTTATTGCAGCCTGTTTTGTTTTACTTGTCTTCACTCTTCCCCTTCCCCAATGCCACCTCCTCCCCTCAAGCAACTCGTGTTAACAACTTAGCATATGCCATTCTGTATTTTCCCCATTCTTATCTAGCATATAAAACACACCCTTAGAGGCTAGACTTTAGATTGCCTGCTTTAAGAAAAATGGGATTATATTTTATACATTACTCTGCTTATCAGTTTCTCTTCCAAAAATACCCCATGAAACTGTTTCCAAGGTAACTGTTTTAGCTCTAAATCTTTCTTTGTAATGGCTGCATGATGTTTCATGTATGGATACACCATGATTTATTCATTCATCTCAATATTGCTGGCATTATGAATAAAGCATAATAAATTAATATTTTTATGTATACACACATATATATGTGTGTATATATACATATATATACACACATATACCCTGATGTATTTATTTCTATAGTATATTCTCCTAAGACAAGATAGCCAGGTTGAAAGTACATTTCTCATGTTAAAAAATGTTTCCATTGCATTTCAAAAAAAAAGGATTTAAATTTTACATTTCCACTAATTGTGTATGATAAGGGCTTTCTCCCCCATATTGCTATCAGCTATAGGTGTTATCATTTGATTAAACTTTTGCCAATCTGATAGGAGCAAAGTGGGAACCCATTTTTCCTCTTCTGTCTGCTTAATTGATATTTTTAAAAAATAGACACATTCCATTTGGTGAGGAGCTGCAAGTTCCACAGCATGCTTTTGATCCTTACTTCACTTCAGTGGACCTCTCCATAACTCACTTCATAAAGGGAGCAGTATTTTCCCTTTAAAGCATAATGAGAGTGGGCCCTCTTAAAATTCCTGTTTAGAGAAATCTAGAAATCTAGATTATCTCTTCTGCGTGAGCTGAAAGTCGGACAGTGCATCTTATATTATTCATATGTAACCTGCCTCACTCCCCAGTTCTCTCTAGAGCCTCCATTTTCAGAACCTTTCTTTCTGCCTTCTTCTGCTCCACCCATTCCCCTGTTTATTTTAAACCTCCAGTATTTCCTTTAAAAAATGATTTTAAAATAAGCTTGGAAAACAGAATGCATTCTGTTGCAACAACATTTGTTGATAACACTTTAGGGCTTTAGCAGGTGAGGTATGACGCTGGAAGCCCAATGGCCTCATTGACTGAGTGCAAACTAGAGTAGGAGGGACCCCAGTTCTTCAAACTGGATACCTCTCCCAGTACAGGGCTCTGCCTATCCACTTCCCATCCACTAGCACCTAAAGCAACCTATAGCAGAGAGAAGCCCTGTGGGCCCTGGCAGATCCTCATAGAATTGTGAGGAACTCTGGCTTCCCTTCCAAAGTCCAGGAGTCCAGGGAGCATCCTGACCTCCCTGGCGTTTTTTGAGAGGAGTGTCACTCACTAAAGAAGATTTTGGAAGCCTGGGGGCCCAGCAGCAACCACGTGTCAGAGCCTACCTGTCTGATTCTTGAGCTCTGGAAGTGGGAGCTTAGAGTCCATCAACAGCTTACAAAGACTGGAGTCCCCCTGGGTGCACCGCTGGGTCTTCCTCTCATCCAGTTGGTGTTTCTGCTGGTTTCTGTCCTAGCATTACAGCTACCCTAGGAACCCACTGCAGGAGGAAAATAAGACAGTTGAAGGTGTCACAGATGTAGGGATCCAAGTAGTGATTCATTTTAACAACATGCATTTGATTGCTTAGAATGTATGTAATATGCAATATATATGCAATACCGCTCCTCATTCTGAGGGTGTTTAATGTTTCCCTTCACCAAAATGCAGCATCTAGACCGGCTTATGAATCTTCCGCTGCATTCCGTGAAGATGGAACCTTGTTATACTAAAGTCAACCTGCTTCACGAGCGCCTGCAGGATCTCAAGAGCCGCTTCAGATTCCCTCACATTGATCTGGTGGTTCAGAGGACACAGAACTACATGCAGGAGGTGGGTGTGGCAGGGGCATCCGTGGTGGATGAGGGTAAAGAGAGAGCAGAGAAATGGGTGCTGGCCAGTGAGACCGGCTGCTAGTGTAGCTCAGGGAAATACGTCGCGTCTCTTTAGCCATCATGTTGCGGGAGGACATGTTCTGTCCCTCCACTGGCTTCATCTTCCATCCATGTGGATGAACATCATAGACAAGACATAGCTCAGAAAAATAAAGTAGCATTAATTGATAACTACTTGATTTGTCAAATCAGTGCTGTAACCTTGGCTACACATTGGAATCACCTGGGGGAAATACTGATGTCCAGGCTGGAGTGCAGTGGCATGATCTTGGCTCACTGCATGCAACCTTTGCCTCCCGGGTTCAAGTGATTGTCTTGCCTCAACTTCCTGAGTAGCTGGGACTACAGGCATGTGCCACCATGTCTGGCTAATTTTTGTATTTTTAGTAGAGATGGGGTTTTTAGTGTGTTGGCCAGGCTGGTCTCAAACCCTTGACCTCAAGTGAACTGCCCACCTCGGCCTCCCAAAGTGCTGGGATTACAGGCATAAGCCACCACACCCAGCCTATATGGCTACTTTTTGATAGAACTTCCCTACCCTGATTCCTACTGTTTCTAATATGCAGCCAGGATTGACAGCCACTGGCTTAAATTAATTCCCTAACGTAATTAAGAGTAAACCAATCAATCAATCACAGCTTCATATTTGAATTTCTTGAGTCTACTTGACAGGTTTCTTTTTTTTTTTTTTCATAAGGAACCTTTTCCCCAGTAACAGGAATGAATAGCACAAACTCCTTCCATATTATAGTGTTTCCTAAATGAATAAGGGGTACGGTCACCAAAGCTCCAAAGGACACCATGCCATTTCACACAGATATTCTGAGGAGAGATTACTGTGGGCCGGACACTGTACCAGATCCCACTTCAGGGAGCTTGAGTGAGACAAATTCTTAGATAAATTCACTACAATGTTGAAGGTATGATAAAGGTATATATTGTGGCCAGGCACGGTGGCTCACGCCTGTAATCCCAGCATTTTGGGAGACCGAGGCGGGTGGATCACTTGAAGTCAGGAGTTTAAGACCAGCCTGGCCAACATGGTGAAACCCTATCTCTACTAAAAATACAAAAAAATTAGCCGGGCATGGTGGTGCACACCTGTAGTCCCAGCTACTTGGAGGCTGAAGCACGAGACTCGCTTGAACCCTGGAGGCAGAGGTTGCAGTGAACCAAGAGTGTGCCACTGCACTCCAGCCTGGATGACAAAGTGAAACCGTGTCTCAAAAAAAAAAAAAAAAAAAAAAAGGTATATATTGGATGCTTTGGGACCACGGGCTTGGGGAAGAAAGGATAACTTTTTTTTTTCATAAAGGTTATGGGCAGGATTAAGTGATACATTTTAGCTAACTAACCCTTGAGTTGTGAGGGATGAAAGAGGAACAAGGAACAAAATTGGGCAACAGTTTAGCAGAAGTCTCTTTCGTAATACTGGACCCTGGTGACGGGAACACAGGCAAAGGTGCAGAGAATAAGATACCTGAACTACTTCTGCTTTCTGACCCATGAACATGTCAGCCACTGTTCCCACCCATCCCTGACCCTGCCTCCCTTCCCAGCCCTGCAGAGAGAGGGAGAGATAAGCTGTGGAGCGGTTTACATCTACTTAAAGTGGAGGTGCCACCAAAAACTAGTTGAAGAAGGCTCCAGCCTCATCCCTTAATCAGTGGCTGCAGGTATCAAAGAATAGGAGTGCCCACGGGAGATGACAGAATGCTTGCTCAGTCCCATGGCCTTGGGTTTTCCAACTTCTTCCTGCTCCCACTGTGGCCACGTGACCATTTGTTTCACAGCCCTGGTGATGGGGTGATGTTGCCTTGGGTCCCGCCCCCGGAGTAGCAGCCGAGGGGACTCATCTCTGATGGCCCCTACTCTGCAGTCACACTTAGCCAGGCTTGTGGGTGGTGATCCCAGCCCCTGACTGTTGTCTGTTTCTGTGTCGCTTCTGGTTTCTAGCTAATGGAGAATGCAGTGTTCACTTTTGAGCAGTTGCTTTCCCCACATCTCCAAGGAGAGGCCTCCAAAACTGCAGTTGCCATTGAGAAGGTTAAGCTCCGAGTCTTAAAGGTAAAACCGTTCTCTTGTTTGTGGGAAGCATAAAACGAGAACGTGACCCCTGTTTCTTTTGTAAAGTGGAAAATACCAAGTTCTCTCCTTGGCTCTAATCTTTCCCCACTCCTTTCTCTCCCAAGTCCAGTGACTGTCAGTCCGCTGCAGTTTCTCCAGTGTGACTTCCATGCCTCTTCTGCCATCTAGCGGCCACTGCTGGTCCTCAGCATCATTACCCACAGCTACAGGCCCTGCGTCCCAGCCTTCATAGAGATCCAACTCGACAAACACGTATTAGCTGTCCACTATAAGCACTGCATGGGATGTAAAAATAGGCAAGGCACAGCCTCTTTCTTCAAAGAGGTTACAATATAGTAAAATCCATTAAACTGGCAAATAATTTATTGTTTTTGAAAAATCAGAACCTCATGGCAAAGGAAATACTCCAAAGAAAAGAAATCTACCACATGAAATTGTTTTAAATGTACTTCAGCGTGTTTATTAAAATAGTTTTAATAATAGGAGCTTTCACATATATGTTATATTTTAAAGCCTCTTACTTGATCCCCACAAGAACTTGTGCATTAACTAGAATATTCCCCCATTGTACAGATGAGGAACTGATTCTGTAAAAGCTAATGTGACTTAATTAAGCTCAACAGGCTGATCAATGGTGAGCTTAAGGAAAAACGATCATACACCTAGTCCACTAATTTTTTTTACTGCCTTCTAGTTCCCCTAAACATTGCCTTGGAACAGAAGATCAAAGTCCCACAGAGCCTAGGGGTGGTCTCTGAATTTCAGACTTGATCTTGATGCCTCACAGGCAAGAGGAAACTCTAGCAACTAAATCATTGATATTAAAAACAATATTGGGGCCGGGTGCAGTGGCTCACGCCTGTAATCCCAGCACTTTGGGAGGCCGAGGCGGGCAGATCACGAGGTCAGGAGATCGAGACCATCCTGGCTAACACGGTGAAACCCCGTCTCTACTAAAAATACAAAAAACTAGCCGGGTGTGGTGGTGGGCACCTGTAGTCCTAGCTACTCGGGAGGCTGAGACAGGAGAATGGCGTGAACCTGGGAGGTGGAGCTTGCAGTGAGCGGAGATTGTGCCACTATACTCCAGCTCTGGGTGGCAGAGTGAGACTCTATCTCAAAAAACAAAAAACAAAAAAACAAAAAAAAACCACCAATATTGCTCATGATAACACACATAATGATGAAATTGCAATGGAACTAAAAAAAAAGATAGTGTCAGTGTCAAATGCTTTAGCGTACAGAAAGAAAGGAAGAAAAAATGTAGACGGGTGTTGAAATATTAGGACCTCAGGTTTCAAAGAGATTTTGAGTGCCTTTAGTTCAACTTCATATTCCGTGTTCAGCAGGTTCCCTCAAGGGGTGGTCCCACTAGTGCTCCGACACCTGCACTGGCAGGATACTTTCTACCTCTCAGGATAGCCCATTTTAGTTCTTGACAGCAAGAACATGCTTTCTCATGTTAGGCCAAAGTTCTCACCACTGGTTATTCCAGTTCTACCCCCTTCATTCATAACCTTCTTCCACGTGGCAGCCTTTGGTTGTTTGAATAGAGTTATAACTTGCCCTAACTTATTATCTCCAGTATAAACACCTTCATCTCTTTAACTATTCTTCACTTGGCCTGACCATTCTTCTCGCTGCCTATGACTATACTCTGATTTATCTGTGATCCCCTTGAAGTGAGATCCACAATTAAATCCTGGTCTCCATGTTGGGATGTCCAATGCAGAACAGACAGAATCGTCATCTTTCTTGTTCTGGATACTGAACTTCTTTGGTTAACATGTCACAGTGTTAATGGAGCCACTAGCCAGGCCTTCTCTTCCCTTGTGGAAATCATTACAACCCACTGACCCTGGTTTGAAGATGTGGAGTAATAGATGATCATGGTTTCCATGGACCTACCTGGGACAGGAGTAATAAAATACAAACTCACCCCCCAGTTCTATCCCCAACTTCTTTATAATGCAGAAGTCACCATTCTGTTTTGATCTTGCCTCAGTTTCCATACCTGTAAAAGGTAAGAGTGAGATGGGTCATTATCAGTTATAACCTGTGCCTGCAGTGTGAGGGAATTACATGGAAAGATCTCTGAGGCCTTGGAAATACAAGAGTTCTCAGACATTAGGAGGAAAAGAGAGGTGAAGTGGGTGGCTGAGTTTTTTGAGTAAACATAAGTCAACAGATTGTAATGTTACTATTTAACATATGTTTCTTTATTGACAGCAATATGATTATGACAGCAGCACCATCCGAAAGAAGATATTTCAAGAGGCACTAGTTCAAATCACACTTCCCACTGTGCAGAAGGCACTGGCGTCCACATGCAAACCAGTAAGGGGATGAGTTACCCTAAAGAGCTTGCTCTTCTTACCTCTGAAGTTCAAACAAGTTCTTTTGTGATGTGTACTGGCAAACAGCAGACTAGACCAGGGAGGGATTGGCAGACATTTTTGTAAATGGTCAGATAGTAAATATTTTAAGCTTCATGGACTGCACTATTTCTGTTGCAACTATTCAGCTCTGCTGTTGTAGCACACAAACAGCCATTGACTATATATAAACAGACTTTATTTGCAAAAACAAGATGCTAGCCAGATATGCTGACCCCTGGACTAGACAAAATCTCAAAGGGCAGTGATCTGAATTTGAGCCAAACTAGGGGTTGACATAGAATACCTAAGGATACCAGGTGTTTCTCATTATAGTATGACTCATAGGTCCAACGTGTCCTCTGAAACTTGACCACTGTATCCAAAAAAGATATTAGCTAACATAATTACAGGATATTTGTTCTGTTAAATCCAGCAATGTTGTTTAATGAAATCAATGAAACCACTTAAAACCTCTACAAACATTGAGCATCCAGTGAGAGCCATGATTACGAGGGTGTGACTTCATCTGTAGAGCAGAGCAATGGGCCAGCAGAGACTGAAAACAGCTCTGGGAGGAGGTATTATTTATATCCTCATGGTACAAATGAGGAAACCTGAGTGGTTAAGCCACTGAGCCGAGGCCACAGACCTGGTGACCACCAGAGTGTGAACCCAGTTCTTGCTTACCTAAAACATGATAGGCACTCAGGAAATGGTATCAAGTACTACTACCACTATTATTATTACTACTTCTACATTTCAAAAATAATCTATTAACCTGAAGCAAGGCCTGCTCCGTTTTGGAGCAAATGATAAAGAGGTTTTTGGAATTTAAAAAAGGGCTTTTTGGCAGCTCGGAGAGTCTCCAAGCACTGGAACGTTAAAATCCTTTGCATAAGTTATTTTACTGCAGACATGTCATTGGTCATTTTTATAGTCTGTAAGTGCTGTTTTCCTTCACATCCTCATAGTGTATTAGATATATTTGGCATTTATTTGTGGGGCATATTTCTTTCATAGGAAAGGATTTGATTAAGCCAAGGGATTGACCTTTGGCTTTACATGGCAGAACAGTTCAGCAGCCAAATGATGATGGTGTCCACTGCTAGGTGGGTTTGCACACAGATGTTCTGCTTAGGATTTTTTTTTTTCAATCACAAAGGCAGTTTGGGGGCCTCAGATCCACCTTCTCTCAGGAGAAAGGTAAGGAGAGTTCTCCTCATCGGCTCCCCTCTTTCCAAGCATCAACATAGTATGCTGTGCCCAATCTGTAAGAGGCTCTTGTAATTTTTTAATCAGGAGGCATTGATTTCAAAAGAGCCTGTGACCCAGAGGTTTTGGTAATGGAGGATATTATATCAGCATCAAGAGCTTTTTAAAAATCTGGATTTGCAGAATAGATGAATGAGGGGATTATCTGCTTCCTAGAAGGAGTCTTTATTTTGCTAAAGTGCATTTCCCTTGGTTCTATAAGTAGCAGCTTCCTAGATCTGTGGTACTCAACCTCAGCCCAAGCTGTGTATTAGAATTGTCTGGGGAACTGTGAAAAAAAAGATTCTGACTCCCCAACACCGACCTTCAGAGATACCAAATTAATTGGCCCAGGAAAGTAAACCTATGGCCCTGTTCAATCAATTCAATATAAAAGACCTGTTTTGTAAAGTTGGTCACTTCATGACAGTATATATGTCCATAGAAAGTACTCCTTCCCACAGAATTATTTAGCTGGTTGAAAATTTAAAGGTCTACTGTTTATTGAGTCAGCAAATATGTATTAGATTTGTATCACATGTGATCCAGGCATTGTGCCAGCCCAGCATCCCTGAAGTCCTGGAGTTCACAGTAGAGAGCAGGAGACAGGCAAACAGGATGCCATGTGAGGAACACAGCAGTTGCCTCATGGGGAAGAGTTCCAAGGAAAGTGCCAAACTCTGCTTATACAGCCAGGAAGGACTTCCAGAGTCATGCTTTCACCCAGTCCTGAGGGTTGAATGCCAATCAGGGGAATAGGAATGGGGGACCACGTGGGAAGAATGAAAGGGTGTTGCAGGCATGAATCTGTGCCTCTCATTTAGCAGAGGAAGAGACAGAGGCACAGAGCAGTGATATGGCTCACCAAGGTCCCATGTCTAGTCCAGGGCAGTCTCCAGTCTCCTGGGCAATGCTTTTCTCAAATCTGTGCAACAGTCCTGCCTCTAGACCCTCTAGGGGTCTTTGAAGCTCATGTCTCTTCAATCCTTTGCCTTTCTTCTTGGTTGGGTATAAAGGAACCCATTATTACCCGCTGTGATCTGGGCTACAGTGCCCCAAAGTCCCAGCACTGAGAGTTGTCTGAGGTGGTGCTTCTGATCACCTGCTGTAAATACTGTCCTTCCAGGCAAGAGACCACAAATCCCATGGCTAAGTCCCTGATTCTCTAAGAGCCACATGTGGGAAGCCTTCCCCCAGCACCACCAGGTGCAAGGATTACTGAGTTAATCATGGGATATGATTTGGTACATTTTGATCCCTGCCCTGTCCTCATGCCGATAAAAGGCAAGCCATTTGGAAACCCTTGGAAAGGAGAGAGAGTTAAGGGATGCACCATGCCTGAGCTATCCTAGAAGGAATCAATGAATGTCAGGGCCAGCTGAAGAGAAAGAGAATGTTTCTGAAGAGCCCTTGACTAGAGAGTCTCCCAACCCCCAAAGTGGCCCCATTCTAATAAAGTTAAGCATACATCTACCCTATGACCCAACAACTTCACTTTTAGGTATATGCCCAACATAAACAAGCCCTTAAATCCACAAAAACATATGTACAAGAATGTTCACAGCAATTATATTTATGATTATTATATGGCGTAGATATAGTTGTGCCATATATCTACAACTATCTGATCTTTGACAAACCTGAGAAAAACAAGCAATGGGGAAAGGATTCCCTATTTAATAAATGGTGCTGGGAAAACTGGCTAGCCATATGTAGAAAGCTGAAACTGGATCCCTTCCTTACACCTTATACAAAAATCAATTCAAGATGGATTAAAGACTTAAATGTTAGACCTAAAACCATAAAAACCCTAGAAGAAAACCTAGGCATTACCATTCAGGACATAGGCATGGGCAAGGACTTCATGTCTAAAACACCAAAAGCAATGGCAACAAAAGCCAAAATTGACAAATGGGATCTAATTAAACTAAAGAGCTTCTGCACAGCAAAAGAAACTACCATCAGAGTGAACAGGCAACCCACAAAATGGGAGAAAATTTTCACAACCTACTCATCTGACAAAGGGCTAATATCCAGAATCTACAATGAACTCAAACAAATTTACAAGAAAAAAACAACCCCATCAAAAAGTGGGCGAAGGACATGAACAGACACTTCTCAAAAGAAGACATTTATGCAGCCAAAAAACACATGAAAAAATGCTCACCATCACTGGCCATCAGAGAAATGCAAATCAAAACCACAATGAGATACCATCTCACACCAGTTAGAATGGCAATCATTAAAAAGTCAGGAAACAACAGGTGCTGGAGAGGATGTGGAGAAATAGGAACACTTTTACTTTGTTGGTGGGACTGTAAACTAGTTCAACCATTGTGGAAGTCAGTGTGGCGATTCCTCAGGGATCTAGAACTAGAAATACCATTTGACCCAGCCATCCCATTACTGGGTATATACCCAAAGGACTATAAATCATGCTGCTATAAAGACACATGCACACATATGTTTATTGTGGCACTATTCACAATAGCAAAGTCTTGGAACCAACCCAAATGTCCAACAATGATAGACTGGATTAAGAAAATGTGGCACATATACACCATGGAATACTATGTAGCCATAAAAAATGATGAGTTCATGTCCTTTGTAGGGACATGGATGAAATTGGAAATCATCATTCTCAGTCAACTATCGCAAGAACAAAAAACCAAACACCGCATATTCTCACTCATAGGTGGGAATTGAACAATGAGAACACATGGACACAGGAAGGGGAACATCACACTCTGGGGACTGTTGTGGGATCGGGGGAGAGGGGAGGGATAGCACTGGGAGATATACCTAATGCTAGATGACGAGTAAGTGGGTGCAGCACACCAGCATGGCACATGTATACATATGTAACTAACCTGCACATTGTGCACATGTACCCTAAAACTTAAAGTATAATAATAATAAAAAATAAAATAAAATAAAAATTATATTTATGGTTGAAAATTGAAAAAAAATATCAATTTTTATCAACCTGAGTGCAGATAAACAATTTTTGTTTATCCATATAATGAATACTACTTAACAATAAAAAGGAATGAGCTACTGATAGATGCAGCAACATGGATGAATCTCAAAAACAAATGCAAAATAATTATGATTTCATTTCTATAAAGTTCAAGAACAAGCAAAAACTAATCTATCATGATAGGTATAAAATCAGTGCTCATATCTTGGGAGGTGCAGACTGGAAAGTGGGGTGGGGGAACTTTGGGGGTGATGGAAATGTTCTCCTTGATCTGGGTTATGGTTACATAAGTATATTTGCATATTTAAAATCATTGAGCTGAACTTATCTGTACATTTTACTATATATAACTTACCTTGGTAAAGTGCTATTGTAATTAAACAAAAAAGAAGGAAGGAAACATCTTGGTGATGAGGGGAAAAAAGGAGGCTCCAAACCTGCTAATGAGGCCTTGAGATGATAAAAAAAAATCACTGCTGTCTTCTCCCATGAAGTGCATAAAATGCGTGGCCAGTACAAGGAAAGGGAAAGGAACCACCAATGGCTGAGTGAGTTCCACACCTTATTATGGACAGTAATAGATGTGTCGAGGTCAGGCATGGTGCCTAGACAGTGAATTGAATTGAAGGGAACCCAATAAAATATTGTTGAATTGAGTAATTTGCCCCTGGGCCAACATGGTCCTTCTCTTATGCCCTCCAAGAAGAGAATCATGAGTGGGAATCGTCCTTTCTGTATCTCCTCTAAGAACAGGCATCTCATGCCTTTTCATCTTTATCTTCTAATCTCTTGCTCTCCAGGAGCTTCAGAAATATGAGCAGTTCATCTTTGCAGATCATACCAATATGATTCACGTTGAAAATGTCTATGAGGAGATTTTACATCAGATCCTGCTTGATGAAACTCTGAAAGGTAAGAAAGGTTACCTGGTGCTGCAGGGACACTCCATAGAGGGGAGCATCCCTGAAATAGGACTCTGTAAGGCCAGTCAGGGAGGAAAAGAGAAGAGGAAATGGACATTGGTGAGGGAGGGAGACAGACAGTGAGGAGAGGGAAGGAAAGAAGGAAGGATACTAACCTTGATTGAGTGTTATGATTAAGCACACACAAAGCTGGCACTTTAGATGTTATTTCCCCTTTTTAATACACAAATATGAATGCTGTGAGATGGGAATTTTAAGTTTCATTTTACAGATGAGAAAGTTGAGGCTTAGTGAGATTAAATCTCGGGTCTCTCATGAAGAGCTGTCTTCCTCTTGCTATTCCAGACAGAACAAAGGGAAAAGGGCTTTTCTTAGGCACAGGCTTGTAACTGCCCCTGCCCGCCACCCACCAAAGCTGAGAAGAGGCAATTCCAGCAGCAAGGCTTATTAATGGCTCTCTCAACACATTCCCAGACTCCACTCAGCCAGACAGAAAAAGGTGCAGGGTGATGATGCAGTGCCACGCAAGTCTCAGTGGGACTCTGGCATCCAGTATCCTCAGGAATCATGCCTTGCCTGGGATTGGATTGTGGATAGGAAAACTTTGTTTAAAATATGCTGGAGAGGGCTGGGCACAGTGGGTCACACCTGTAATCCCAGCACTTTGGGAGGCCAAGATGGGCAGATCACTTGAGGTCAGGAGTTCAAGACCAGCCTGGCCAACATGTTGAAACTCCATCTCTACTAAAAATATTAAAAAATTAGCTGGGCATGGTGGTGTACACCTGTAATCCCAGCTACTCCAGAAGCTGAGGTAGGAGAATCGCTTGAATCCAGGAGGCAGAGGTTCCAGTGAGCCAAGAATGTGCCATTGCACTCCAGCCTGGGTGACAGAGTGAGACTCGGTCTCAAAAAAAAAAAAAAAGCTGGAGAAGGCCACCATCAAACTGTGGACCTGAAACATATCTGGTCTCCTTTGGGAAGGTCTTGAGTATCACAAAAGACCTTCCTCAATGAAAACTGGCCAAGGACAAGCCCAAGGTCCTAGTAGCTAATTCTAGGGAATCCAGTGAGACCAGCAATATGAAGATGTCAGCACAGTGTCTACACAAAGGAAGGGCTCGGTCAAGGCCACTGCCAGCCCACCATGGGCACTTTTGGGTGATTTAGAAAAAGACTCCTTTCCTCCAGACACTTTATTGCTGTCTGTTAGAAAATTGTCACAATATATTGATTTTGTTAGAGAAGGAAACTCTGCAGCTAGATGCTGAAAAGTTATGCCGAATACACAAATCTGTACTGTCTTTGATATGAATGGCACCCCTGAGATGTGATATTTTTGGGCACTACAGCCCCTGCACAGCCATAAGTAGGAGGCCTGTGGTCAAAAATGTCACCTGCTGTTGTTGTTGTTGTTATTGGATTTGCCCCTCTGGAGGCCTTTGAAACTGAGCTAGATGCACATGGATCTTCATTTTGGCCCTCTCCTCTGCATGTGCAGTACCGAGTACCTATTACACATTCAGGACTGTACTGCAAGGTAAAGCAGATAAGTGTAAGGCCTGGCCCTGCCCTAGAGGATTTCAGTCCAGGTGGACAAACTGGAGCCACCCATCTTAGCAGCTAATAAAATGTGCTGGGGCCTCCCTGAGGGATACAGGTGACACTACTGCAGACCCTGAGTGTCTTGAAGACAAAGGCTATAGTTTATTCATCTCTGGATTCCCAGGGCCTGTCCCATGTTAAATGTCCTGCAAATGTTTGCTGTTTGAATAAATGAATGAATGAATGCTACGGAGGCTCAGAGTTTGGAAAGAGTTTATAGACTTTGGTCATCAGGGAAGGCTCCCTGGATGTAAGCTGGGTCTTGAAATGGAGAAATTTGGATAGCCAGAGAGGCTGAAAGGGGACTTTGGCTTCTCAATAAAATCAGAAAATCATGTTTTGTTTTCTGATATCTCTCAGTGATAAAGGAAGCTGCTATCTTGAAGAAACACAACTTATTTGAAGATAACATGGCCTTGCCCAGTGAAAGTGTGTCCAGCTTAACAGATCTAAAGCCCCCCACAGGGTCAAACCAGGCCAGCCCTGCCAGGAGAGCTTCTGCCATTCTGCCAGGAGTTCCGGGTAGTGAGACCCTCAGTAACGAAGTATTCCAGGAGTCAGAGGAAGAGAAGCAGCCTGAGGTCCCTAGCTCGTTGGCCAAAGGAGAAAGCCTTTCTCTCCCTGGGCCAAGCCCACCCCCAGATGGGACTGAGCAGGTGATTATTTCAAGAGTGGATGACCCCGTGGTGAATCCTGTGGCAACAGAGGACACAGCAGGACTCCCGGGCACATGCTCATCAGAGCTGGAGTTTGGAGGGACCCTTGAGGATGAAGAACCCGCCCAGGAAGAGCCAGAACCCATCACTGCCTCAGGTTCTTTGAAGGAGCTCAGAAAGTTGCTGACAGCGTCCGTGGAAGTACCAGTGGACTCTGCTCCAGTGAAGGAAGAAGATATGAATGGGGAGAGCCACGTTCCCCAAGAAAATGAAGAAGAAGAGGAAAAAGAGCCCAGTCAGGCAGCTGCCATCCATCCCGACAACTGTGAAGAAAGTGAAGTCAGCGAGAGGGAGGCCCAACCTCCCTGTCCCGAGGCCCATGGGGAGGAGTTGGGGGGATTTCCAGAGGTAGGCAGCCCAGCCTCTCCGCCAGCCAGTGGAGGGCTCACCGAGGAGCCCCTGGGGCCCATGGAGGGGGAGCTCCCAGGAGAGGCCTGCACACTCACTGCCCATGAAGGAAGAGGGGGCAAGTGTACCGAGGAAGGGGATGCCTCACAGCAAGAGGGCTGCACCTTAGGTTCTGACCCCATCTGCCTCAGTGAGAGCCAGGTTTCTGAGGAACAAGAAGAGATGGGAGGGCAAAGCAGCGCGGCCCAGGCCACGGCCAGTGTGAATGCAGAGGAGATCAAGGTAGCCCGTGTTCATGAGTGTCAGTGGGTGGTGGAGGATGCTCCAAACCCGGATGTCCTCCTGTCACACAAAGATGACGTGAAGGAGGGAGAAGGTGGTCAGGAGAGTTTCCCAGAGCTGCCCTCAGAGGAGTGAAAGGGACAATTTGGCTGAAGTCTTTCTCTGAAAAAAGCCAAAGGGTTATAGGGGTACACTTAGGGGTTGCATGCAAGCTGTTACCAAAAAATTTTTAAGTATTTTCTTAATTTGAATAATAAAACCAGAGGAAATGCATACAGGGCATGAGCAACTGAGGCAAACCTTTGTGGACATGAATTGTTCTACAGTGAATTTTTGCTTTAGTATTTTAATAAGAATTACAAAGGCAATGGCATACTTGGGGTGAGAGGGAGTTGAGGATGTCTGAGGAGGGAATAGTATTGCAGGGAAGACAGAAAACAGTAGGATGACAGTTTTGAGTATACTCTGCACTTTTCAATTGTGCAATCTTCTTGTGCACTTTAAGGCTTTTTAATTTTGTTTGAGAATGCAAATGTATACTGTAAGTCTACCTTTACTATCTACTATGCCTACTTCACCATCTCTTAAGGACTCGGCATTTGTCCACAGTCAGACTGCAAGAGAGGGTAGGTCATGAACAGTCACCTGTGCTGGCTGTAGCCCCACAGAGGCAATCATGCCCAATAGATTCAAGAGAAGCTAAGCGGAAATGGAGGGCGGAAGGTGTGATCTGTAGGACTGTCTGGGCCTGTTACTCATCCTGCTATCAATTTCTTATTAATTAATCTTGATGATTCTTATTAATTAATCACATTTTCAGGAAATTCAGATGAGGCAAGAAAATTTTATTGGCCTGGGTAAGCCTGAAAGCATTCCAAATTAGGCTTAAACTGTGCAAAGGGCTTAGCTAAGTTATTGAGCTTAAAACCCGTCAATTAAACAAACATTATTTGAACAGTTACTGCATGCCACGCACTGTGTTGGGCTTAGTAATAAAAAAAAGAAAAGATAAGTGCTTGTTCTAGCATAAATTAAAAGGTCCAAGGGAATTTAATCTGGAAGAGAACATATGCCAATTTTTAAACTATGACAGCTTTTTTTTTTCTCTTTCCATTCAAATAGTCCTGGTTCATTCCCAGAAGGGCACAAAATGAATGAATAAATAAATAAATGAATAAAGACAAAAGCCAAGGTGTATGCTCTCAAGTTCCAAAGATGTTATCAAAAGCTGAAATCATTTGTTTGGTCATTCAGCAAGCTAATTGAGTCTCTGTTATATACCAAGCACTGGGGATACCATGGCGAAAAACAACTTTGTTCCTTCCTCCTAGAACTTACATTTTAATGGAAATAGACAAAACACATCTTCTTAACGGATGGTGACCTATAACCATTAATGTTGAAAATGGAAGAGACTTGCTTCCAAAAGATTAAAAGGAGTTGTTCTTTTCTCCTTCAGAAAAATACCAGATCATTTCCTAAAATCTCCAGTCCCAAGTATTACATCGTGGTTTCCCTCCCCGACTTTTTATTTTATTTTATTCTATTTTTTTGAGATGGAGTCTCACTCTGTCGCCAAGGCTGGAGTGCAGTGGTGTGATCTCGGCTCACTGCAACCTCCGCCTCCTGGGTTCAGGAGATTCTCCTCTGTCAGCCTCCCAAGTAGCTAGAATTACAGCCATGCGGCACCATTCCTGGCTAATTTTTGTATTTTTGGTAGAGATGGGTTTTCACCATGTTGGCCAGGCTGGTCTCAAACTCCTGATTTCAAGCGATCCACCCACCTCGACTTCCCAAAGTGCTGGGATTACAGCGTGAGCTACCTGGCCCCTCCCCAAATTTTAACATCAGATCTCAACATATTTGTTGAGAACTTGTTTAGATCATCACTATCGAGTAAATTTATGTCAGTTCTTTAGAGCATTTGCTTCACACACAGTTCAACCATTTAACCAGAAATTAAAATATCACCCTTTTCAGCCCTCCCATGAAGAATTTCTAGGTCATAAACATGAATAATACTCAGTATATGTATAATATCATATTTAATTGTTGCAACTTTTCTTGGCGTGTTTAAATCCTCATGTCTTTGAGGGATCCCACCACAGGTGAAGGAAGTAAAGACCACTTCTCCCCCAGTCTCTGCTTTCTGCAGTGCTCACTCATATCCTGGCATTTAGCATGGTGTGTTGAAATTAGGTTTACTTCTTGTCTCTCCAAGAGGCTCCTCTCTTAAAAGACAGAAACTAGGGTTTAGTCATCATTTGTGCTTCCTGCTAGAAACCCACAGCCTTGAATAATGGCTTCCTGCCTCCTTGAGTCACTTTAATATCCCTGGTGCATAGGACCTGGCATGCGTCAGGCTGCTCGGGAAATGTGGGAACTGGACACCCAGAACACTGCTGTGCTGGGGCTATTTGGGGCCTGCTGTCAGGCAGAAAGACGTTTTGAATTGGGCTTTCTGCCCTTGTTGAGTTTTCTCTTAAGTAAAGTCCAAAGTCCAAGGGGCAGATGGCCAGATGCACTGCCCAGTAAGGCAGGAAGCCAAAGAGGCAGTGCCCAGCCCCACAAAGGCTGCCCGACTCCCTGGGACAGTAGTGTGGAGTCCCAGCCCAGGCTGACCTCACACCGGAGCTTCCTAGCTTCCTTTCTTTGCTCAATGCAGGGCTTCTTGCACCCCCTGGAAAGCTAAGAGATTTTTTTCAACCCTGAAAGAGTACATTTCACTGCATTGGATGGATGAACATCAGTGCCCTAACTTTATCCATCATGTAGGTCAGGGAGGACTGGGCACTATTTGGCAGGATGTACTCCAGAATATAATCAAAGAATTTTCTGTACATATTTCACTAAAGACAAGTTTTTGGGCTGGATGCGGTAGCTTACACCTATAATCCCAGCACTTTGGGAGGCTGAGGTGAGAGGGTCACTTGATCCCAGGAGTTCTAGACAAGCCTGGGCAACATAGCAAGATCTCATCCTTACAAAAAATAATAATGGTGTGTGCCTGCAGTCCTAGCTACTTGGGTGGTTGAGGCAGGAGGATTGTTTGAGCGAGGGAAGTTGAGGCTGCAGTGAACTATGATTTTACCACTGCACTCCAGCTTGGGCAACAAAATGAGACCCTGTCTCAAAAAAAAAAAAGTTTTCTAGAATAAGCAGGATGATTGTTTGATTTGAAGATGGAACAGGAAACTAGAGTGCATTTAAAATACTCTGTCTTCATTTTAACATGTTGAATGGAATAACTGCATATCACCATGAGTTTGTTTTGCTTTTCATACAGACTTGTATGTGTCATTTGAGTGGTTTCCAGATTGGAGCGAGGTTATTCTGATCTAAATGAACAGCATTTTTTTCCTTAGCCTCTGTTTGCCACTCTGGGTATCTCTCCTATGTGCAAAGCCATTAGAAATGCATAAAACCTCGAGACATGGTTTTTGGCAAAAACTCCATGACTTTAAACTAGCTCTTTTACTACTGACCTTTCACAGAGAAAAAATATTTCCCTTGAAAAAAACTGGGCTTGTCATTTTTTCCCTTGTAGCTTTAAGCAGAGACATAAGCGCCTTGCATTACACATAGTAAACTTTCTTTAAAAAAAAAAAAAAAAGAAGATTTTGGAGACTACCAGGGTAAGATTCCAACTTGTCCAAAAGCTTTCTGGCCTTACATATTTTATTATAAAAATTCTCAAGTCTGGAATCTTCTATGTCGGAGCTAGTGATTTCAAAAGGTTTCACAATTCCCCAAGACAAAAGTGATTTTCGTTCATTATAATAAGGTTAAGTGATATGTGATTCATAGCAATTTTGATGTGAAGAAGGGAAGGACATCATTGACTTAATAATAGTATCAGTCGGTGCAACAGTTGGCAACATGTGCCTTCACACTTTACCATAAAGAGACGGGTTTGAGGGTTTGCCTTCTAAAGTCTGCAACTTCAAGAAAAAAATCGACACTGTGGATTGACTTTCCTGGTCGCTATATAAAGCAAATAAACTTAAAACACTTTGTAACCATGTATTTACTCTGCCAAGTGCCTATATTCCAATAAAATGTTCATCCTTGAAGAGCTGACCAGATGTCATTTATTTGGAAGGAGGCTGGTTTCATCTTTTAAGCAGATGTCACATTTGAATTGTGAGGTACAGCCCTCTGAAACGAAAAGGCGAGTCATTCTTGCTGTATCATGGACCTTTTACTTTTCTGTTGTCACGAAGGAATCTGCAGGGAAGCCACTTAATGTCAGGTGTAATTATGCTTTGATAATTCATATGCTTACGTCTCCAGAATTGGATCACATTCATAATACAGCCGTGGGCAATTATTCTTGATGTAATTGAACTGCTGTTCAAACTTAAATTTATTTTCAATGGGTAACATTGAGCAAAACATTCATTCTTTCTGTAATTATATATACAACAGTATCTATTTGCCATGTCCACAGTTGCTCATTTATCCATGGATTCATTCATCAAAAAAAATAATGACTGGTCACGTCCTATAAGCAGGCACTCCAGTGGGTGGTGGAGAAACAAGTGAACACAGTAGACATGATCCCTGACATCAGCAAACGCAAATTCCCAGGGTGGACCTGGCCAGGGAGAACCCCAAATGAGTATTTACTTCCTCACCTGGCCTACATCTTGTCTATAATCTCACCTTTAACTCTAGTCACACCAATAGCTTCAGGCGAGAGAGGAAGAAACATTGGAGAAATCAAGTTCACCAGTGAGGGGGACACTTGGTGTGGCATAAAATTAATCATTCCTTCTCCCCCTTCCATACCAAACTTCCAGGATGCAAGAATCACTTCCAGAGTGGCCCCCTCAGACCTTCTTCCACTTAGAGCCAAAATTCAGATTAGAATTAAGGGACAGGGAGTTGATTTGAAACTGTTTGCAGGGTTTTTTCTGAGGTCATATGTTTATTAGGTGTGGCTTGGACAGGATCCGTGAGTCTTGGGAGGGTCAATTAAAGCTATTCTCTCCTCAGCCACACTTGGAGCCACCCCTGCTTGAACACCACTGAATCTTTGCCACATTCTTCCTTTTGCTAAAAACATCTGGCTCTCTCATCTCCATCTGGCCAATTCCCACTTCTCCTGTAAATGTCAGGATAAGTCAGGCTAAATCCACCCTGCCCCCACAGCCAGTAACACTTTCATGAACTCTCACCCTAATTTTCTTGCCCCCTTCTGGTCATCCTCTCTCACTCTACTGCAGCATTTACCTTGCCTGTGCCTTTGGGACAGGTACCCTGTCTGTAATCTTTGTAATCACAGCAAAGGAATACAAAGCTCAATAGCAAATGTTTAATGCATGTTGAAGGGACCAGACACGGTGGTTCACACCTGTAATCCCAACACTTTGGGAGGCCAAGATGGGCAGATCACTTGAGGTCAGGAGTTGGAGACCAGCCTGACCAACATGGCGAAACCCCGTCTCTACTAAAAATACAAAAATTAGCCGGTTGTGGTGGGATGCCCCTGTAATCCAGCTACTCAGGAGGCTGAGACAGGAGAATCACTTGAACCCGGGAGGCAGAGGTTGTAATGAGCCAAGATCATGCCGCTGCACTCCAGCCTGGGTGACAGAGCGAGACTCTGTATCAAAAAAAAAGTTGAAGGAATAGATGAATAGCATCCATCCATTCCAGAAGTAGGAGACAAATGGAGATATAGCTGATGATTCCTCAGCATGCCATAAGTGGCTGTGAAGCTGGTAACTTCATTTACCCTCAGCCTACTGGGAGAGCTCCATTTCAGTGATGAAAACTGACCATCATTTGTGCATACCCACAGCTCTGGGAGGGAGCTTCAGAGCCAAGTTACCCCCAAGTCAAGCTACCTATCAATACTATGAACCACTTCCTAGTTCTCAGGGCAGTGGCCGCCACTGGATTTTCTTAAGGTCTCTATGATGTAACCAATGCAAAAAGTTACGAAGGTCGCCCTTGAATTGCACCCAAGTCTGCAAAACACAAGCAAATGCCCAAGAGTTCATGGACAGCATCTACCTCTGGCAAGCTCTTCTCCTGTGGATGGGCAGGGAACAGAGAGAAACAGATATGGTCCCTGCATTTTAGGGAGCTCAGTCCATTTGGGAAGATTGAGAAGCAAATGATGGTTCTGCAAGAAGCGGAGGAAGGGTTCTGGCAGCACAAATGTAGGGCAGCTCCTGAGTCTACTAAAAAAATGTCAAGTTTGGTTGTTGAGCTTTTTTTTTTTTTTAAGTTCTAGGGTACATGTGCACAGCGTGCAGGTTTGTTACATAGGTATACATGTGCCATGTTGGTTTGCTGCACCCATCAACTCGTCATTTACATTAGGTATTTCTCCTAATGCTATCCCTCCCCCAGCTCCCCACCCCCCGAAAAAACACATGGACACAGGGCAGTTGTTGAACTTCTTAAGCCTGCTCTTTATTTCTTGCCTCCTTTATCTCTTCTCTATCATAAACCAACAACCAAAATCCAGCTGCCTACCCTGAAGGAGACTTTTACCAAGACCCCTTTATGGCAGCCCCACACACTCTTTTCAGGAATTGGGGTCCTCTGGGAATGCTGCTCCAGACCTCCTGCAGATTCTGTTGTGTTTCTCCACTTCTGGACTCCACACAAAGCAGTATACATGTATAGTAGCAAGAACTCCCTTTGTGTTAGCAATTCCAAATTGGGGTGAGGGAGTAACAAGACACAGTTGGGATGGGAACATGGAGGAATTCCTACAGGACGCTGGGGTGATTTTGAAGCTAAGAAGTGGCTTCTTCTGGTGAGACTTCAACTTTCCCCTCCTTGCTCTCTCCTTATTCTGTGCTATTGCCTGGACCATGTAGGGAACAGCTTTTGTGCACACTGGTTTGAGAAAGGTCATATGAAGGAAAAAAGGAAGGTGTTTCTATTTCCATCTATTGGAGGCTTCAAGTTTTTTTTTTTAATTTGTGTGACTGGTTTATTGAATAATATTAATTCCATGGGATAACAGTCATGAAACAGTTTTATCTTTCTGCAATTACTAATCCTGCATATACCCTGCCGAATCTCTTTGCATTGGTAGCAGACCCCTTTATAATATCTTGGGCAGGTATCATAATTTCCTGGTCCCCCTTTCTTTCTAAAAACTTAAAAAATAAACCAAAAGCAACTCAGCATATTCTAGTTGGAAATTTCCATCTCATTTCCATGTCAAGGCCAAGCTTTCATCTAAGAACTTGGGGTTGGGAGGTAGACTTTAGTTCTTTCATCCCCCTATCTCTGCCCATTTATCACACGGAGGGACTTAGGGGTGTGATCTGTCTGTCGCTGCCCTTTCTTAAGTTTTGAGTCATTAAATTTTGTATTCAGTTGTTAGAATAGATGGTGTTCTCCATGTACCATTTGTCAGTCAGGATTCATTCATGGATTCATTAGTAGACATCAATAAATATTGTAATATCAAATAATATTTATTGATATCTACTAATGTGCTGCAGACTGCTAGGCCCTGGGAGTAGAGTGGCAAACAAAACAATCAGCCCTTGCCTTCACCACACTCAGACTTCTGAGTTATCTTTTCTGCACTAAAATTTTCGATTATTCTACTTAAGGGAGATACTCTTAATATAAATGAGCCTCTCTCACTTTTCAAATTGCATTTTGGAATTCTTCACTAAATCACCTACAAACTTGGTTTACTTTCTTTGAGATTCTTTATGAGAAAGTTGTATGGCTGTCAACTCACTGTGTTACCTCGGGCTAATCACGTAACCTTTACAAGAATTCGTTTCTTTGTAGAACGAGAATAATGGCACCCACATCACAGAATTATTATGAGTATTAAAAGAGATAATGTGTAATAGACATTTAAGCACAGATGAATAAAGAGCGCCTCAGAGAAGTTAAGCCACTTCCTGAAGGTGACATAGCTAGTAACTAATGGAACCAGGCGTGTCATATTGCAATTGCTACAAAACGAAACCACTCCAAAACTCAGTACCTCCAAACAGTAAACTCAGACGACTACAGGTCAAGCATCAGGTGCCTGGCTTGCTCTCTCAACATGTTTGGGAGTTGGCTGGCTGTATGTTGGTCTAGTCTTGCCCCAACTGGGATAACTGGGCTCTACTCCGTGTGGTCTCCCAGATTTCAGCAGGCTAGTCCAGGCTTCTTTTGGTAGAAGCAAGGTTCAGAGAGAGAGAGAGAGAGAGAGAGAGAGAGAGAGAGATTGACAGAGAAAGAGGAAGTAAAAGGGTTTTTGAGAGCTGGGCTCAGAACTAGGGCACTGTCACTTCCTCCATGTTCTATTGGCCAAAGCAAGTCACAAGGCTGACCGAGGTTCAAGGGATGGGAAGACGTGCAAAGTCATATTGCACTGGGCATGAGTCCAGGGAAGCCATCGGCTGGGGCCATCAGTGCAATCTGTCTACCTCACCAGGATTCAAAGGACTCCTGTTTGACTCTAAAACCCATACTCTTGTTTCCATACTGTACTAACTATAAACACTCACACAGCCAACCTTGGTCACTCTCACACACTTCCCCAGTGCCTATTCGCTGCTCTAGTCAGACTCACCATGAGGTGAACAAAATATAATTGTTTCCAACTCCAAGCCTTTGACCTATTAAAGAATCAATTTTTGTATTGGTTTTGGAATTAAATTTTCTATTGAAAATAACTTTAAAAACTGATAAACCTTGTAAGAAGAAAGATCTAAAGAGGTTTTTCCTCCCTAAGTTAGCAACAGAATTCACATCACTTATATACTGCTTCAGTTCATTATAACGAGATCAGTGGTCATGGTCAAAATGTTCATTATCTCAAGGTCAGTGAGAAAATTTGACCTGTGACAAACATAGTTTATAACTTCAAGTAAAGAAGCACAGTTTTATCCGAGAAACATGCTAATGACAGATGCAGTGTTCTATAGCAAACAATTGTAATGTTTGGAAAAGTTTACAGTCCTTGGGTGATAACTATAAACATAAACCCAATTTTGAAGGAAAACTCTTGTCTCCAAAGTAAAGCAAAACAAAACAAAACAAAACCAAAACTAGCTAGAAACTCAATTTCCTGCCACCAAACAAATAACGACCTTACATACAACCTTTATCTTGCCTGGTTAATAATCTTTATTTTTTTGTAATCCTAAGAACTGATTTGTAAGTATCCCTCACTCCTCTCCTTCACCTGTTAAAATATAACTCCTAGGATATAATATTCTTAAAAGCGCTTTACCAGATTTTGCCCTTCTGGTTTTCTCACTAGAATATTGTTGTCCTAGTGACCTACTTCTTTTAAAATTTTACTTAAGGCTGAATACAAGATTTTGAGGCTTGATAACAATTTTATTTTGTTAGAACAATTTTATTCCTCCTCTTGTAATATGCCATCTCAGCAAGAATGCTTTTTCCTTTACCTGTCTGCCCAACACATAGACCACATCAGGACTCATATTCTGTTCCTGGCATCATTTCAAGCCTCCTTTCTATGAATCCCATTGACTATTATATCTGACAACATTGATTTTGGCATTTATGTACCACCAAGAAATTTTTAATAATTTCTCATGTGTTTCGACACCTGACCAGATCGTAAGCTTTTGGAGGAGAGGGAGTTTTCCCTGCATGTCTTGACACTCAATGTATTCATAGAATCATAAACTCTTAGAGTTGAGAGATATTCTAAATTTCATCCAATGCAAATGCATTCATTGTACTTGCATTTCTCCTTTAAAATTTTCCTGCTAAGTGGTCATTGCCAAGAATGGGGAATTTACTATCCCCCTAAGGAGGAGCACATTCCCATTTTCAGACAAATTTAATAGAGAGCAAAAATATTGCTCTCCCATTCTCCGCTCTACCTCCACCACCATTTCTGACCATAATTTTCATTCCATAGATCCAATTCTGTCCAACAGGGTTGTACACAACATTTGAATGAGAGCTTTCAAACATCTCCAAACAACTGAGACCCCTTCTCCAGGATCAATATTCCAAAGACCTTCCCTTTTTTTATGTGGCATGGCTTTCAGTCCCCATGTTGAGTGTTTTTACAAACTAATTTCTTGTTTATTCTTTTCTTCCTTGAAGCAGGTCCCTCAAATTACCCCTCCTCTCCTTCAATAACCTCTACATCATAGTCTAACACATTTTCTCTTGAGGATCTTCTCTCCCCAAACCCAACCCAGAGTAAGGCACCTTTTTTCACTTCCTTCCTTGCTGTCTTCAAAGGAAAGCAAGGAGCACTTTTTTTTTTGGCAAAGCTTTTTCTTCCAAGCACTATAGGAAAATAAATGAGATAAAATAGTAAAAACTCTACAAGTTACAAAAAATGAAAAGTTCTTATATTTAAGTTTCCAGGTCTACCATATTTTACTCCTTCTGAGGAGGTAAAAGGAAGACTTGGTTGTCAGTTTGCTACTTATTTGTAAAGGTGGGGCTCACCAACATTCCTTCTACTTCCGACCCCAGCTTGTAAAAGGCCATATGAACCCATTCTTTCAAGAAAACACCTTACCCACAGAATGCAGTTCAGGAAAAACAAGTGCTTCAATGGTTAAATGGTTAAATGTTATAGATATGGGCTTCTAGGCTGCAAGCTCCACTGGATTATCTTACCTAGGAACAAGCTTAACATTTTATTCTTCCTCTTAGAAAGCTTTTTGTTGTCTTCAGGGCATTTATTAATCTAATTTTCACCAAAACCAAAATGGATATATATTGGGGGAACCCACCCTCAATATTTCAATGTAGGTTCTTTCTATTTTCCCTAAGTGTCGGCCGGCTGAGAAATAAAGAGAAAGAGTACAAAGAGAGGAATTTTATAGTTAGGCCTCTGGGGGTGACATCACTTATTGGTAGGACCATGATGCTCACCTGAGCTGCAAAACCAGCAGGTTTTTATTAAGGACTTCAAAAGGGGAGGGGGTGTATGAACAGAGAGTAGGTCACAAAGATCACATGCTTCAAAGGGCAAAAAAGGAGAACAAAGATCACAAGGCAAAGGGCGAAATCAAAAACTCCTGATAAGGGTCTATGTTCAGATGTGCACGTATTGTCTTGATAAACATCTTAAAAAACAGAAAACAGAGTTCGAGAGCAGAGAACCAGTCTGACCTCAAATTCACCAGGGTGGGGTTTTTTCCCCACCCTAATAAACCTGAGGGTACTGCAGGAGACCAAGGCATATTTCAGTCCTTATCTCAACCGCATAAGACAGACACTTCCAGAGCGGCCCTTTATAGACCTCCCCCCAGGAATGCATTCCTTTCCCAGGGTCTTAATTATTAATATTCCTTGCTAGGAAAAGAATTCAGTGATATCCTCCCTACTTGCATGTCCATTTATAGGCTCTCTGCAAGAAGAAAAATATGGCTCTATTCTGCCCGACCCCACAGGCAATCAGATCTTATGGTTGTCTTCCCTTCTTCCCTGAAAATCGCTGTTATTCTGTTCTTTTTCAAGGTGCACTGATTTCATATTGTTCAAACACACATGTTTTACAATCAATTTGTACAGTTCAACACAATAGTGGTCCTGAGGTGATGTACATTCTCAGCTTACGAAGATAGCAGGATTAAGAGATTAAAGTAAAGACAGGCATAAGAAATTATAAGAGTATTATTTGGGAGCTGATAAATGTCCATAAAATCTTCAAAATTTATGTTCAGAGATTGCAGTAAAGACAGGTGTAAGAAATTATAAAAGTATTAATTTGGGGAACTGATAAATGTCCATAAAATCTTCACAATTTATGTTGCTGTGCCGTGGCTCCAGCCAGTCCCTCCATTCGGGGTCCCTGACTCCCGCAACAGATATATAAAACAAGATCTCAAAAAATATCAAGGATAGAAATAAGGATTTGGAAGTCAATGGCATATATATTGATAGTTAAAGCTGTGGGGGTGGATACAATATCTCCCTTGGCTGGGCATGGGGGCTCTCACCTGTAATCCCAGCACATGGGGAGGCTGAGGCAGGAGGATTGCTTGAGCCCAGGAGTTCGAGACCAGCCAGGGCAACATCTCTATGTAGAAAAATTAGCCAAGCGTGGTGGTGTGCACCTATAGTCCCAGCTACTTGGGAGCTTGAGGTGGGAGGATCACCTCAGCCAGGGGAGGTCAAGGGTACAGTGGGCCATGATTGCACCACTGCACTCCAGCCTGGGCAACAGAGTGAGACCCTGTGTGTAAAAAAGAATATCTCCCTAGGAGAATCTATAGGAAAGTGAGCTAGCAAACTTAGGGAACATCTATGTTTGTGGAGCAGGAGGAGAAGAAGTCAAGGGCAGAAAAGTAGTTAAAAAAAATTAAGAGTATAAATGATGAAAGAGAAATCAAAGAAGACAACTTGAAGAAGGGAATGGCCAATGTGTCAAATGCAGCAGAGGTCAGGTAAAAGGCATGAAATGGGTCCACTGGCTTACAAAAAAGTCATCAGTACCTTGGTAAGACAAACCACGTTGCAATGAGATGTGAATGTAAACACATTCCAGTTTGTCTGCTGTAGAGTATGTTACCCCAAACTGAATCTGATGTTCTAAGTGTGGTCTGACTGATGGAGTAAAGTGGGATCCTCTTCACTTTGGTCAATCTACTCTGTGTCTACCAAGGTAACTTCAGACCAAGTTAAGGTTGTGGAGTTTGATTTGTTTTGTTTTTTGGCAATCCCACTTACTGCACCACTCCAATAACTCATATGAAATGCAATCTGCTTAAACCTTATGTCATTTCCATATGAAGCAGGGGTAACCATGACTTCCAACTCTGTGCTTGTACAGTTGAGTTTTAAAACTAAATTCGGAATTCCATTCAGCTACAATTTACATTGTTAGCTTCAGTTCTTTGTTCCAGCCTATGGAAAGCTCTATTCTAATTCTGCCAACATTAGTTATTCTCCTGGCTTTGTGTCATCCATAAAGTTTATTTACTCATCATCAGTGTTTCCATCTAAGTTATGAATAATGTCAAGTCCCACGCATTCAGGCAAGAGTTGGGTGAAAATTGGAAGATATGGCTGGGTCTGAAGCCAACAACAATTGTCAAAATGCTGACACTAGTAGGTCTGAAGCCAGGGGAATTAGTGAGTTTGGTACTAAGAGTTGTTCAAGGATGGATGGGCAGTAGATAAGGGATGATATAGAATCCAGGAACTCAGCCAAATCACAACCCAGAGGAGCAGATTCAATACAATGGGCAAATCTGGAAGCTAAAGAAATTGAAGCAACACCTGAAGTCATAACACACTCAATGAAGGAAATGCATATATGAATACTAACTTTTATTTCCTCCCTTCCATATGCAAGTGTATCTTTCCTTCAAAATTTCAAAGACTTTAATAAATAAAAATATGATAAAGGTAGGTCTTCTAGCTCTTTCCTTAGGACCTTCTTCTATGTGGAACATTTTTGGATTGGCCAGGTGACCAACTACTAATTCACCTAACAACTATCTTCTACTTCATTCATATTTTCTTCCTGTCTCCAAGGAGATGAGATTTTATGAGTGTTTTCCATTTTCTGTTTCTATAACAGAATATCAAAGACTGAGTAATTTCAAAAGAAAGGAAGTGTATTTAGCTCATGGTTCTGCAGGCTGGGAAGTCCAAGATGGGTAACTGTACCTGGTGAGGGCCTCATGCTGCTTCATAACCAGGTAGAAAAGTGGAAGGGGAAGCCCACATGTATGAAAAAGGAGACCAAACACAAGAGGCAGCCTTGCTTTGTAACAACTCGTGGGAACTGATCCAGTCCTGCAAGAGTGAGAACTCACTCATTCACGGGAGAGGGTGTTCATCCATTCCTGAGGTATGTGCCTCCCTAACCCAAATACTTCCCACTAGGCCCCACTCCCAACACTGCCTCATTGAGGACCAGGCCTCCAACACATAAACTTTTGGAGGATACACTCAAACCACAGCAGGGAGAACAGGAAAAGAGCATGGCTTTTCACTGGGATTCCCATGTTTTATTCCACAATTTTTTCTGTCTTGGAATTTCATCAAGGATTATTATTATTATTATTATTATTATTATTATTATTTGAGATGAAGTCTTGCTGTCTCCCAAGCTGGAGTGCAGTGGCACAATCTTGGCTCACTGCAACCTCCGCCTCCAAGGTTCAAGTGATTCTTGTGCCTCAGCCTCCCAAGTAGCTGGGATTACAGGTGCCCACCATTACACCCAGTTAATTTTTGTATCTTTAGTAGAGACAGGTTTTCGCCAAGTTGACCAGGCTGGTCTTCAACTCCTGACCTCAAGTGATCCATCTGCCTTGGCTCCCAAAGTGCTGGGATTACAGGCGTGAGCCACCACACCCAGCCAGCATCAATATTATTTTTAACATATTAGCATAGCTAAAATGAAAACAAAATTGAATGCTGGTGAAAATGCAACTGGAACTTTCATACATTGCTGGTGGAGATGCGAAATGGTATGGCCACTTTGGAAAACAATTTGGCAGTTTCTGATAAAGTTAAACATACCTTTACCATATGACCTAGTAATATTACTTCTAGGTGTTTACTGAAGAGAAATGAAGACTTTTGTTCACACAAAATCTTCTGCAGATGTCTATAGTTGTTTTTATAATTGTCAAAAACTAGAAACAACGCAAATGTCCTTCTGATGAATGGATAAACAAACTGTGTTACATCCATATGATGGAATACTATTCAACAATAAAAAGAAATGCTCTGCTGATATGTACAGTAACATGGGTGAATCTCAAAATAATTAGGCAGAGTGAAAAAAGCAAGTCAAAAAAAGGTGACATACTATATTATTCCTTTTATATGACATTCTGAAAAAGGAAAAAACTATAGGGACAAAAAATAGACCATTGGTTGCTAGTAGCTAGGGATGGGGGAGGGATTGACTATGGAGGAGCATGTTAGAGAATTTTGGGGGATGATGGGCCTGTTCTGTATCTCGACTATGATGGTTACTCCATGATTGTATATGTCAGTGCTCATATTATGTCGTTGCAGAAGTAATTGCGGTTTTTGCCATTAAAGGTAATGGCCCTTTGCCTTTAATGGCAAAAACCGCAATTACTTTTGCAACAACCTAATAAAACCATATACTGGAGTGACTGAACCATATAAAAGTGTAAGTTTTACTTACTTGTAAATTATACTTGATAACCTGATTAAAAGAATATTTTTTAACTGGCCCAAATTTTCAATAATAAAGGAATCATTAAATATATTATGAAAC
The DNA here is from genome assembly GCF_029289425.2 of Pan paniscus. Lineage (NCBI taxonomy): Eukaryota > Metazoa > Chordata > Mammalia > Primates > Hominidae > Pan > Pan paniscus. The sequence goes on from NC_073249.2 coordinate 64,937,840, forward strand.
ATTTATACAGTAAAGCATTACATAGTTGCATTGGACTTTGTTATACTTTCTGTCTGCCTGGCAGCTTACAAATAGCCTTCCTATATGTGGGAAATTTCTCCCCTTATAAGTCTACCTGTTCCTGAATTAGAAGTCATCAGCTTCCTTTTCCACTCTCCCTGCAGGTATGGTACAGGTAGTCAAACTCACTCTTACAAAATTTCAGTTCAACAGTCTGATAAGAAGGAGGTGTCTATGAAAAATTTATTCTGCTGAGGGTGGTAGGTGATGATAAATAGATATCCAGCTCTCAATGTGGCAGTAACAAAGATTCCAGCAGAGTAGGACCCTCCAGAGTCAGTGGTACAGATTCTTCAAGCCTGGTTCTTGGGCCCTCCATGAGACGAGCACATTTGCATTAATTTAAATTTTAAAATTAATTACTTAAATTATTAAGAGTGTCGTCTACAACCAAAAACTGGAACTGATAGAATAGTCATTGAATATTATGCTTATGACCAGAATCTTACCAATGTGGGCTACGACTACACCATGAATTCAATGGTTTAGACCATCATTGAAAAACGTGGCTTGTGCCTGTCCATGATTTCTACAACTCTAGTGCATGTAGGAGGTGAATGCCATCATCCCCAGCAAGATACAGCCTGTGTCAGTCACCTAATGAAGTAGATTTTGAGTCTCCGAAACTGCAGGAAGAAAAGAAAGGAAAGATAACTGTTTTCTCCCACTACATGTCTCCAAACTCACAGCTGCAGCTGTGATGAATTTCAAAACACCAACAAGAGCCATTTGAATCTCTCTGCTGTGCAATTTATTTTCCATATATCTGGGTGTAGCAACCTTGAAAATAATTGTTTACAAATTATAATAATGTGGGAAAGTCTTAGCTATGGTTTTGAGTTTTAAAAAATAGTCACAAGAAGATTAAATATATATACATAGGCAAGAAAGCCTGGAAGAATATTTGCTGGAATGGTAGGAGTTGCTTGGGATGGTGAGATTGTAAACAGTTATGATTGTCATCTGTTTCTCCTCCCTGCCCTCATGTTACACAATGAAGATGTATTACTATCAAAATCAGAAGAACATGTTCTTGGGCAGGGCGCGGTGGCTCACGCCTGTAATCCCAGCACTTTGGGAGGCCGAGGCAGGCAGATCACGAGGTCGGGAGTTCAAGACCAGCCTGGCCAACATGGTGAAACCCCATCTCTATTAAAAATAACAAAAATTAGCTGGGCATGGTGGTGTATGTCTGTAATCCCAGCTACTTGGGAGGCTGAGGCAGGAGAATTGCTTGAACCCAGGAAGCAGAGGTTGCAGTGAGCCAAGACCGTGCCACTGCGCTCCAGCCTGGTGACAGAGCGAGACTCTGTCTCAAAAAAAAAAAGAAGAAGAACATGTTCTTAAAAATATTTTTAATTTGCATTTAAATTTGGTAAAAGGGTCCTCTGTGTTCTCAGAATCCCATAGGCTAAGGGATTCTCTGGGTGCACTTACTCTGATCCTTAGGCTCTTCAGCAGTGATATATAACTGGGAGTGACATATAAATGGAAAGGAAGAAATCACCAGAAATTTTTGCCAAGTTAAAATTGGCTCCCTAAAATAACCATTTGATGAGTACTGTTCTGAAGGACTCTGCTACTCTCTGAAGTTCTGACCTTGACTCAGATCTTCACCAGATTTCCTATGGTAATGCCCTGGCTGTGGTTTTTTTTTTTTTTTTTTTTTTGGCAGAGCAGGGCAGGTGGGGGTGGCTTTTTTCCCACCATGGGAACCTGGGCACCTGGGCATGGTGAGATGTGACAGACTGCCCAGTTGGAAGTTAGCAATGCACAGGTTATACTTTCAGCTGTGTATTACTGAGGAATCCCCCAAGAGGCCTAACATGAAAGGCTACTTAATTTAAGCCCATTTCTACTTGCCTGATATGCCTTAAGAAATTACAAATACAAAAGAGACCATACTTATTAAAGCCCAACATGACATGCTGTGAAAAACACAACATATGGTTATTTGAAGTCTGAAAAGCCTACTGAGTTTTAAATTTTTCATTAGAATATCCTTTGATGTATAAAGGTGTCCTTTTTGATTTTTTTTCACAATAGTGGTTTCTATATCAAAACCACATATAGAAACTTTCTCTTGGTAGGGAAAAATTACCTGAGATAAAATTGCTAGACTCTCTTAAAGAGTTGAGATTAAACACATGAGCACAAAGCATTTTAAACACATCATGAACAAGACAACCTCAAGATTACCCTTTAAAGTTTAGTAAACCCATAGAAATTGGAGAGACACTTCTTTAAATATTTTTTCTTTGTAGTTATATATTACAGTTATCATGGAAGTAACTACTTTGTTCCACTTAATTAAAACTGATGACCCATCCGGGCTTGGTGGCTCATACCTGTAGTTCCAACATCTTGGGAGGCCAACAGGCAGATTGCTTGAGCCCAGGAGTTAGAGACCAGCCTGGGCAGCATGGTGAAACCCCATCTGTACAAAAAATACAAAAATTAGCCAGGCATGGTGGCACACACCTGTAGTCCTCACTACATGAGAGGTTAAGGCAGGAGGATCACCTGGAGATCGAGGCTGCAGTGAGCTGTGATCTCACCACTGCACTCCAGCCTGGGCAACAAAGCGAGATCCTGTCACAAACAAACAAACAAACACACACACACACAACAACCAAAAAACCTGATGACTTTTTATAAGTTATACACAGCTACTATCAAGAAATATCTATTTTAAAAAGGAGAGGCTGGGTGCGGTGGCTTACGCCTGCAATCCCAGCACTTTGGGAGGCCGAGGCGGGCGGATCACTCGAGGTCAGAAGTTGGAGACCAGCCTGGCTAACATGGTGAAAACTCAACTCTACTAAAAAAAAAAAAAAAAAAAAGGCAAAAATTAGCTAGGCTTGGTGGCATGTGTCTGTAGTCCCAGCTACTTGGGAGGCTGAGGCAGGATAATCACTTGAACCCAGGAAGAGGAGGTTGTGGTAAGCTGAGATCACGCCACTGCACTCCAGCCTGGGTGACATAGTGAGACTCCATCTCAAAAAATAAAAATTAAAATAAAAAAATTTTTTGAAAAAAATTTGTTTGACTTGGCAATGTTGTAGTTAAATCCTTGAGAATAGGGATTATGCACTAAATTTTATTTCCTGCTATCAAAACCAGTGTTAAGATGTGAATGATGAAGGTCTTGTGAAGTATGTAAAGTTTGCTTTCTCCTTTTCTATTACCTGCTTGGTCCTTTAACTCTCAACCCTAGGACTTCAGCTAGTGTTTCCCAGTTCTTTTCTCTGTTATATTTTAGATGGACCAATAAGACGTTAGCTATCAAGGGCTAATCTTCCTGTCTCAGTTAATGCTATTTTGGATGCAAGTAACAAAACTTTACTCACACTAGCTTAGGCAAAAAAAAAAGAAAGTTCATTTTATGGTTATAAAAGTATCTCACGAAGACAGAAGAACCCCAAATCCATCTGGCATAATTCCCACATCTTTCACTGTGTCTGAGGCTGTCTCATCTCCTATTTGTTTCTCTCCACATATCTCTCCATTCTCACCTGACTGCAGTGTAGCTTTCTCTACTTTTCTGTGCATAGCCCCTGAGTTTATTTATCCTTATTTCTAGGAACTAGGAAAGACTAACTATAATTTCTGAATCTCAATTCAAAATTCCTGAGAGAGAGATTCTCTGAAATCTAATTTGGGTCAGTATCTACATCTGGTCCAAATCAGCTGTAGTCAGGGGATTAGGTGACATAGTATATATCTGGCCCAGCATTTCCCAAAGTTATTTGAACGCAGAACTTTATCCACCCCCATCCCTGGCTCTGATGGTTGTGGTCAGGGGCGTGTTATAGGGCACACCCATTCATATCCTTCAAAACAGAATTTCTCAAAATGTCATTTTGGGATCTTCTGATCTAATTTACCACTTTAATATTACGAATGACTAAACTTAGACCAAAAGAGGCAGAATAATTTGCTTAAATTACCAAGATAGTGGCAGAGTAGAGATTTTGATTTTGAGCTGAGGAACTTGACATTTTATGCCTTCAGTTGAACCTGGATATCAAGAAGAAGGATAATGGCTACCCGGTCCCCAAAAAAGTCCAAAATCAAGATGTCAGCAGGGCCGTGCACCTTCTGAATGCTTTAGTGGCAAATCCTTCCTTATCTCTTCCAGATTCTGGTGGCTGTAGGCATTCCTTGTATGTAGCTGCATAAATCCAATCTCTGCCTTAGTCTTCATGTGGCCTAGTCTTCTGTGTCTGTCTTCTCCTCTTTCATTTCCTTTAAAAAAAAATTTGTCATTATCTTTCAGCCTCACCTAGATAATCCAGGATTATCTCATCTTGAGAGCTTTAACTTAATTACTCTGCAAAGAGCTTTTATCAAGGTAAGATCACATTTATAGGCTACAGGGATGAGGTCACGGGCATAACTTTTGGGGGCAATTATTCAAACCACTGCAAAAGCCTTATGAGGTATCATAAGGTACTTAAAAGGAATTTTTTTTTTTTTTTTTGAGATGGAGTCTCACTCTGTCACCCAGGCTGGAGTGCAGTGGCGCGATCTCGGCTCACTGTGGCTCACTGCAAGCTCCGCCTCCCAGGTTCACGCCATTCTCCTGCCTCAGCCTCCCTAGTAGCTGGGACTACAGGTGCCCACCACCACGCCTGGCGAATTTTTTTTGTATTTTTTTAGTAGAGACGGGGTTTTCACCGTATTAGCCAGGATGGTCTCAATCTCCTGACCTCGTGATCCACCCGCCTTGGCCTCCCAAAGTGCTGGGATTACAGGCATGAGCCACCACGCCCAGCCTTATAAGGATTAAGAGTGGTAAGAGGGAGTGGATGGAAGAATAATGGGTTGGAATTTTTCTTCTTAAAAACAAAGGATGCAGGATTGATAAAATGTAGTAGCATCCAAGAAAATGCAGTATCTTAGTTTCCAAGAAATTTACATTCCTATCTATTCCTTGTTCATCAATTCCAATGATTCCATTGATCACTTGATTCATTCATCTAACATTTTCTAACAAATATGTATTGAATTAACTAAAGAAAAGTAATCAGGGGGCAAAACTTGGAAAGATTAATATTGTCAACAAAAAGAGTCAAACTCTGTAAAATATTTGAAGAGATTTATTCTGAGCCAAATATGAGTGACCATGGCCCATGACACAGCCCTCAGGAGGTCTTGAGAACATGTGCCCAAGGTGGCTGGGTGGGGTGCAGCTTGGTTTTATACATTTTAGGGAGGCATGAGACATCAATCAAATACATTTAAGAAATACATTGGTTTGGTCCACAAAGGCGTGACAACTCAAAGTAGGGGGTGGGAGGGCTTCCAGACTATAGGAAAATTTAAACATTTTCTGGTTGACAATTGGTTGAGTTTGTCTATAAGACCTGAGATCAAACAGAAAGGAATACCTGGGTTAAGATAAGAGGTTGTGGGGACCAAAGTTTTATCATGCAGATGAAGCTTTTAGCTAGCAGGCTTCAGAGAGAATAGGTTTCAAAATGTTTCCTATCAGACTTAAAGTCTGTGTTGAGTTAATGCTGGAGAGGTATAATGAGGCATGTTTGAACCCCACTTTCCATCATGGCCTGAAACAGACTCTCAGGTTAAATTTTAAGAGTCCTGGCTGTCCATTCAGATGGTTGGGATGCCTTAGAATTTTATTTTTTGTTTACAATATCAAGCATAAAACTAAAGTTTGAGAGATAAACGCATAGGTTAATAATGTCCTAGTGGGGTCAAGTCTCCTGCAGAGGTAATAACTTTGTAGGAGGTGAGGGAATTAGCAAGTGAATATCTTAGGTAAGAACATGCTAGGCAGAGGGAAAAGCTAGAATAAAGTCCCGAAGGCAGGACTGACCTTGGCATGTTCAAGGCACAGAAAGGAGGCCATGTGGTTAGAGTGTCTAAGAGGGTGACACAGGACAGAGGTCATAGAGATAACAGAGTAGAAGGAAGTTGATTATGAAAATGTTGGCTTTCATTTCACTTGTGCACTAATCTTAGAATGAACAAAGAGCTGAATCAAGTTCTCAAAGTTATCTACTGCTACATACCCAACCACCCCAAAATGTAACAGTGCAAAATAACAACTTTTTCATTTCTCACAATTGTGGGTCAAGCACGTGACTGCAACCAGCTGGCAGCTTAACAGGTTGGAGGGTCTCAGGTGGCCTCACTCACAGGTCTAGGATGTTGGTGCTATTTTTCAGCTGGACCATTCTTTCCATGTAGTTGCCCACCATCCAGTAGAATAGCTTAGGCTTCCTTGACCATAGCAGGAACATTCCGAGAGCCCAAAAGGGAAAACTGCAAGGGATCTTGAGGCCAGAGCTCTGGACTTACACATTGTCATTTTCATCACATTCTATCAGCCAAAGCGAATCACAAGACCAGGCCAGATTCACAGGGTGACCAAGAGACTCCAGATTTTTTTTGGTTTTTTTTGAGACATAGTATCTCTCTGTTGCCCCGGCTGGAGTGCAGTGGTGAGATCTCAGCTCATTGCAACCTCCACCTCCTGGGTTCAAGAGATTCTCTTGCCTCAGCCTCCTGAGTAGCTGGGATTACAGGCGTGCACCACCATGCTCAGCTAATTTTTGTATTTTTGGTAGAGACGGGTTTTCACCGTGTTGCCCAGGCTGGTCTCAGACTCCTGACTTCGAGTGATCCGCCTGCCTCGGCCTCACAAATTGTTGGGATTACAGGCATGAGCCACCGTGCCTGGCCAAGACTCCAACTTTTGATGAAGTCCATGTTTTTCAGCCTATCACACAAATGTGCTGCTGTTTTGTTTGCCAAAACCTTTCCTGACAAAATTTTTGGAAGTATGATGAGATAATTCACGTCATTTGAATTTTGCTATGCTATCATAAAAATCATTTTTTAAAGGGCTTCATCAATTTTCCCATGGTGCTTCTCAATCCTTTGATATTTAAATCACTCTCTTTGAGAGAATCTGTTATGTCCTAGACACTGGTGTTGAATTGAAAGTAATGTTTGAGGGCAGACTAACTTTTTAGAGGTCAGTTTCTTACTGAATATTTTCATCTTATCATGACTCTTGCTTTTTTCCACAAACTTGTATCTGCAGAATTTTGGAAAATGAATATTCCAATGAAAAAAAAAAACCTAATGACAAATGAGGATGTGTCAAATAAGAGAGAAGAGGCATTATTCTATTCGCCCTGGGGAGGAGTAGATTTGAGCTGGTGAAGATGGAAGAGGCTGATAGTTGTTGATAGATCCTTACATATTACCTTGTACTTTTTAAATGGATTTAAACAGAAAGACATATGGCAAGGATGAGATATTTTAATTACGCTAGAGGAAAAAATCTTAGAAGTTGAAATAACAAAGAGCCAAATTTTTTCCCAGGATGAGAGGAAGGGCTTTCTGATAGTTGGAATTGTCCAGAAATTGAAAGGATCATCATGCAAAGCAGCAGGACATCCATCATTAGAAATTGTTCAGCGCAAGGCTGACGACCCTGGGATACACTACCAGTGATCCTGCATTGACTTGGTGTGTGTGGGAACTTCAGGTAGAGAGGCTGTTGGTTTAAAACTCACATCTGTAATCCCAGCACTTTGGAAGGCAGAAGTGGGAAGATAGCTTTAGACCAGGAGTTCAAGACCAGCCTAGGCAACAAAGCAAGACCTCATCTCTACAAAAAAAAAAAAAAAAAAAAAATGAAAAAACAAATTAGCCAGGCATGGTGGCATGCTCCTGTAGTCTCAGCTACTCGGGAGGCTGAAGTGGGAGGATCGCTTGAGTCCATAAGGCTAAGGTTGCAGTGGGCTATGATCTTGCCACTGCACTACAGCCTGGGTGACAGAGTGCAACCCTGTCTCAAAAACAAAGCAAAACCCACAATACACAAAAACAACAAACAAAAACAAAGAAACAAAAAAACCTCTATAACCTTTGTTCTTAGAATAGGTCAAAAGCTGGGAAAAGAGATCACCTGTTCATTCTCTTATTTAACTTTTTTAAGTCAGCACTGTCCAACAGAAATGAGTCACAATGTAATATAAAATTTTCCAGTAGCCACATTAAAAAAAGTGAAAAGAAACAGGTAAAATTAGTGTTTATCATATATTTTATTTAACTCAATACATCTAACATAGTATCATTTAAACATGTAATCAATGTTAAAAATCATTATTTTACATTATTTTTTCATAACAAGTCTTTAAAATCCAGTACCTTGAAGAAAATCCAAAAGTCTATTTACACTTTTGTAAATTTACACTCTTGTGAGAGAGAGGGGCATCTGAAAGGGAAAAGCTGTCCTGCTGTAGACTGCAGCAGATTTTATAGGCAGGCTTGAGGAGGCGGTGTCTGATTTATGTAGGGCCCACAGATTGGTTCCACCAGGTGTGACGTTTACACAGGGCCACAGGGAAGGCTGGTTGCCCCACCCTAATCTTATTCTGCAAATGAACTTTTCACTTGGCCAGGCCGTCTCGTTTACTCCTTATTGTACACGTGGCTGGCACAGAGAAGGGAAGATGGAGCTGCCATTTTGAACATGCCTAGTCCCAGATAGCCTTTTCCTATTGGCACAGCTGCCAGCATTCACCTGTGCAAGCGTCCAGCTTGCTTGTCTATCTATGTCTACAGCTCCATTTTACAGGCTGCTCTTTGTTAGAAAAGAAAATGATTTGGGGGCTGCTTTTCATTAAAAGGAAACCTTACTGAGGACTTCCTTACCCTCACTATCTGCCTAAATAATTTCTTTTTAACTCCTATATCAATACCATTAATAAAATCACTAATAACAGGCTGGGTGCAGTGGCTCATGCCTGTAATCCCAGTACTTTGGGAGGCTGAGGCGGGAGGATCACTTGAGCCCAGGAGTTCAAAACCAGCCTGGCCAACATGGTGAAACTCCATCTCTACTAAAAATACACAAATTAGCCAGGCTTGGTGGTGCATGCCTCTAATCCCAGCTACTTAGGTGGCTGAGACACAGGAATTGCTTGAACCTGGGAGGTGGAGGTTGCAGTGAGCTGAGATCGTGCCACTGCATTCCAGCCTGGGCAACAGAGCAAGACTCTGTTTCAAAAAAACAAAACAAAACAAAACAAAAAACAAAAACAAGGAAAAAAGAAAAAGAAAGAAAAAAAACCTTCATAAACGCACAAAAAACAGTTTGTTAAATCCAGGTTCCCTAGCATCCTGGAGGAATGGAAGTGATGGAAAAACACTTCTGTTTAACTGTTATTACATTCTTACTTCCTTGGGCAACATCTCTCATAATTTCCCTGCTTTCTCACCAAAACCCAATATTAAGTAAATTACATAATTTTGCAAACCACCAAATTTTCTTATCAACTTCTAACAGGTTCCACCTCTCCAAAAGTGGAACTGTGAAAAACAGCCCTCTAGTACTTTTATGCTAATCCTGTTATATTTAATTCTTCTTTTATTCCAGGAGCTACTGCAATTACTGATATTATAGCTTTCATTGTTTACTAGCTGTGTCTCTCATCACCACAGAATTTAAGTACTCTCCAGGGAAGCTGCCTTGCACCATTTCCAGTAACATATTATCCCTACACATCTTCTACAGAGGAGAAAGGATAAGGAAAGTCATAAAGATAAACTGGGCTGCCTTTGCAACTGTAAAATTTCCCCAAGGCTCAGTCAAAATAATGAGGTTTTTAAATACTGCTCCAAAGAGATCCCACTATTTCTTTACTATTAATACTTTAGTATTAAGAGATTCAATAGACAGACTATATATATAATAAGCAAAATTAAAATGAGACTGATTTTCCACAGTTCACCCTTTTTAGAAATCTATACACATATCAAAATTTCATATTTGCACCATTACTGTAATGATGGCTATAATACACCAAAGCAAGGGTTTGGCACAGACTGCCAAGTGTCACCCAATATTTGTTATCTGCTTCTCCTTTCTAGTTATAGAATCCCTGAGTTTAAGCTGGGCAAATAGCTACCCACTTAGAGAATAAAACTCTCAACCTTCCTTGCGCTAGATGTGACCAATTGATTCAGTACTTTCCAATAAGATAGGAGCAAAGAGGTGTTCAATTTCCAGGTCACATCCTCCTTAAAGGAACTTGCTTGCCTTCCTCTTTCTCTTTCCACTTTCAGGCAGGCTGGAAGGTTTATGTGATACTGGTGAACCAATGTCTACCATGGAGATGTTTATTGGGGATAGAACAGCAACCTGCGTTCCTAGATTATTGTGAAGGAAAATTGCCTTTCACGTCTGAATCATGCACATGCTTCTGAATACTGTCTGGGAGAAAAATATCTTCTATCTTGTATAAACCATTGTTTGTGGGGGTCTTTTTCTTCCCATACCTTGGCTTGTATCATAACTAAGAGCATCATCATCATTATCATTTGTACTATTATCCTCAAAACCTCTGTTTATTAACTATCTCTCCAGCTATCTATCATCTATCTATCTATCTATCATCTATCTATCTATCTATCTATCTAATCAGAGACCATCTCCTTAAAAGACTTAGGTGCTTTTTTTTCTCCCTTAAAATGCTCCTTTGACTACTTGTTTCTTTGGGGGGCATTGTGAGTATTAAATAATATAATAAAGTATTTATAAAATCTTCTTTTTAAACTTAAAAGCATCACAAATAAAAAGGCATTATATTATTCTTGAGCTAACAATCCAAGATCATAGCGGGTTAATAATATTTATGCAAACATTAGCCAGCCAATGTGGCCCACCTCCGAGGTAACATAATCCAGCGGACAAGCGCTTCTTCTAGAATGATTGGTCTTTTAGGCACTGTAATATAGCAGTAGGAGGGATAGTAAAGTATAAGGAAATAGATATCTTTTCAATTACTCCATGGAAGTGGCTGCTTATATTACCTGTGAATAAAGTTGGATGTAAGTATTTGAGAGGTTCAGTTCACCAATTTACACAACTTCATAAAATGACCTAATAAAGTGAAACTGTCTAATTTCATGTGTATTTCATTTATTAATGTAAAGGCAAACCTAATTAAACCTGCCATGAGCATATCATTTTATTGATTTCACCTTTTAACTTCATTCTTCTCAAATGATTTAAAGGACATACTTTTTTAGTCCATTAAACATGAACTGAGTGCCTGTTGCATACAGAACCTACCCTGAGGAATGTGCAAGTAAGATAGAGAACTCTGTCCTTATCTTGTTTGACCTCACTGTAGCATAGGACACTATTGGCCACTTTCTCCTTGAAAATATCTCCTCCTTTGACTTCTGCGACTCTTTTCCCTGTTTTGCTTCCAAACTTTGTGGTCTTGTTTATCACTCTTCTTCCACTTCTTAAATGTTAGAGATCCCCAGTGTTTCTCCCTGAAACGTGTCTTTTCACACTTATTCTGAGCCTTTTTTTCTGGAGACATGAACCTCCTGGAGAATGTGATAAAATTCAGGAATCTTCTGGGGGGAGGGCATGTTCCATCTAATTTTAGGGTTACATGGACATCCTGAAGCAACTGGTAGACCTCCTAAGGGTTCTTACCCCTCAGGTTAAGAATCACTTTTCCATAACTTTAACTACTACCAATGGTGCTTGATGGCTCTCAAATCTTTTATATTTAAAAGCCGACATCTTTCTCATGACCTCCAGACCCACTTATCGAACTGCTTATTTTATTCCTTCACTAGAATGTCAAACAGGCACCTCAAATTCATCATGTTCCAACTAAAGTTATTTATCCCCCTCTTCCCAATAGTCCCTTATCCTATGGTTTCCATTTCGGTGAGTGGCACCACCATTTAACCAATTGCCAAATTATAGCAGCCATCCCCAAGATTTGGACACCTTTTGATTTTGCGGAAGGCATTTTTTTTTTCCACGGATGGGACAGGGGAAGGGTATGATGGTTTCAGAATGAAACTATTCCAACTCAGATCACCAGGCATTAGAATCTCATAAGGAGTGTGCAACGTAGATCCCTCACGTGTGCAGTTTCACAATAGAATTTTTGCTCTTTTGAGAATCTAATTCTGCTGCTGATCTGACAGGAGGTGGAGCTCAGGCGGTAATAGCTAGCTCACCCTCTGCTCACCTCCTGCTGTGCGACCCAGTTCCTAACAGGCCACTGATGGGTACCAGTACCAGCCGGGGGTTAGAGACGCCTGTATAGACAAATAAAGGCAGCAACCCAGACTTCTACTTCTGCACAAATGTTTGTTGAATTACTAAATTAATGGAAGAAGGTAAAGGCAGATCTAATGTGATGAAGACAATAGAGAACATCTGTTGAGAACAATGTAAGGGAGCTTATTTTCGAATGTACACACAGTTGTGTGAGACATCAGGCTGGGCGAGGGTGGCTCATGCCTGTTAATCCCAGCACTTTGGGAAGCCAAGGCAGGCAGATCGCTTGAGGCCAGGAGTTCAAGACCAGCCTGGCCAACATGGTGAAACCCGTCTCTACTAAAAATACAAAAATTAGGCGAGCATGGTGGTGGGGGCCTGTAGTCTCAGCTACTTGGGAGGCTGAGCCAGGAGAATCACTTGAACCCAGAGGTGGAGGTTGCAGTGAGCTGAGGTCACGCCACTGCACTCCAGCCTGGGTGACAGCAAGACTCCGTCTCAAAAAAAAAAAAAAAAAAAAAAAGGCCTGTTTGTCAGAAAGCAGTAGTAAGAGGATTTCAAGTGGGAGAAATTACTTTAAAAGTTCAATTCATCTTACCTCATGACCAAGAAAGCTAAATTATTAATAGCTTCTCTAGCATCTTGCTCCTTGCTATGATATCTTCAGAGATTGCATCCTGGTTTATACACAGTAGCGATTACAATGGACACTCAAAAAGGTGGGACACTCTGGAGGGTTTTAGGTCACTAAATTTGGCAGCTTTGCCTCCCTGAACTCCCTTAGCTCTGAATTTACATTTCTCTGCTGACACTTATTTTCTGATTCATTTTATGATGACTTATAGATATCCTGTCTCTCCTATCAGAGAGGTGTTTTTTTGTTTTTTTGTTTTTCCCACAGACTGTACATACTCAATTTTGTGCCTTGTATCTGAGAGGTGAACAGTAAGTTATTCATTATTGAGTTAATGAATATTTGTTTTCTTTTTTTTTTTTTTTTTTTGAGATGGAGTCTCGCTCTGTTGCCCAGGCTAGAGTGCAGTGGCGCCATGTCAGCTCACTGCAACTTCTGCCTCCTAGGTTCAAACAATTACTCCTGCCTCAGCCCCCCGAGTACCTGTGACTACAGGCACCCGCCACCAGGCCCAGCTAATTTTTGTACATTTAGGAGAGACAGGTTTTGCCACATTGGCCAGGCTGGTTTCGAACTCCTGACCTCTAGTGATCTGCCTGCCTCAGCCTCCCAAAGTGTTGGGATTACAGGCATGAGCCACTGCACTCAGCTGATCTTTCTTAATATTAAAAAAACTCTTTGCATCCACTGAGATACAGAAAAAGAAAAAAAATAGAAGAAATAAAATTGAAAAATTAAAAGAAAAAATAATATTAAAAAAAAAAATTTAAACTCATTTGAAGGTAATGTAAATGTCCTATAAGGTCAAATGTTGTTACAGGGGGTATAAAGTTTGTAATGTTTTCCAATGCAAGTGTGGCACACTGAATATTTAAATACATTATAGATTTTGTTTTAGGCAACAAGGTGGTAGGGAGCATGCTAATCCATCTTAGAAAGTTATTTGTGAGGCAGGGCATTGGCTGGTCGAATGCTGTGTCTGTGGCCGGACTGCCGGAGTTTTAAACTTGGCTGTACGACTTAATGACTGAGAGCCTGAGGGCCTCTTGCTGCCTCACCTTCTTCATCTGGGAAATGCAAATCATTCTAGAATTTACCCCAGAGAATTGTTAGAAAATGAAAATAAAGAGTATACACATAAAGCACCCAGAATGCTGTTAGGACTAATTAGACACTAGCTGCCATTTTCTTAACACCTTAATAAGAAGAAGGTGATGGGCAGGTGATACTCATTTATTAGATTAAGAAATAATGGGCTGGGCTCGGAGGCTCACGCCTGTAATCCCAGCACTTTGGGAGTCCAAGGCGGGTGGATCACCTGAGGTTAGGAGTTCAAGACCAGCCTGGCCAACATGGCAAAACCCTGTCTCAACTAACAATACAAAAATTAGCCAGGCATGGTGGTGGGGGCCTGTAATACCAGCTACTCGGGAGGCTGAGGCAGGAGAATTGCTTGAACCTGCAGGATGCAGTGAGCCGAGATCGCACCACTGCATTCCAGCCTGGGCAACAGAGTGAAACTACGTCTCAAAAAAAAAAACAAAACAAAAAAAAAGGAAAGAATGAAACTTTCTTCTTTTGAAAATGCAATAAAGACAACTATCCTATCTTCCCAGCTCAAAACATTCCCATGACCCCCTCCTTGTCCATGACACCACAGATGCCCTGTGGGTATTATCAAAATGTGGGTAAGTAATTCAGGAAGAATACAGAGGCTCGACGGTCTCCCTCTCCCCACGGTCTCCGTCTCCCTCTCCCTCTCCCCACGGTCTCCCTCTCCCCCTCCCCACGGTCTCCCTCTCCCCCTCCCCAAAGTCTCCCTCTCCCCCTCCCCACCGTCTCCCTCTCCCCCTCCCCACGGTCTCCCTCTCCCTCTCTTTCCACGGTCTCCCTCTGATGCCGAGCCGAAGCTGGACTGCACTGCTGCCATCTCGGCTCACTGCAACCTCCCTGCCTGATTCTCCTGCCTCAGCCTGCCGAGTGCCTGTGATTGCAGGCGCACGCCGCCACGCCTGACTGGTTTTCGTATTTTTTTGGTGGAGACGGGGTTTCACTGTGTTGGCCGGGCTGGTCTCCAGCTCCTAACCGTGAGTGATCCGCCAGCCTCGGCCTCCGGAGGTGCCAGGATTGCAGACGGTGTCTGGTTCACTCAGTGCTCAATGGTGCCCAGGCTGGAGTGCAGTGGCGTGATCTCGGCTCGCTACAACCTCCACCTCCCAGCCGCCTGCCTTGGCCTCCCAAAGTGCCCAGAGTGCAGCCTCTGCCCGGCCGCCACCCCGTCTAGGAAGTGAGGAGCATCTCTGCCTGGCCGCCCATCGTCTGGGATGTGAGGAGCCCCTCTGCCTGGCTGCCCAGTCTGTAAAGTGAGGAGCGTCTCTGCCCGGCCGCCATCCCATCTAGGAAGTGAGGAGCGCCTCTTCCCGGCCGCCATCCCATCTAGGAAGTGAGGAGCGTCTCTGCCCGGCCGCCCATCGTCTGAGATGTGGGGAGCGCCTTTGCCCCGCCACCCCATCTGGGATGTGAGGAGCGCCTCTGCCCGGCCGCGACCCCGTCTGGGAGGTGAGGAGCATCTCTGCCCAGCCGCCCCATCTGAGAAGGGAGGAGACCCTCCACCCAGCAGCTGCCCCGTCTGAGAAGTGAGGAGCCCCTCCGCCCGGCAGCCACCCCGTCTGGGAAGTGAGGAGCGTCTCCGCCCGGCAGCCGCCCCGTCCGGGAGGGAGGTGGGGGTCAGCCCCTGCCAGGCCAGCCGCCCCATCCGGGAGGGAGGTGGGGGGGTCAGCCCCCCGCCAGGCCAGCCGCCCCATCCGGGAGGGAGGTGGGGGGGTCAGCCCCCCGCCCGGCCAGCCGCCTTGTCCGGGAGGGAGGTGGGGGGGTCAGCCCCCCACCCGGCCAGCCGCCTCGTCCGGGAGGTGAGGGACGCCTCTGCCTGGCCGCCCCTACTGGGAAGTGAGGAGCCCCTCTGCCCGGCCAGCCACCCCATCCGGGAGGGAGGTGGGGTGGTCAGCCCCCCGCCCGGCCAGCCACCCCATCCGGGAGGGAGGTGGGGGGGGTCAGCCCCCCGCCCGGCCAGCCACCCCGTCCGGGAGGGAGGTGGGGGGGTCAGGCCCCCGCCCGGCCAGCCGCCCCGTCTGGGAGGGAGGTGGGGGGTCAGCCCCCCGCCAAGCCAGCCGCCCCGTCCGGGAGGGAGGTGGGGGGTCAGCCCCCTGCCTGGCCAGCCGCCTCATCCGGGAGGTGAGGGGTGCCTCTGCCTGGCCGCCCCTACTGGGAAGTGAGGAGCCCCTCTGCCTGGCCAGCTGCCCCGTCCGGGAGGGAGGTGGGGGTGGTCAGCCCCCCGCCCGGCCAGTCGCCCCGTCCGGGAGGGAGGTGGGGGGGGTCAGCCCCCCGCCCGGCCAGCCGCCTCGTCCGGGAGGTGAGGGGCGCCTCTGCCCTGGCCGCCCCTACTGGGAAGTAAGGAGCCCCTCTGCCCGGCCAGCCGCCCCGTCCGGGAGGGAGGTGGGGGGGTCAGCCCCCCGCCCGGCCAGCCGCCTCGTCCGGGAGGTGAGGGGCGCCTCTGCCCTGGACGCCCCTACTGGGAAGTGAGGAGCCCCTCTGCCCGGCCAGCCGCCCCGTCCGAGAGGGAGGTGGGGGGGTCAGCCCCCCACCCGGCCAGCCGCCTCGTCCGGGAGGTGAGGGACGCCTCTGCCTGGCCGCCCCTACTGGGAAGTGAGGAGCCCCTCTGCCTGGCCAGCCACCCCGTCCGGGAGGGAGGTGGGGTGGTCAGCCCCCCGCCCGGCCAGCCGCCCCGTCCGGGAGGTGAGGGGTGCCTCTGCCCGGCCGCCCCTACTGGGAAGTGAGGAGCCCCTCTGCCTGGCCACCACCCCGTCTGGGAGGTGTGCCCATTGAGAACGGGCAATGATGACAATGGTGGTTTTGTGGAATAGAAAGCGGGGAAAGGTGGGGAAAAGATTGAGAAATCGGATGGTTGCCGTGTCTGTGTGGAAAGAAGTAGACATGGGAGACTTTTCATTTTGTTCTGTATTAAGAAAAATTCTTCTGCCTTGGGATCCTGTTGATCTGTGACCTTACCCCCCAACCCTGTGCTCTCTGAAACATGTGCTGTGTCCACTCAGGGTTAAATGGATTAAGGGCGGTGCAAGATGTGCTTTGTTAAACAGATGCTTGAAGGCAGCATGCTCGTTAAGAGTCATCACCACTCCCTAATCTCAAGTACCCAGGGACACAAACACTGCGGAAGGCCTCAGGGTCCTCTGCCTAGGAAAACCAGAGACCTTTGTTCACTTGTTTATCTGCTGACCTTCCCTCCACTATTGTCCTATGACCCTGCCAAATCCCCCTCTGTGAGAAACACCCAAGAATGATCAATAAAAATAAAAATGAAAATTAAAAAAAAAAACACAAAATGTGGGTGTTAAATATATTTTATTATAAATAGTGGTATGTCTTCTAACATGCTACTAATCTACACACTGAATTTTTTTTTTTTTTTTTTTTTTTGAGACGGAGTCTCGCTCTGTTGCCAGGCTGGTGTGCAGTGGCATGATCTCGGCTCACCGCAACCTCTGTCTCCCAGGCTCAGTGATCCTCCTGCCTCAGCCTCCCGAGCAGCTGGGATTACAGGCATGTGCCACCAGGCCCAGCTAATTTTTTTTGTATTTTTAGTAGAGATGGGGGTTTCGCCATGTGGGCCAGACTGGTCTTGAACTCCTGACCTTAGGTGATCCGCCTGCCTTGGCCTCCCAAAGTTCTGGGATTACAGGCATGAGCCACCATGCCTGGACCAGAATTAACTTTAATCAGAGAATTCCAGGTTGTCTAGTTGGCCGTGCTGACCTCTTCAGATGTTCTTATTCTGCCATTATTGCCAATCACTGTGATAGCCTATCACTGGCAAGACCTCAGGCAATGTTAGAGGTGGCAAAACATTAGTGGCTGCAGCTTAACCTTCTGCAGAAGCTTCAAAGAATAGTAACCGTCAGAGAGGGGCGGCATGGAAAACAAGGGAGCAGTAGTCTCTGACTGGCATAAATACAGTATAGATAACCAGTCATGGGCTGATGCAGACAGAAGGCTGCTTTTGCCTACACAATAGCACTTCTTGGTTCTGAAGTTCTGCTCATGGCTGGGTCACAGGGCAGCATGTCTCTGCCATGGTGAACCCTCAGCTGAGAAAAGGCCAGTATTTCCCAACCCATACATAGCCATGGACAGCTGTCTTTATAATTTCAGGAAAAGGTCATGGCAGTGATAAGGGATTTTGGATTTGCCTGAAAAAGGAATGCTCTTTGAGTAAACTTTCAGTGCAAACAAGAGAAGTGCTTTTCAGCTAGTTCCCACAATTGACTAATAAATCTAATTCTATAACACAAGTTTGACTTTTATATTATATCTAAACATGGTAAAATTTGGGTGCAAAACTATTTTCCCCTCTAGTGTTCTAGGGTAAGTATAAATGTAAACAGACACCAAATTTAGTCAATATGAATGTTCTTGGGCAAACATGGTTGGTTGAAAACATAGCTTAATTTCAATATTGCTCTTAATTTTCCTCCTATAATCTTCATTAAGTTTTAGGATAGTCTGTCCAATTTTTTGGTGATTCATCATTATACCTTCCTTTATAATAGAGTAGACTTGTATTTCCTGTAATCAGGACTTGCTTTGCCTAGATTGTGCCACCTAATTATACTGTGTGTTTTTTTTTTTCTCCCTTATATTCAAAATGGTGTGATGGAGCAAGAAGAGGCCAGGACAGGAACACTACTGTGTCTTGTTCATATGTCTGATAGAGTCTGACATAGTTGGGGGATGAAGGTCCTTGGATTTTGGAGGCAATGTAGTATAATTTGGGTGATCATATTATTTATTGTTTATATTGGGACAGTTTTGAAAATGAAAGGGGGCACTAATCAGGATAATGATATGATTTGGCTGTGTCCCCACCCAAATTTCATCTTGAATTGTAACTCTCGCAACTCCCATGTCGTGGGAGGGACCCAGTGGGAGGTACTTGAATCATGGGGGTGAGTCTTTCTCATACTGTTCTTGCAATAGTGAATAAGTCTCACGAGACCTGATAGTTTTAAAGAGAGGAGTTCTCCTGCACAAGCTCTCTTTCTCTCTTTGCCTGTCACCATCCATGTAAGATGTGACTTGCTCCTCCTTTCCTTCTGCCATTACTGTGAGGCCTCCCCAGCCATGTGGAACTGTAAGTCCATTAAACCTCTTTTTCTTCCCAGTGTTGGGTATGTCTTTATCAGCAGTGTGAAAATGGACTAATACAGATACCATGAAAATGATTTAAATCTGGTCACAAGCAAACCAGAATTTATGGTCATCTTAGTATGGTAGAAATAGTCTGGACTTATATCCAAATTTTACTACCATTTCCCTGCTTTTGACTTGTGACATAACCTCTCTGTGAACTTCATTTACTTTTTTTTTTTTTTTTTGAGATAGGGTCTCGCTCTGTCACCCAGGCTGAAGTGCAGTGGTGTGATCATAGTTCACTGCAACTTTGAACTCCTGGGCTCAAGCAATCCTCCTGCCTCGACCTCTCAACGTGCTAGATTATAGATGTAAGCCATTGTGCCTGGCCTGACCTTTATTTTCTACATCTGTAAAACAAGGATATAATTCTCACATGGAGGAGGGGAGAAAGTGCCTCATATGTTCTTTGTAGATATTATTATCAGTATGATGTCTGCCAATATACCCCAAAATTATTCAATATAGACAGTATATCTTGTATGGCTTAGGTTAAATTACAATCAAGGTGCAGTCAGTTGCACTAATCATAAATTCATATTCTAAGATGGCAGGTAGTGGTCTCATCAGGCAGACCCCTATAGAGGTGGGTACTACATCTGTCACTCTTATCTCTTTAATAGCAAAAATCATTCTATAACATATGTCAAAAGTGAATTTTCATTGTCAAAATTAGTGGTTTGTCAGTCATCACAACAGATATGACAAACAGACTCTCATATAATTAGTGATTTCCAAGATACAAGGACTGGCTAAAATATTTTAGAGACACTCTCATTCTTGCATGAACAAGTTACAAAAAGCCAGCTGATTAGGGATGGTGTGTGAGTTGAAGGGCTTCCGGTTGCCAGATGCTTATTGTAAGGGTGATGGAATTCTAGCTCTGGAATATTATTCATCTGCTTCCAGTGAATCTTTCATGCAAGGTCATGATTGCAGAACCTAAAAAGACAGAGAACTGGGACCTCATCAAACTCACAGAACAGGTGTATCACCTTGTTTCTGTTTGCTAACACATATTTGTTTAATAAATGTCTGTATGTGTGACAGAAATCAGCCTGATACTTGGTTTAATTTTTAACTTGGTTTAATTGTTATGAAATTGTTGGGAAATAATTTTCACCCCAACTCCTATAATTTGACTACTACGTCTATCTACTAAAAACAAGCCAGTAGTTTTGCATGATTAAACGTAATAGTTATTTTACTCTTTTAAACCACTCATCTGATTCTACATCTGGAACCTCTGCTCACTTCTCTTGGCCATATGAACTGAGAAAAACAAAACCAAATCTGAATCTTAGAGAAACAGACTTCCATAAAATGGTAACTAGCAGATCTAAATGTAGAACCCAAGTCAGCTGATTCAAAGTTCAATGTTCAGGAGTAGGCACAAAGCAAATGTGTGTGTGTTTATGTGTGTGTGTGCACGCACACGCATATGCATGCAGAATGAATTGGAGTAGGAAGGAAGAGGAAGTGATGTGAAGTGATGCAGAGAAAAACCAGGAGAAAACATTAAACATTAGAGTGGGGGCCTTGGGAACCCAGAGATTGTGCTAAAATTGGGTGCAAGTCTCCCAAAAAGGGCTAGGAAGGCTCTGAAGATTATATTTGCTTAAGAGCTACTTCTGTAAATAATAATGTCTATTAATCTCTAGCAATGGATGAAAAATAGTACATTTTGTGCACAATGAAACTACACTTGCCTCATCACCTAGTGCCAAGAAAAATATGGTGATCTTCAAGAGAGCCGTGTATCTAACACCACTCTCTCAAAGTTTTAAGTATAATCATGTATTTGAAGGTTGTATACTGATTTTAAAGTATCACAAAGAGATTGATCTGCAAATAAACCAAGAACTCTTTATTCTACTTCTCATCCATCACAAATCTTTACTACCCCCGCTTATTACCTAAAAGCCCTACTTGTAAAAAATCAAGCAAAAAACAATCCCAACCAAAAAAACTCCAAACTTATCAATACATTTGGAGAAGAAACAGAAATAAGCATTATTTTCATACAGCTTTAAGCTGGAGGCCAGGAAATATTTAATTTCAAATATTTAAGGACTGTCAGCATTTACCTCTGAGGTTAAGAAATGCTGGGGATTGACAAATTTGGACCACTCTGAGGATTACAAGAACAGGAAGAAAGGGTGAAAAGACAGTATTACAAGTACGTGTATACAAATACATACATGTGCCATATATGTATATTGTATACGTGTATATATTTATATATACTCATATACAAAACATATATGTATATGTATGCAAAGGGAGCTCCTAGGAAGAACGCAGGATTTGGATAACAATTCTAGGAAGAATGTCGGATTTGGATAATGAGAAATGATAGGATCATTACAGAAATAACTTATTTTTAATTCTTAAGTGTCCTAATGTTGGGATTACTCTACCTAATGCTTTTTGACAAGATCAACTGGGCACCTTTCACTTTGATCCTTAATTTCATAATTAGATAACCAGTAAAACTATCTTTCTAAATCCCTTGGAGGTTGGAGGTAAGATGAGCTTTTATAAAAACAAAGTAAAACTGAAGAAAGTCACACAAACAAAAAAGCTGCAAAGATTTTCTGACAACTTTATTCCAGAACGTTTATAACTTCAAATGTCTTACAAAGGAAGCCATTATTAATTTTAAGAGGAGAGAAAAGTACCTTGTGTTTTTGTGCGTATTTACTCTAATACAGGGATGAGGCGCTATAGCTCATACAAACTGTGCCTGAATTCAACAGTCTCTGGAGTTGCTGGCCTAAAGAGGGCTACATTTTTGGATGGGGAGCCTGCAATGGCAGCACAAAGTAAGCAAGCAAAGGAAGTAGACAAGATTCAGGGCTGGGGCCAGGCATGGTGGCTCATACCTGTAATCCTAGCACTTTGGGAGGCAGAAGTGGGAGGATCGCTTGAGTCCAGGATTTCAAGACCAACCTGGGCAACATGGTGAGACCCTGTCTCTCTTTCTCTCTGTTTTTAAAAAAATAATAATTAAAAAAGAAAAAAAGATTCAGGGCTGAAAATAAAACCAGAGCCATGGGTGCTGTTGGAGCAGCTGTACTCACCCTTGAATCCTACTCTCAACAATGGCGATGTTTTCTCTTTACCTCATAATCATGATATGGATACCTACTATTTATTGAGTTCCTTCAAACTGTACTAAATATTTTACACACACCATCTCATTATCTTCACAACATCCCTAAAAGGAAGGCATAACAATTAAACCATTTAATCTTTCTAAAAATGCTGTGAGGTAGGTATTATTCTTATTCTCATTTTACAAATGAGGAAACAAAAGCACAGAGATTTAGTCATTTGCTTAAGGAAGCCCAGCCAATAATCAGCAGAGCTGTCTCAGAGCCATTGTTCTTGGCCTGAATGGTACCTGTGCAACTGCTGTTGAATGGTGCTCACCTAAATCCTGTGGCCACACTGTACCAATAAGTGGGAACTATGCTGATGGTGAAATGGGGATTTAAGAGAGGGAACAAACACACAATGTACTCCCTCGAAGAGCCATGTGACTTGATTTTGCTTCTGATACTTGAAGTAAATGGAAAATGGCCACTACATAAGTGACCCAACCAAATAATCATGACACAGGAGCAAACTTTCTTGCCTGAGAGAGTTGGAGCTAGTGCCAGTGAGAGAAATGGGATAATAATCTGAAGCTGAAGTGATTTTGAAGATCTCAAATCAAGATGGAGAGGTGGAAAAAGCCCTGGGGACATCTTTGGGGGAGGTGAATCATCTGAATCTCTCATTCTCTTTCTTAGAATTTGAAAAAATCAGTCCGACAGCCATGCAGGAAGTCAGTTGACGACATTCACCGAGTATCTTTGTCATGAGGTGCTCTTTCTAAGGCCTCAAAGTCACTAATTGTGAATACAGAATAATTACTGTCTTTATTTAATGTTTGCAAGATTGGGTTCTCTAGAAGAAAACTGTTGTCAATTCTGCACGCTATCAAAGAATAGGAAAAGCAATTAGAAGAATGACAAAATCACCACTCCCAAATTCCATACTAGTTTCAGGAGTAATTAGAACTGTAGTACTAAAGAATTCAAATCATTTAGGGGCAACTGCCGTTCTATGACCAGTTTTGCACAGCTGGTCCCAGCTTCCTAGGACTATTTCTGAGCCATGATATTAAAATGGAGCCCCTCCCTGTGTTTTTGAATCCATATGGTTCTACCCAGGGCTCCTATCCCTCCCTAACTTCTGACACATCCAAGCAGGAAAGTGAGCATGCATATTTACATAAGCTACAAGGCTGTGCAAACAGATTGTTAACTGGTTAAAGGGCATTTTAGAAATGGCTGTTATTTCTTACCATTTTTAATGGGTTTTATACATAAAAAATCTTTATATCTTTAAAAGTTCTATCCTTATTCTTCTGATGTGCTTTCCACCAGTCTTTTTCCCTCTGTACAACACTAGGCTCTCTCAATTAACTCTTACATCCTTTTTATCACTAAGTGTATAGGTTTTAAAATAACGTAAGTGAATTTTTCCTAGTGTTCATAAAGTGCCAATTAGCTAAGAATTTCCATTATTTTCATTACGGGGTTAAATACGTTTTGTTCTGTTTTGTTTTGTTTTTCTTTTTGTTTTTGTTTTGAGACAGGGTTTTGCTCGTCACCCAGACTAGAGTGCAATGACATGATCTTGGCTCACTGCAACCTCCGCCTCCTGGGTTCAAGCGATTCTCCTGCCTCAGCCTCCCGAGTAGCTGGGATTACAGAAGCCTGCCACCACACCCGGCTAATTTTTGTATTTTTAGTACAGACAGGGTTTCACGATGTTGGCCAGGCTAGTTTCGAACTCCTGACTTCAGGTGATCCGCCCACCTCGGCCTCCCAAAGTGCTGGGATTACAGGTGTGAGCCACTGCGCCCAGCAAAAAAAAAAAAAAAGTGTTCTTTTTTGAAATGCATTTTGCGAATATATTTTTCTTTTATTTCCATGGGCTCCACCGTTGATAAGTTTTAGAACTTTTAGGTCACACTAGATTTTCTACTTAAGGTTGCTGAAATCAGTGAAAAATAGACTCAATCATTGGCTAGAAATTGAGTTTCAACAAGGGAAAAAAAGATACTTATTATTTAGCAGTTCGAAAAAGAATTATGTTCTGGCTTCCCATTATAATCTTTAAATATGCAGCGTTAACTTGAAAACAAACAAATATGCTAGAAAATGTTAAACATTAAAGCCAGTACTTCTTCTTTAGTATGTTCTTAATGATAGTTCATAGTCAATTTTGACTTCTTATAAAGGGTTGGAACATCAGGAAGGTAAAGAAAACTGTGTTATTGTTAATAATCCACTTCAAATTATTGACTTGACTATATTTCCATATAACTGAATGTCACTGTTTTTCTATTTTATTTGTTCTTAGTTTTCAAATACCGTATGATTGGTGTTGACCTTTAGTTTGTAATGTTCTCTACGCAAGAGCCAAGACCAACTCACAGGTATTTATTTAGCTAACTTCATTACCAAGGCTGCCAAAGAGGATCCAGGATGAAACCAATGTTGGATTGCAGATCTGTCCAAAGAAAGGATAATATTAAATATTGTACAGAAGTGACCTCATGTGTTTTCATAGCATCTATGTAAGTAGATAAAAGGACTATATTATTCCCACTTTTTAGATAAGGAAACTGAAGGAATACAGAAACAAGTATATTCAACATTTACTGAGCATCTACAGCAGGAGAGGCACAGTGCTAGGTGTTTCAGAATATCCTTATGCTATAGTTTGAGTGTGTCCCCCAGAATATCTGTGTTGGAAATGTGGTCCCTGGTATGGTGATCTGGGGAGATGGGGCCTTTAAGAGGTGATTAAGAGGGATTAATGCTGCTCTCTCCGGTCTGGGTTACTTCTTGCTAGAGTGGGTTCTTATTCTCTCAGGACTGGATTAGTCACCGCCAGAATGGGTTGTTATGCAGAGAGGCTGCCCCTCGTGTTTCACCTCTTTCACACGTGCCTGCTTTTCCACCATGTCATGATGCAGCACGAGGCACTCGTCAGAAGCCAACCAGATGCCGGTGCCGGGTTTTTGGATTTCCCAGTCCAGAATCGTAAGAAATAAATTACTTTTCTTTATAAATTACCCACTTTCAGGTATTCCATTATAGCAACAGAAAACGGACTAAGACAACCTACAAATAAGCTAAAGTCAATACTTTTCATGTGGTTAAAATGTAGTGGGTATGCAGACTGTGAAAAACACAATAACAAAGACACAGAATACCATGGAGGCACAGAGAGAGGATAACTTCTGCTAACTAGAAGGTTCTGGAAGGGTTTTGTGGAGATGGAATCTGAGCCCAGCCTTAACAGGTGTTGAGTGTTGTACAAAGATGATGGGGTAGCATAGGAGATGGTATGAGCAAAGGCATGGAAAGGATACAGAATAGGAATTATTTAGTTATCACATAGGATTTGAGGGCAGGGCAGACTAGAAGGAAGAAAGAAGGTATTCAGAGGGTTTGCAGATGTTCTTGAATACCAATTCTGACAGCCATGTATAGAGGAGAGTAGGGCAGCAGGGAGATAATCGGTAACTTCAACATTAATGCTGCCAAAGAGGACTAGGATGGAACCAATGTAGGATTGGAGATCCATGCAAAAAAATAAAGGATATTAAATATTGTACAGAAATGACTTCATGTGTTCTCACAGCATCCATGTTAGTAGATAAAAGCAAGGATCCCCAAGCCTGGGGCAGTGGACTTGTACCAGTCAGTTGCCTCTCAGGAGCAGCAGGCGAGCAAGCATTACCACCTGAGCTCCACCTCCTGTCAGATCAACTGCGTTAGAGTCTCATAGGAGCATGAACCCTATTGTGCACTGCACATGCGAGGGGTCTAGGTTGCACGCTCCTTATGAGAATCTAATACCTGAAGATCTGAGATGGAACGGTGTCTCCCCTACCCTGTGGAAAAATTGCCTTCCACAAAAGTGGTCCCTGGTGCCAAAAAAGTTGGGGACTACTGGATAAAAGGACCATATTATTCCCACTTTATAGATAAGAAAACTGCAGGAATAAGGAAGCAAGTATATTTAACATTTATTGAGCCACTGCAATAGTTTAGGAGAGAGGTAATGGAAGCTTGAATGGAGCAAAAGTGGGAATAGAAAGAAAGGTAATAATCTGAAAGATAGAAGAGGTAAAATCTATATAATTTGGTAATTAATTGCACGTGGACCCCGAAGGCTAAAGATGAGTTGACAATGATTCCGATGCATTAATTTGAATCAGAAAACATCTTACGTTTGAGCTACCCTTGGGCTAGACATTAGGACATTTCTATTAGGGAGGTGGAAATGTGGGTCTAATGATCAGGACAGATATTGATTTAGAAATCAACCACAGAGATATGTTGGCTGAATCCTTATGAGAAGAAATCACCAAGGAATAATTAGAGTACAGAGAGAAAAAGGACAAAAAGAAAACCTTAAGGGAACACCTGTATTTTAATATAAAGTAGCGAGAGAATGAAGGAAAACGGGTCAGCCAGAGAAGAGGTAAGAGGTAAGAGGTTAAGAGGTAAGAGGTAAGGTGATAAAAGTCAAGGAAGAAACGTTTCCAGAAAGACCGCCGAATGCTGCTTAAAGGACACGTAAGTAATTTACTGTGGTCACAGAGATCACATCCAAGCTCCTAAACTCCGCACCTATTGAATGACCACACTAGAAAAACAATGTGGTTTTTCAAGAGGAACCGATGTGTCATTTTACCAATAGTTAACCTGGGACTCAGTCATCAAAATTCATTGCAAGTTCCAATCTCCTTCATTAAACCTTCTTTGCAGCCCACACAGCTCTCCTTACATTGAGCTTTTGAGGGCCATGAGCGAAGCCGGCGGCCGGGGCTGTGGGTCCCCGGTTCCCCAGCGAGCGCGATGGAGCCTAGTGGCGGCGACGGCCGCGTGGCTTCGGGAAACGTGCTCCTTCATCCTTGTAGTACTGCGCGGTGGTTAAATGCAAGGGCTTCCGAATCAGAGGCTGGATGGATTCTAATACAGCAGTGTGACGAGCTCTTGTTAACCAACTTTTCTAAGCCTCTGTTTTCTCGTCTGCAAAAGGGGGATGGTGGTACTTACCCTATCAGAGTTGAGAAGAGTGCATGAGATGATTGCGAGTAAAAACCTTAGCGCAATGCCTTCAAAGGCTCAATTCATTTTGCTGTTACTGTGTTTTGGAATTTCCCTGAGGGTAGACGACTACTCCAACACTATTCCCTAACGCAGCAGCACTGACCTGGGGACAGTGCGCCTCATTCAGCCAGCTCTCTGGGAAACAACTTTCTGAGGAAGAGAGATAAACAGCTGACGGGTTTCCCGGGACTCCGCAGCCCACCGAGACAGGGTTGACTGTAGGGCGCCGAGGAAAGGGGGAGGTGGGATCCCAGCAACCACTGGCGACCTCGGAGGACCGCAAGTCCCAGGGTGCAGCGCGCCTACCCCGGGTAGAAGCGAGAGACACGGCTCCGAGTCGGCTCGCGGGAGAGCCGGGGAAGAAGCAGTGCACACTGGGACTGGTAGTCCTCAGGGGGCAACTCCGCGGGTCGGAGGCGGGTCGAAGCGAGAGATCCCTTCCCAGTCCCGCCTTTTGTCCACGTCTCACTTCTCCTGGCCAATGCCCTCTCCAGTCGCCGGAGACAGCCCCTCTCCCATGAGGTCTCCATTGGTCCTGAGGCTCTACGGCTTCGGCCCTACCCGGAAGTAACGTTGGGGAGGCGGTTTCCTAGACTACGACACCGGAAAGCTGGGGGAGGCGCTCCGGGATACTGAGGGCGGAGGGCGGTGGCAGCGCTGGCGCTGGGGACCGGCTTGGTGGCTTCGGGAAACAGTTTGGCGCCGGCGGCCGTCCGTGTTACTCCGCATCCCGCCCCGTCTCGGCACGGCTAGCAGCCCCCCTGGCCACCAGCGTCCAGCAATGTGTCTCACCGGCCGGGCGTAGCAGCTGCGCGTGCGCGGATCCGCGGGGCCATGAGCGAAGCCGGCGGCCGGGGCTGTGGGTCCCCGGTTCCCCAGCGAGCGCGATGGAGCCTAGTGGCGGCGACGGCCGCGTTCTGCCTGGTGTCGGCCACCTCCGTGTGGACGGCGGGGGCCGAGCCCATGAGTAGGGAGGAGAAACAGAAGCTTGGGTAAGGGTGCTGGCAGCCTGGGGTGGGTTTCTCGGTGAGGTTGACCACAGGAGGGGTACCTGTCATTGCGACCCGGTCGCGTAGTGGCCTCTCCTGTCGCGATTGGAACGGCTCTTGCCGCGCGAGAACCCTAGAGGGGTGGACAGGGTCCGGGGAGGTGGGAACCGCCGCCCGCCACCTGACCTCGGGGGAGCTGACGGGGTGTCGCCCTGGCCGCCGGTGACATGTGCAGGCTCCTTGAAGCCAGGCGCGGTGTGTCAACGCGGCTGCCATGTCAGTGGCCCAAGAAGGGGGCTACAGCCCGCATCGCTGCGCGCTGGAGTTCTGCGGTTGGCTGCCTGTCGACCGAAGCATGGTTAGCTTTCTCGCGCAAGTGAGCTTCCAACTGGGAAAATGTTGCTGATCTCACAGTAGTTAAGGAAATGATGTTTACACCTGTTACGGAAAAGGGGGCGTTCATTGGAACTTGAACTTTACACATTTTACTATTTCCTTGCAGTGTTTTCTTGCACTGTATTTTCATAATAGAATGGGGGGAAATTATTCAAAAGTCTCAAGTATACCTATTCAGTAGTTTTTATCCGTCTTGGAAGTGTGTTAAAATTATCAATTCTATTTACACCATTTAATTCAGAGTAATACATACACGAGGTCCTACACATGAATAAGAAAAAAGCGAAGAACCAGTAGGAAATGGGAGAAAGGCATGAACGGTTAAGCCAGAAGAGGAAATGGAAGTGGTAAATAAACATGAAAAGTTACTCAACCTCCATAAACGTAGGAGATGCAGATTAAAACGAGGAGCTAGCTGGTTTTTGCCCATCAGATTAGTAAATATAATACAAAACACAAGGATACGGTTCTGGTTAGTTAAGGAATAGAAAAAAAAAGGCTTAGTGAGAGTGTAAATTGCTGTAACTTATTGGTAGTATCTACTAAAATTTAAATTGTGCACACTTTGATTCATCAGTTCTATTTCTGAGAATCTACCCTAAGAAAATAAAAGCACTCTTAATGCAGAGATAGATCCAGCCTGGGCAACAAGAGCGAAACTCTGTCTCGAAAAAAAAAAAAAAAAGTGCATTTTGAAAGAACAGCTCTTCCTTGGAGGAAATGGTTCAATAGGGTACGTTCATATTATGGAATAATATTGAGACATTAAGAAGAAGGAAGTACGTCACTGGAAGCCTATCCAGAATATATTTCCAAAACAAAAAAAAATGCAAGTTGTAGAATAATATGTGTAGTATCATCCCATGTTTTTTTTAAAAAAGAAAAAAAATATCTGAGCTCAGAAAAAAGTGGAACGAAGATTATCTCATGGGGTTAGGCTGGAGGGGTGGTGGAACCATCAGGTCTTACTTTATGTACTTTAAATCATTGCAAAGAGTCTTGTATTCGTTTCTAAATAGCAATAAAGGTCACTTGATGGAAAAAAGCTGAAGTATCAACCATCAAAATAAAATTACCAGTAAACTCTAATAAGTATCTTACATTTTCTCTCATATGAATTTAATGTATCATTGATAAGTTTTACCAAATATCTCACTCTGTGAATACTTTACATATGTTATCTCTGTACTCCTTCCTATTTCCCAATGAATATGATCCACATTTGCAAATGAGGATGTTGAGACCCAAGGTTGACTTGTTCAGCCGCAAAGCTAGTAATTGGTAGAGCCAGCATTCAAACCCAAGCCTGTCTGATCCCAGAGCCAGGCTCTCTCCAGTGTGTTGCACGTTCATTAGACTTGGAAGAGAAGTATCAAGTCTGTTAAGAACCACAAGAATCTTATTTGACTATCACTACCCTTTCTTCATTTTTTATTAAAAACTTATTTGTAAAAGAGTCATGGATAAATCATTTTTGACCAAAATTAGTTTTTAACTGGAAAAGTTCAACCAAATTGGCTTGAAATTTCAGCTCAAATTTTGAGATCATTTATGAAAGTGAAATTACAATTATTTAGGCTTGTTAGATTGCTCTACCCTTGAGTAAGGGTAGGGTAAGAATCTAGAGCTATAAACGACAAATACACAATTATATGACTGCTTTCTCTGGGAATTTTCAGAAAACTGAACTTTGATTCATTAGATTTACCTGTGCATTTTTTAAAGCCCAAATAATGATTCATGATAAAAAGCAGAAAATGCCCCACCCCTTTCCCTCCCCACCAACAAACCAAACAGTTGATAAAGACTGGAATTGTCATGAATAGTAAGCAATTGCTCAATAACTTACACTGTGGAATTACTTAGCTGGTTATATGTAGTCTTATCCTTCATGGAATAAGCTTTTTGGTTTTGTTTTTAAAATTTTGCAACAGGGTATTTTGTTAATGTTATGTTTTCATTAAAAAATGAAGTAGAAAACAATCCAGTTTCTATAGCACGTGGGCAGGAGACGTAACTTTAGAAAAAGCCGACTTGGCCTGGCATGGTGGCTCATGCCTGTAATCCCAGCACTTTGGGAGGCTGAGGCGGGCGAATCACCTGAGGTCGGGAGTTCGAGACCAGCCTGACCAACATGGAGAAACCCCTTCTCTACTAAAAACACAAAATTAGCCAGGTGTGGTGGCGCATGCCCTTAATCCCAGCTACTCGGGAGGCTGAGGCAGGAAGAATCGCTTGAAGCCGGAGGCGAAGGTTGCAGCGAGCGGAGATCGTGCCATTGCACTCCAGCCCGGGCAACAAGAGCAAAACTCTGTCTCAAAAAAAGAGAAAAAGCCGACTTACAGAAATTACTGAAGAGTGGTGTAATTTTTGAACTGGGTCTGATTTCCAATACATTTTAATCCAGTTTTTGAATAGATAAAACATTATGGAAATTTTTTTTTCTGTTCAGTATAGTAATTATTATACCATTCTGTATTTAAATGTGACTTTGTTAGGCTTCTATGTGTAAGTCAGAGCAATGATATTAAATAGCTCCACTTTGAAATATGTGTTCTAAAATTTGCTCATCATATGCTGCATAAATGTAAGGATTGGAAAATAGTGTATTCTCCTTGTATGCAATCATGATTTACTTACAGTCTTGAAAATTGAATGCTTGTAAAGTTGAGTTAGCAAGTTAAAGCTTATGTCATTTGTAATATACATGTCTAGGCACTACCATTGCCAATTATAGGAATTTCTACTTCTTGGTAATAATCTCGTATTCCATTTCAGGGAAGGAAAAAAAAGAGAACTTCCATCTTCCATTCATTGATATGAGTTCCTGAAAGGGACATTTTAAACTTTTTTTTTTTCTGCTTAGGACAGGATAAGAGTCTAGAGCTGTAAACCACAAATATAAAAATTATATATATATAAACATATATATATGTAAACTTACAAAGAATTAGTGCTTTAGCAAAGTGGTGGTAAGGTCTTTTTTTAAATAATGAAATGTTTTTAAGTGGTTATTATTCATATGTTGTCAGGACTTAATTTGTTCACAAGTTTGAGTGTACTTGATTTTGTTGGTGTTCATAGTCAGGATCTGGAACTGAGGTCTTTTCTGTTTGCTAGCTCTATTATTACCAGTATTTCATAATCTGTGATTATAGTTTTAAAAATGACAATTGCAGTATAACAGGAGGCAAATAAAAATATAGTCAGCAATTTCTTTAACACTTTTTTCAATTCTTGCCATCAGTGATTGGAACTTCGGTAAAAGAAAAGTTAATAGGCCGGGCCTGGTGACTCACACCTGTAATCCCAGCACTTTGGGAGGCTGAGGCGGGTGGATCACCTGAGGTCAGGAGTTCGAGACCAGCCTGGCCAACATGGTAAAACCCTGTCTCTACTGAAAATGCAAAAATTAGCCAGGCATGGTGGCAGATGCCTAATCCCAGCTACTCGGGAGGCTGAGGCAGGAGAATCGCTTGAACCTGGGAGGTGAAGGTTGCAGTGAGCCGAGATCGTGCCACTGCACTCTAGCCTAGGTGTGACAGAGTGAGACCCTGTCTCAAAAAAAAAAAAAGAAAAGAAAAAGTTAATAAAAAGTTGTTAAGCTGTGTTTTCCTTTGCTAATTATTTGGCCTTGTCTGGTCATACAATTAACTTGTACTTTTTCCTGTAGTCCTCAAGTCCCTGAACTTGAGAGTGCTTAATTGAAAGGCTGCTTCCTCAGTCGCAACCTTACAGGTTTTGATTTAGTAAAATTCTGGTGTAGTGATCAGACATCTCCATTTTAAACAGTGGTTACGGAGATTTTGTGAAACAATTCGCCAAAACACACAACTCTCTTTTTGAGCATTAGTTTTCTCATTTTTGAAGTGAATACTATTTATTTGATTTTTGACAGTTTTTTTAGAGTAGAGCACATCATAAAAAGTATCTTTTGAAAATGTGACAAACATTAATAAATATGTACTTAAACTAGGCATTAGTGGTTTATTCAATGTAAGTGCAAAGGCAGAGGCTTCATAAAGCGTTGTTATTTCATGTCACTACACACCCGTGTACCTCTCTCTTAGTAGAACATATAGGGGAAGCAATAAATGGCAATAATAATGTTTTTTTTTAAGGGCTGTCCAGCAAAATCCCCCCTTCAAGACAGATATGTTAAATAATTGTGTTAAGAGGTCATTGTTTTTCTGCATCAGATTTCCTTCTCTGATGATGGCATCTATCATTCATCAGTTTTCTTAGGAAAAATTATAAGATGAATTGTACATAAATTACTAGTAATCATTAAAGTTTGGCTCAGCTCTGTGTGGTGAGTTCATGAAAGCTTGTCTGCTAACTGTTGTAGTTTCTGATTCTGTTTATGTCCCTTTCTACCTAAATTTTTCTTTTGTTTTTATTGGTATATTTTTTTATGAGGAAGAATTAACTTTTTGAAAGATAATAAATAGAATATACTTACCTTTTTTTTTTTTTTCCATTTCTGCTCTTTTAAAATTAGGAATCAAGTACTGGAAATGTTTGATCATGCTTATGGTAACTATATGGTAAGTAGGAAGCTTATCTTTACCTACCATTTATGTGAGTTGATTATTATGTGAGCACAGTCAACTGGGAATTTTGAAACCTACAATACAATTACATTTTTTAAAAGGAAGTTTTTAAAAAACAGGGCAAAAATAGTCTTTCTGGTAGTGGTTTTTAGGGAACCAGTTTATTGAACAGATAAGAATAAATTGAAATTAGATTATGAAACTTCATTATTTAAACAGCTTCCTTGGGTGCCATCAACAATTATCATTGAGTGCTTTATATAGCTAGATATTGTGGATATATACATGAAGATGTTGTCTCTGGTCTTAAGGGAGATTATTCTCTTAATTTAAAAAAATGTTTACAATATTTATACACTGAAGAAAACCATTGCTTAAAAGAGAAACTATTACTTAGCCTCTGTCCTAATTGTATCCTCATGGACTCTGCACTGAACATATTTTGCTTTCTAGTTTGCCGATTCATATTATTTTAAAATGTTTTAGGGCTCACTTAAGATTAAATAGCAGTTTCAGTTTTACAAGATGAAAAGTTCTGGAGATCTGTTGTGCAACAACATAGATGAAATAGCTAGCAAATTCTGGAATTCAAAAAAAATTTTGCACATAAATTGTAATTTGAAAAGAGTTTAATCATATTATCCTGAAACGTATCCCTTATAACCTTGTTTTTACATTTTAAAATATGTCAGCAGATTTTCTTCTATGATTACAACCTATAAAATGTAGTTGGGAAAGTTTGGCAGAGGACTAGCTTTAGTTCTGCTTAAAATATTTTTCAACTGATTCTGTGAATCCATTTTTTATCATATATTAACCAAATATCTTCATACACTAACATCATTGTTATCTATGAACATCTAAATATATGTAATTTATGCGTTTTTAGTTTTAAAACATGTTTTATATTTGACAGTCCTCGTTCTCTTTTATATTGTAAATTTGGAGGGAGCACATTTTGAGTTCTTAATGTTTTTAGGATATGATTTTTTTTGGATATATTTCAACATTAAAAACACAGTTTCAAATTTATTTCTCAAGACTTCAGTCATTCCCTTAATGTTTTTTTTGTTTTTTGTTTTTTTTTTGAGACGGAGTTGTGCTCTGTCGCCCAGGCTGTGGAGTATAGCGGCACTATCTCAGCTCACTGCAGCCACCACCTCCCAGGTTCAAGTGATTCTCCTGCCTCAGCCTCCTGAGTAGCTGGGATTACAGGTGTGTGCCACCATGCCTGGCTAATTTTTGTATTTTTGGTAGAGATGGGGTTTCACCATGTTGGCCAGGCTGGTCTCGAACTTCTGACTTCAAGTGATCTGCCCACCTCTGCCTCCCAAAGTGTTGGGATTACAGGTGTGAGCCATTACACCCGTTCTGTTTTTTAATTAATTTTTTTTTTGTCACCCACATGTCAACCCTTATTTCTTTCAAAATCATTTATCCCTGGTTAATTCAGTTTGGGCAAAGCATAATTTAACAAATCTAGGCTAATGATTTTGAGATGGCCAAGTGGTTCCATCCTATACCCTCAGACCTTAGCCATCTCGTAAATGCATACTGATGAATGCAGTTCCAAAGTTAAATAAAATAGCATATAGCTGGATAAGTTCAGTTTCTCACAATGAATAGGATCATCTCTTTATAAAGCATGGTATCTTTAATATCTTGTTCTTTTTAGGTAGAACAGTTATATCAATGGCAGAAAGTTATATCAATACATTTTTTCTAACTATAGAATACACTTAGTAGGTTTGTGACAGTGCAGGTACTGAGGGCAGCTTTCAGAGGACTTTCTGGCCTGTGCCTACTGGGACCTAACTGAGGAACTTTCTGCTACAATTAACTACTTAATAAGATTTAAGAGAGAGGGATTTCAGCTTCAAAGACTGGGAACTCTTGAAAGTAACATTGTCTTATATATTTCCGGTGGGACCATACGTGTCCACTGTAATATGTATTTGAAAATGTTCAACTATTTTACAATATGAGTGACTCTTGCTGTGTACTTCTTCTATATTCAATCTGTGTGAGGTCTGTAACCCAAGATTTAGTCTAGAATTTACACTTCCTCTTTTCAAGTTCTCAACTAACATGACACAGTTCTAAAATATTAAAGAGAATACAGTTGCCTTGTATTTGTTATTTGAAGTCAGTTGGAAATTTTTTTCCGGTCCCTACACTCAGAAACACTTTTAGCTTTCTGTAGGGTAAAAGTGTATAGGTTTTGGAGTTAGAAGGGCTTGAGTTCAAATCCTGTCTCAGCTATTTACAGGTTGGACCCTAAACAGGTTATTTAACCCATCTGAGCAGTGTCTTTCTATGTAAAATGAGAATAATTGCAAAGAGTTATTGTAGACTATAGATTTTTTTTTAAAGAACAGGAACCAATTTCTTTAATTTTTAATACATTCACCTTTTTTATATGTCTTGTGCCTGGTACATAAATGCTTAGCACATTTTTTTGAAGGAACTGAATTGAATTCTTGTGAAGATGAAGTAAAATAATGTTTCTTTTTTGCATTTGATCATTGTGATATATCTTTGTGTTTAAATGCAAAGAAATAATAAACTTAATTAAAAATACAAGTTTAAGGTGAATTTCAGGGCCTGTAAGTCATTTACTTTTTTGTAGTCAGTTGCCTACCATCCTAAAATATAAAATGCCTGGTACATGGCAGGCTTTTAATAAATGTTGAAAGTTTTTCCTCATTTCTCACTAGTTCTTTCTAATACTGCTCTCCAGTCTGGTCTACAGTAGAACAATTCCTTTAACCTTCTTGCTTCCCAGGAAAGCAGTGGTGTTTTCCAAAGACAAGCAATATAGTATTA
The DNA here is from genome assembly GCF_029289425.2 of Pan paniscus. Taxonomy (NCBI): domain Eukaryota; kingdom Metazoa; phylum Chordata; class Mammalia; order Primates; family Hominidae; genus Pan; species Pan paniscus. The sequence continues at coordinate 64,973,827 of NC_073249.2, forward strand.
TTAAGAGCAAGAACTCTGGACTTGGAGCAGGACACCCTGAGATGGCTCTGCCACCTCTCATCTGGGTTACAATGGGAAAGTTACCTAGTCTCCCTGAGCCTGTTTCTTCATCTCTGCAAAATGAAGACAATGGTTTGCCAGCCTCACAATGTTGTTAGAAGGATTAAGCAAGTTAATATAATGAAAGTGCTTAGAACTAATATCTGGCAAATAGGAAGCATGATGTAAGAATTTACTACTGCTACTGATAACGACTACTACTATCATTATTATTTATTTCCTGCCTAAATTGAAATTGCCCTCCTAAAATCCACTTAGCCTGTAACTCAGAACTTGTTCTCCAGATAGGACATAGAACTTGCTTAAAGCGCATATGTTCTTTCCTGTTCTTGGCATGTGCCCTTTGAACTTATTTTCTATTAATGCAATAGAAGGTTCTATTAATGCTATTTCTTAATAGAAATGTCCTGCCAGCTTTAGGTAGATTACTACATCTCTGCCATCTCTGGACTTAAATCTAGGGATTTTTGGGTTTTTAACACTTATTGGCATGACTATTAATAACGACTATGTTTGACAAATGTCTAGCCCCAGTCAGTCTGCAGTTTACCCACAGTGAATTGCACAGATGGCTTTCTCGTTTACCAAATAACATGAATTTGATGTTTATCTTAGCAGTTCTTGTGTGACCTTATTTAACCCCAGGCCACAGTCACTTTAGGGCTTCTGTTAGCATGTTTTGAGTATTTGTATTCAGTTTAGTTTGCAGATTAATTTAGATGACAAAATGACATGTATTTGGGCCATCCAAATGTAGAACCTTTTTGGAGCTCCCAGTGTTTTTCCTGTCTGTGTTAGACAACTCAAACTGTTACAAGCAAAAACTATATTCTGGTAAGAGCCCTAAACATTAAAAATAAGCTTGGATAGAGTTGGTAAGCACAATTTCCTTTAGTAGAATCATACCTAATAACCACTATTAAGCTTGATTTTGTGAAAGCAACAGTAGAATAGTCTTTATTAATCAAACCAAAGGAACTGTTTCAAAATGAACTTCCTGTGCATTTCTAGATTTATGTACATTTTTTTGGAGTGCCTCTCCCCTACCCCCCAATGTTTAAAAAAATTTTTTATTGTTGTAAAATATACATAATATGAAATTTACCATTTTAACCATTTAAGTTTACAGTTTTGTGGCATTAAGTACATTCATATTGTTGTGCATTCATCTCTAGAAATTTTTTCATCTTCCCAATCTGAAACTCTGTACTCAGTGTTTCTCTTTAATGGTTCACTCATCAAAAACAGTAATTCTGTAAACAAAGTATTTTAGGCATGGTACTAATGGGAGTAAGGGAGATATAAATTTATATTTACCTTTTTTTGTGTAGACTGTTGTGGGACTATCATCTATGAGTCATTGTTCCTTGGCCTTTGCTTTCAGAACATCCTAAAACCCTACCAAAATTACACAAGAAATTCTGTAGTATCCTCTCAAAACATTTTGTAATCACACTCTGATACTCTACATAGAATTTTAATTCAGTAGAACCAGATCGTTCAGCTAATTCATCTTTTTTAGATATAATTTACAGACAATAAAATTTCAAATTGAGTGCACAATTCTTTTTTGACAATTGTATACAGTTGTTTAACCACCATCACAGTCATGATACAGAACATTTTCATCACCCCAAAAATTTAACTCATAGTTATTTGCAGTAAATTCCTTCTCCCCGCCTCTGACCCCTAGCAACCTTGATTTGTGTTTTGTCACTATACCTTTCTCTTTCCTAGGATTTCATATATATGGTATCATACAGTACATAGTCTTTTGATTTACTTTCTTTCATTTAGCATGATGCTTTTGAGATTTATCCATGTTGTTGGAGATATATTGTAATTCCTATTTATTGCTCAGTAGTGTTAGTTGATTTGATAGAACACAATATTGGAGATATATTGTAATTCTTATTTATTACTCAGTAGTATTAGTTGATTTGATTGAACATAATTTCTTTGTCCATTCACCATTTAATGAGTATTTGACTTATTTTTGGTCTTTGGCTATTATTGTATTAATAAAGCTGCTGTCAACCTGTGAGTGCAAGTTTTTATTTGGGCATACATTTTCATATATTTCCCACCTAGGAATAGGATTACTAGGTCATATGGCAAGTGTAAGTTTAACTTAATAAGAAATGCCAATCTTTTCTAAAATGGCTATAATATTTTGCATTTCCCACCAGCAGTGTATGAGTTTTAATTATTCTATGTCCTTCCACTTGGTATTTCCAGTCTTACTAATTTCAGCCATTCTGTTGGGTGTATAGTGGTAGTTCATTGTGATTTTAATTTGATTTTTCCTGATGATTAATGACATTGAAAATTTTCCCATATGCTTATTTGCTATTTATATATATATATATATATATATATATATATATATTTGTCATTTGTTCTGTTATTACTGAGTTATAAAAGTTAATATGTTCTGGATATTAGTCCCTTATCAAATATATGCTTTGGATATATTTTCTCCCAGTCTGTGCTTTACATTCTAATTTTCTTAACAGGAACTTTTGAAGCACAAATACTTTAAATTATGATCAAGTCCAGTTTATTATTTTTCTCTTATGATTCATGCCTTTTATAGCCTACCTAAAAAATATTTGCCTGGCCCAATGTCACACATTTTTTCTTGTTTTTTTTTCTAGATGTTCTATAATTTTAGCTTGTTCATTAGATCTATAACTGATTTTGAGTTAATTTTTGTATATGATGTGAGGTAAAGGTGGATTTATATATATTTTTAATGTGGCTGTCTAGTTATTCCAGCACCATTTGTTGAAAATAATATCCTTTCCCTACTGAATTATTTTGAAATATGTGTAAAAAAAATTGGTTTATCATGTATACATGGGTGTGTTTCTAGACTCTGTATTTTGTTTTGTTGATCTATCTACCCTTATACAAATATCACATTGTCCTGATTATTGTAGTTTAATAGTGGGTCCTGAACTCAGGCAGTTTAAGTCTTTCAGCTTTGTTGTTCTTTTTTAAAATTGCTGAAGTTACCAGATCTAGGAGCAAAGAGTCAGTTTTTGATGCTGCTTTGACTTGAGTGGTTTAGAGCAGAAGTCTGTTACCTCAAAGCCCTAGTAAATTTAGAGTCTGATATGGAGGGTCTATTATGATTTATTTTATTTTATTTTATTTTTGCTCTTTCAGCTAGGCACATGTTCTACTTAATTTATATAGGACTCTCATCATCTGAGTTTTATTTCTGAGTGATAATTATTAAATGTTTCTCATGGCTCTGAGTCATATCAATATGAATTACATATCCCTCAACAATAAACTGTGAAGAGAGAGGAGGTATTACTGTGCCTCAAAAAGCCAGGATGTTTGAAGCTTGATAAGGCTGTTAATTTGCCACGTATGCATTGCTCTGAATTTGTGCAAACTGTCTGTAGTTTGCTTTGTGGTTAACCCAAAGAAAAAGGTGTGGTTGTATTTTTATTCTTAATCTTGAAACAAAGAGACAAAGTATTTTTACACCTGGTTTGAAACTCCCTTATTTGATTATTCTGGGTTGCAATTGCTATTAATATTTTTATTATCTAGATTAATTTCAGGATTTGAATGTCATATTTAATTTAGAGTTTGAATTTATATTAATTTCAGACAGAGGTGTGTGTGTGTGTCTGTGTGTTAGAAAACCCTAAAAAACAGCAGTATGAAGTTTTCTATGCAGTGTTTAAAATAGTAAGGAACTGTTTACAACCTAATTAACATTTGAATGATGTTTTACAAAGATTCTTTCAAAATACATTAGGAACTTTAAAAAATTTTTGTATTTCTTCTAAGTGTTGTTTATATGTGTTAAATATAAAACTATAAAGCAATAAAAATGTACATTCTGGGAAATCAGTTCTGTTGGAATTGACACATAAAAGAGTAGTCAGGAATTTGACACATGAAAAGATACGTGTAAAAGTAATTAGGGGCTGGGCATGGTGGCTCACGCCTGTAATCCCAACACTTTGGGAGGCCGAGGCAGGTGGATCACCTGAGGTCAGGAGTTCAAAACCAGCCTGGCCAACTTGGTGAAACCCCGTCTCTTCAAAAAGACAAAATTAGCCGGGTATGGTGGCGCACACCTGTAATCCCAACTATTCTTGAGGCTGAGGCAGGAGAATTGTTGAACCTGGGAGGCAGAGGTTGCAGTGAGCTGAGATTGCACCACCACACTCCAGCCTGGGTGAAAGAGTGAGACTCCATTTCAAAAAAAGTAATTAGGAATTTATGCTGAAATATTATATATAATATTAAAATTACATGGTATTGAACTCAGAATTTAGTAGCTGTATGTGGATTCTGATGCTATCAAAACATGTGTTGCCTAGAATCCTCTACCCAGGAATGGATCATTACAGAGCACGCAATTTTCTAAATGTCTGAAAGGTTGCCATCTTCAATGCAAAGTATTCTTTAGCCTGCTTTGAAAGTTATTTCCCCCCCTTTCTGTGTGTATTTTTTCCTTCCCTTTCCTATGTGTTTAGTGTTCCTGGCCACTAGTCTGTATTTCTGCTGCTAATTTGCTATGAGTTTGGAATCTAAATAAGTTGACTGAGAGGCAGTAGGAGAGAGTTGGACATGGAATTGGGAGTTTTTTTGCTGAATTTCAAGAACTAAGAATCATATGGACATTCACATAATAAAAACAAGTCATATACAAGATACAAAAGACCACTCTAGTCTTAGAAACTTTGCCATAGCAACACCCAGCAAATGCAAGAAGAGTATAGAACTGTATCTTCAAACTTCTGAAGGAAAAAAACTGTTCCAGCCATTTTATAACCATTCAAATTTTTCTTCCAATAAGGCAAAAGACAGCCTAACCCAGGAATATCAGAGAACTACAATACCCATTATACTCTTATTTTAAAACAAATAAGCAATAAAATACCTGAGTATATCAGGCAATCAAGAGATGAACAAAGTAAAAACTAAGAAATTGGAGAAGCCTTAGAAAAATGCTGTGCATCAACTCCACTTGGGTTCTAACACTAGCAACTTGGGGAATTATGGTTCCAGACCAGAATGTAGATGTTATAAACCTTCAAAGTCTTTGTCAAAGCATCAAAACTTTTCTTTCTGATGGTTATAAATATAAGAAAAATGAAAAAAATAGCAAAACTGTTATTTACTATATGGTAATTAAAAATATTAGAAACATTGAAATTTAAGGTCGTTTCATTTTATTTTTAATTTTTAATTTTTATTTTTTTTTGAGACGGAGTCTCACTCTTGTTGCCCAGGCTGGAGTGCAATGGCGAGATCTCGGCGCAGTGCAGCCTCTGCCTCCCAGGTTCAAGCGATTCTCCTGCCTCAGCCTCCCGAGTAGCTGGGATTACAGATGCCTGCCACCACACCCAGCTAATTTTTTGTATTTTTAGTAGAGATGGGGTTTCACCATGTTGGCCAGGCTAGTCTCGAACTCCTGACTTCAGGTGACTCACCCACCTTGGCCTCCCAAAGTGCTGGGATTACAGGCGTGAGCCTCCGCACCTGGCCTTATTATTTTTTAAACAAAAGACTCATTAAGAGTAGTTTAAACAGTGCTTTCCTTGCTGCCTTCTCATTGTATAACTTCAGTTACAGAGGAGGCATCTTTTCTATACTTGGTGAATTGGCATACTCCTTTCTAAATTTGGATCAGCTTCAAATATTTTGTCCTTTGCTCTTTCAGTGTCATGAAATATCTGAGGATTTCTTTAATGGGAAGTTTTTTTGTGGGCATAGCTTTTTCTGTGACATCTTCAACCTTTATGTCACAACCACTTTCTTAATGTGTGTCAATAACTTGGCCTTTATTAAGTTTCTGTGGCTGCTTATCTGTAGTCTCTTGAATGGAGAAAGTGTCGACATTCCCATGGTCAGCTAAAATTTGTTGATAACCTCATTTATGTTCAATTCAAATTTCACTTCGTGTTGTCACCTTTTATTTCTTTGCCAGACTCTCTTGTTTGTTGGCTAATTCTCCTTTGTTCATTTTTGTAAACTGTTACGTAGGATTATCACGGGGTGACTAGGAGGCAACATACACTCACCTCTGTGTGAACTGAGTAAACAGAGTGATCATTCACTTGACAGACTTTGAAAGAAGTAATGTGATTGATCACCGATCATGATGAGCATGTTATTTACATAATGATTTGTGGACTAAAGAGCTAGCATCAAAGTTTGTGTTTTATGTAATTACAGTTAATATGATAACTGAAATTTGAACCATGTTGTTGGGTGTGTAACGAATTTGTAGTAATTGAAACTTGTGTATAGTGAGACCATACAAAGTGAGACTCCCTCTAATAACATAACTGACAAAAATCCTATATTGAGGGGGAGAATTATGAGTATGTTAATCCTATTATTCTTGGTGCAGGGAGTTAGTATTACCTAAAGTTGAAACATGTACTTAACACGATTCTAACCTCGAAATATTTCTCATAATTATATTTTATTAATTTTAGAGGAATCTTTCAGAAACTGTCCCTTGGTGAAGCAAATATAAAGATCAGCAGGTCTTTATGGTTTTTATTCTTTTCTGTTAAGACCCGTGGCAAGTAGGTAGAAATGTTCTAGTCCAGTTTCACAAAAGCAACCACCCAACTTAAAGAGCCTAGCCCTGGCTCGTGGCCATGTATGGAGGGCCACCATCATCAACTCCTATGTCCTTTGGGCATTAACATAACTCCCGCTAAAATCTGTCTTTATTCCTAATACCCATGTTGTGGTCAGTGCAGCTTTATCTTCTATACTCCACCGTTTAATTTTGGTACTTGAAAATTTCTTACTCTCAAGCTCAACTATGTGTTAAAAAATAATTTATAACATTTATTTAGCATTTCATTGTGTTTGTAGTGGGTAGGGAAGGAAGATTCCTCCATGTACTTCATTACCATCTACACCAGAAATGATCTGTCATGGTCATTATTAAAATAACAAAAATCCCAGTAATCCAAACTATAAAGTACCTATTAATAAATATTAAGAAATATGTGCAACCTATAGGATGAAACTGAATTCATAAAAGAAGATCTGAATTAATACAGTGACCTACTGTATTCTGAGAAGGGAAGGCTCAGTTGCTAAAGATATCAATTCTCCCCAAATTCAGTTCTTCCAATTAAAATTTCAGTAAAATTTAAGGAAATATCAAAGTTCTCCAGAAGGGCAAACTTAATAAAATAATTTTTATATAATAAAATAATGGTTTATTGATTTTAATGATAAAATAATTAAAATTTAATTTAATTTTTATAATTAATGATTTAAATTATTACTTTTAATTTTAATTATTTTAATGATAAAATAAAGTAATTTTAATAATTAAAATGAATTTAATTAAAATTAATTTAAATTTAATTATTTTATTAAAATTAAAATAATTTTAATGATAAAATAATTAAAATAATGGTTTTGGAGTAGGAATAGGCAAATAGATCTGTAGAATGAATAAATACTACAGAAATGTGTTCGTGAAAAGTTTAGAACTAATGAACCCAATATTTCAAGCCATTGGGGAAAGGATGGATTGTTTTAAAAGTAGTATTTAGAAAATTATCTATTTTTGGGGAGCAAATGCAGTTACATTCCTATTTCATATTATAAATGAAAATAGATTCCAGATGGAGTAAATATCTAAATATAAAAAAAGTATAACAGTGCTATTTTCAGAGGCTCAGGGTATCCTTTTAAGCATGCTTGAAAGCCAGAAACCATAAGGTGAAAGCAAGATAAAGTTAAAAGCCAAACAAAAGAGAAAAATGTTTACTGTGTGTGACAAACATAATGTATGAGAGTCTCTTGTGGCCAAAAAAAGCAACCAATGGAAAGATGGGCAAAAGATCAACAGACATTTCAAAAAAGAAATAGCAATGGATAATACAAAAAGATGTTTATCCTTATTAGTAATGAATCTTTAGATACCATCTTTTACCTAGGAGATTGGCAAAATGTGAACTATTGATCATTTCCTATGTTAGTGAGAATGTAATTGAGTGTAGATTGGTGTCCTCAATTTGTAGCATTTACCAAAAATTAGTTATACATACCTTTGACCCTAATGGGTCTATTTTTAGGTATCTGATACATAGAAATACTGGCATATGTTCAAAAGATACATGCACATAGGTGTTTATTGCATCATTGTTTATATAGAAAAAAATTGAAATCAACCTCCATGTTCATCAGTAAAGGGATACTTTGAGGAATGGGTACTGCTAAGGGGATAGACTCTGGAGTCAGGGTACCTGGCTTTGAATTCTGGATCATTTACTAGATGTGTGATCTAGGCTTACTTAACTTCTCTGGGCCTCAGTTTTTTCATCCATGAATTAGAGATAATTGAATCTACTTCAGAGCATTGTGACAATTAACTAAAATATATAGATAGAATATCGCTTAGAATATAAGTACTCATTAAATATTAGCTAATGTTATCAGTTTGTAGTTATTAGAATAGAGTACATCTGTAACATTCTAAAAACATGGGAAGAAAACTCCATGATTTAAGTGACAAATGTTAGAGCAATATGTGCATATGGCATGAACACCTGTTCGTAAATAAAATTTTAGAATAATATATGTGTATGTATTTGAATGTATGTGGGATAAATCTGGAAGGATAAATGCCAGTCTTATCAGTAGTTAGCTCTAGGAAGTGAGATTGGGGAGGGGAGGGGAAGCAGATTATCAGTTTTTTAAAGAAATTTTTTGGTATTGTTTGACTTTTTTCCAAGCATGTATTACATTTGTAATTAAAGATTTTTGAAAAGATTCCACAGGGTGTAAATTTAGTACAACTTTTGACTATTATTTTACTTTTTAACTGTGAAAAAGTTATGTTCTCAAAATGATGTGTGCTTTCTCTTATTTTCCTTAGCGACTTACTAAAGTTTTCCTTGCAGGAACATGCTTACCCTGCTGATGAACTCATGCCTTTAACCTGTAGAGGTCGAGTTAGAGGCCAAGAGCCAAGTCGCGGTGACGTTGATGATGCCTTGGGAAAGTGAGTATTAACACAGGGCATGGCATGGCATCTCAGAGTTCCCAAGTCTTAGACTTTTACAGACAGTTTACATATAATAATATTTCTAGAGATTGGCTAAATTTTAAAGACTGTTTTATGTATTACATTATGCTCCTTTATTCCCTTCTGTTATCATTTATAAAAGATTAATCAGTTTACATCTTGGATCAGAGAAAAGTTAGTTGTTAAGCTGCATATAACTTAAAATATATGTAAGTTTTATGTAACTTTTAAAATATTTATAAAGTCATTAGCACATTGGACTGTTGATGTTTTAATATTTTCATTTGTTTTCAGAGCTAGTGAATGTTTCTATGCCTCTTGAAGATACGTAGATTCATTGAACATAAATGTAAAGGCTTTTCAGTTTCTTTCAGAGCCTTATAGGTTTCATTGTACTATAGATACATGGAAGTGCTAATTTATAGAAACTACCAGTCAATAGAATATAGATAAGTCTACTTGTACATTCATAAACTATTTAGGATTCTAATGTTTTATATCTTGTTACGCTTGTTTCTTAGATTTTCTCTGACACTGATTGATTCTTTGGACACTCTTGTGGTAGGTTTGACTCTTCTTGGATTTATTTTATTCATGATATGAACACTTAAGTATTATGAATATGATCATAACACAGTAAGTATGAAATAGAAGCCTTCAGAATTAAAGATGTTCTGATCTTTGCTTCTAAATAAATCTTTTACACTGTTGAGTTGATGATGTCAAATGGAATTATGTAATATAACAGAGATACCCAAATGATTTATGGGGATGTCAGCTTATGTAATGGCACCTTAATTAGGAAGGTCCTTTTTTCCCCCCTTTGGACAAGGAGGTTGAAGCTATTGGAAAAAAGTAATTTTAGAAAATATCATTGATGTTGTTCCATAATGACATGCCAAAATGATATCAAAATTGTTAAATTAGAATCTTTATATTGCTGTGTTCATAAGCAAAAAATTAATTTTTCCCAGCAGTGATTTTTAGCATCAGGTGATCACTTCTTGGTACTCCTTTTCAACCTCATATAGTACAGAAATTTATTTCTGGTTCAGGACTGTTTGTGATGACAGAGGGGAAAGATTGAGTTACAGATGTCATGATTTCTAAATACAGTATCTTTTTAGTTTTTTACTCTTAGATCATTATGGTGTAAAAGTAGGCTTTTGTGAGAATTTTCCTTAAGGCATAATTCTCAAGTTCCAGTTAATATCCCAAGTGGTGATTAATATTTAAAAAACAAAACAAAAAACCTTTGGGGTATCAGAAATTTTTTGGAACTAGGCTTCTCAATGTTGTTTCTGCATTCTTCTTTCACTGGAGTATTTTTTTTTTAAGAACGAAAATTCTCAACTTTAAAAGCAGCTTAGGAGGATCACTTGTGATTTAAAAAAAATAGGTCCTCCTAAGTTATTCTGATTCAGTTGTTGTGGAGTGGGACTGGGCATCCCTTCCAAAGCTCTTTGGTTCAAAAAGATGTTATGGTTGAGAAAAATCACGATTGTTAGATCTTTTTAGCTAGTCAGGGTTTGAAAGTCACAGCTTCATTTTTTGGAGATTAATGGAATATGCAAACTATATTACAGTAACTATGAGAAAGAGAAAATACTGTGTGCCTTGTTTTTGGTTTATTGGCCTTAAAGAAAACATATGGAAGAGTCTGATTACAAGCTAGAAGAGTTCAAGAGGCAAAAATTCCCAGGAGATAAACCCAGGGAGAAGAATTAGATTAACAAAGTGATACTAAAATGTATATGTGTATGGAGGGTGGGGATAGTGGAACAGTTATGTCTCATTCCAAAAGTGATAGATGCACTGTATGTGCCTGCATTTATTGCTGCCCACTTGATGTGGACTTTGAGATTGAGAAGGGAGAGCTGTCAGTTTAAAATCAGGTTTCATGTTATGTTTTAGTCAGGACTTACCCTAAATTTTACTTTTACTGAATTTAGGGAGATACTCTTATGGAATGTTTTATAAATTAGAATTTTTACGTATCAAATCAAGTGAAAAAGCACAACAAATTATTATCAAACAAGGAGAGATTAAACAGTTAAGTAAAGGAAAACTACTTTTAATGTACTTAGGCTCTAGGTAACATCTCATGGGCGGCCTTAATTTAGACTGAAAAATCATAGCAGCCTGTGTGATGACAGGGACTACTTTTGCTGCTCATTGCAAGAATCCACAAAATTCTTAGTTTAGTCAGGATTCTAGATCTGCATGGTTAATAGTTGTAATTATTTTAAGCACTTAAGTCAGACACTCTACTAAAATCATTTTACATACATTATCTTATTTAAGAAAACAACCCTATAAGAGTAGGTATTTCCTCTTTTTATAGATGAAGGAACAAGCTCAGAAATGGAAGTAAGTTGTCTGAGATCACAAGGGTAGTGAGTGAAACAACCAGAATTCAAATCAGGGCATGACCACAACATTGTATGACCACAACATTGTATAGCCTCCTTAGTGAACAGGGCATCCATGGAGTGAAGCTAGCAGGTGATGTATAGTTTAGGAACAATTGAACATGCCTTGAAGAAAGTGCTTTCTTCTGATAATAAAAGCAACTTTTAGAATGTATCTGGTGAATAGGATGGGTTTTAATTTTGTTTTGACTTAGAAGCCAAATTCTACTAGAACTCACCTCATGTAGCCTGGGTCATTAAGAATCCAGTTAACAGGTCTGATGATGGTAGCTTCAAAGTCCTCATAATATTTCAGTGTATGCAAAGAAGTGTATAAAGATGCTGTATAATTAGATACTTAATTTTTTTAGTTTTAGACATTATTACATTTTTATAATATACTTAGAAATATTATTTGTGTATGTCACTTTTTAGAGTTTTAAAGTAGACTGACTTTTAATAGCTCATTCTAAGAACGTTTCTCCTTGTCTTGGTAGAAAATAACTTTATTTCATAATTTGCTTCTCCCAGGTTTTAAATAAAACTAAAGAATTTGAAGATGCAGTGAGAAAAGTTTTAAGAGATGTTAATTTAGATAACGATGTAGTCGTATCAGTCTTTGAAACAAACATCAGAGTTCTTGGGTAAGTATGAAAGACACTAAAGCTATAATTTTATTTTATTTTTATTTATTTATATATATTTTTTGAGACAGAGTCTTGCTCAGTCACCCAGGCTGGAGTGCAGTGACAATCTTGGCTTACTGCAGCCTCCGCCTCCCGGGTTCAAGCGATTCTCCTATCTAAGCCTCCTGAGTAGCTGGGACTACAGGTGCATACCACCAAGCCCAGCTAATTTTTGTATTTTTAATAGAGACGGGGTTTCACCATGATGGCCAGGCTGGTCCCGAATGCCTGACCTTAAGTGATCTGCCTGCCTCGGCCTCCCAGAATGCTGGGATTACAGGTGTAAGCCACCACGCCCAGTCTATAATTTTAATATCAGAAAAGTTTAGGATATACTGTTTATTTCTTGATGGTAATCATGCAAGAAGTTTCCTGTGTTTAAAAGATGTAAGTTGGAACATTATGAAACACAGAGTCTGTGGCATTACCTTGTATTTAATCACTCACAGACGTCTCTAGACTGAAAGGTAATATCTGTATGTTGTTAAAAAGGGAATATAGGTTGAACATTAGTCAGCTTCATCACAGGTTTTTTCACCAGCTTACGTAGTTTGTTAACCATAGCCAAGCACCTCTTCAGGTAAGCCAAAAGAAACTGAATGTATAAGATTACCTCTCAACAAACAGTTTGAAATGCTCTTGGGCCTTTTTTTTTTTTTGGAGACAGACTCTCGCTGTGTTGCCAGGCTGGAGTGCAGTGGTGCGATCTTGGCTCACTGCAACCTCTGACTCCCTGGTTCAAGTGATTCTCCTGCCTCAGCCTCCCGAGTAGCTGGGATTACAGGCACCTGCCACCATGCCCAGCTAATTTTTGTATTTTTAGTAGAGACAGGGTTTCACCGTGTTGGCAAGGATGGTCTCGATCTCCTGACCTCGTGATCCACCTGCCTCAGCCTCCCAAAGTGCTGGGATTATAGGCGTGAGCCACTGCGCCTGGCCAGGATATTTTGAAAAGATGAAATTACAGGATTTATTAGTTCAAGTTTCAATATTATTTAATTTTTATAGTTTTGATTAAATGTTATTGTAACTCCTCTTTGTCAAAGTGAGTCTACTCTTCAATTAAATGTAAGAAATTGTTATGTAGTTTTACACAGAGTTTATTAATCTAGAGCGAGAGGTTTTTATGTTTTAAATAATATTCTAAGTTAAAGACTTCATGGTGTTACAACTAAATTTTTAAATTTAAAGTTTGTTAAAATATTTGTTAGATTTGTTAAATGTAGTATCTCGGATTTTCTTTAAGAAAATTAAAGCTATTTAAGAACGCAGAACACTTCACAACAGGATAGAATATCTGATTTTTTAAAAAATATATTGACTCTGTAATTGTAATGGCTTACCATAAAATGAGCAGTGTTAAGTAAATAATGTTTAAGTGATTTTTGTCTTTCCTTAAATATGTTAAATTGTATAACAAAGTACCCACACCTTTTTAGATGGTAACTTTTAATTGTCTATAAGATATGGATAATGTTGCATCTCTGTGATCCTAGGGGTCTTTTGGGTGGGCACTCCCTGGCAATCATGCTGAAAGAAAAAGGTGAATATATGCAGTGGTACAATGATGAACTTCTCCAAGTGGCAAAGCAGTTAGGTTACAAACTTTTACCGGCTTTCAACACTACCAGTGGCCTTCCTTATCCAAGAGTAAGTACTTCTGAAAAATATGAGTCTTTATATACTTTCTTTGCTGTTTTACAAAATGAAGTTTTGTGATCAGAGCCATTGTTCTTCACCAGCTTGAGGCTGAAAAAAAAATGCTTCAAAGCTATATAACAAATTTATATTTTCATTTCAATTAACTGATTATACTTCTAAGTGATGTGATAATTAGATTAGTTTAAGCTTTAAAAAAGTTTTATTTCTGATTTCTGTGGGTACATAGTAGGTATATATTAATGGGATATGTGAGATATTTTGATACAATCATACAATGCATAATAATCACATCAGAGTAAATGAGGTGGCCATTACCTCGAGCATTTATCATTTCTTTGTGTTACAAACATTCCAATTATACTCTTTTAGTTGTTTTAAAATGTATGATACATTTCTGTTGACTGTAATCGCTCTGTTGTGCTATTAAATACTGTATCTTATTCATTCTGTCTAACCTGTTTCTATACCCGTTAACCATCCCCTATTCCCCATCCCCACCACCTACCCTTCCCAGCCTCTGATAACCATTGTTCTACTCTCTATCTCCATGAGATCAATTGTTTTAAATTTTAGCTCCCACAAATGAGTAAGAACATTCAAAATTTGTCTTTCTATGCCTGGCTTATTTCTTTTTTGGGGGGGGGGGATGGAGTCTCGCACTGTCACCTAGGCTGAAGTGCAGTGGCGTGATCTCGGCTCACTGCAACCTCTGCCTCCCAGGTTCACGCCATTCTCCTGCCTCAGCCTCCCGAGTAGCTGGGACTACAGGCACCCACTACCACGACCGGCTAATTTTTTGTATTTTTAGTAGAGATGGGGTTTCACAGTGTTAGCCAGGATGGTCTTGATCTCCTGACCTTGTGATCCACCTGCCTCGGCCTCCCAAAGTGCTGGGATTACAGGCATGAGCCACCACACCCAGGTGCCTGGCTTATTTCATTTAACATAGTGCCCTCCACTTCCATCCATGTTGTTGTAAATGACAGGATCTCATTTTTTTTATGGCCAAATAGTATTCCATTGTGTATATGTATAATTTAAGCTTTAATGTGTCATTACATTACAGATTAGATTATGCTGCAGAAGGAAGAACAGATGCTAGACCAGAACTTGGGCACAGAATTATTTGTGTAGAAGATATAATTGAAGCAGTTAGTATGTAGGTGTTAACTGTCCAAAGGAGAGGACAGAGAGAGAACTCACAGGACAGAGGGAGGGCATGAGGAGGAAGGACAGCCAGTGGAAAGTAAAGTACACAGAGATTTAAGAGGAGAACCGTGAAGCAGTGTAGTGTACAGTATTATAAAATCCAAAGAAGGGAACTTCAAAAGGAGGAAATGTTCTAGAAAACTTGAGAATTGGGTGCAAACAGAGCCTTGAAGTTGTAGTGAATAAAGAGGAAAGTATTCAAAGTAGGTGAAAGTAAATAGGAATGAACCACTTATTTTAAGATTTCTTCTGTGTTGATAGTTAAAGGAGAGTTGGCAATAAAGTCAGTTGAAGGAGTTTTATTGGTTTTCCCCTAAGAAAATTTTATATTTAAAGCAGAGGGAAAGAAGCCATTGAAGATGGAAATAGCTCTTCTGATTTATTTTTCATTCTTTATTAACACTATTACTCTCTCCCTCTCATCCAAGACAGATACCTCAGCCATTACCAAGCTCTGTCAGTTTTTTTCTTTTCTTATACCTGTCTTATTCTTTCTCTCTTGGTTTATGCTTCAGAGCACTTGAAAAACCAGTATCACTAAAATCTAATTTTTGTCAAATTATCTTCAAAAATTGTATGGCTCTTTTTATTGTATTGAGTGTCCCTTAACTTTCAGCATTTTTTGTAGTTTGGCAGTAGACTTTCTGACATTCTCTCTTATTTCCATATCCCAGTGAAATCATTGTTCCATTTCAGCCAGAACAATCTATAGTGTCCCCAGAGTCTCTAAGTTTTTTTTTTTTTTTCATTCCATGCCTTTAGGCTTACCATCTCTATCACCCGGCGTAACTTCTCTACAAATATAAGTCAAATCAAATAAGGCTCATTTCCTCCATCAAGAAGTCATCCTTGACTGGAGATATAGCATGATATAGGGCAATGCTTTACCTATCAATTTAGTGAGTTGTGACTAGCACTTTTTAAAAAATTAAACAGACTAGAATGAAATCTCTTCTTGTTTAAATTTCTAGTTGATATTTTAAATAGCTCTCTGGTAAACATTCTTTTTGTTTGTTTGTTTGTTTTGAGATAGTCTCCCTCTATCACCCAGGCTGGAGTTCAGTAGTGTGATAATTGCTCACTGCAGCCTCCAACTCCTGGGCTCAAGTGATCCTCCCACCTCAGCCTCCTGAGTAGCTGAGACTACAGGCACGTGCCACCATGCTCGGCTGATTTTTAAAAAAAATTTTTGTAGAGATGGAGTTCTCACTATGTTGCGCAGGCTAGTCTCAGACTCCTGGGCTTAAGAGATCCTCCCACCTTGGCCTTCTGAAGTACTGGACTCACAGATGTGAGCCATCGTGCCCAGCCTCTGTGGACATTCTGATACACATCTTTTTATACATTTTTAGTTCTTGCTTAGGATAAATTACTCGAAGAGGAAGTAATAAGTCACTGAGTAGGGAATGCTTTTTAAGATATCAGGTACTTGTTGCCCAATTGCTTTTCAGAAAGATTCTTTTTTACTTCTCAGTGTTGTGTAAAAGTACATGTGTCATTTAACTGTTACTGTATATTATTATTTTGCCAACTTAATGAGGAAAAATTGAATTATATTTTAATATGGATTTCTTTGCTTATTAGTACAGTTAAATTTGTTGATCTTTTTTTCTTAGCATATTAAAATTAAAAGCAAAGTTTTTTTAAACAATATATAAACATTTACTTAATTCAGTTTACTTTCAGTAAATACTTTTAGTTTTTGTTATAAATGGAGGTGTTAGATTTTGAGGAATCTAGCATTTCTTTACTTTTGCCGTAACATGAGAAGCAGGCAAGGAATTAAAACAGAAGATACTATGAGCGTTATGGTAAAACAGAGAAACTTATATTATTTTCTTATACTCTGAAGTGTCAAGAAAATTTTAAAAATGATTTTTTATAATAGAACAATAGAAGAAAAATAACTGCTGTCCCATCCTTTCTTATACATGCTTAGTATGCTTTTGCCCATGAAAATTTGTGTAATCAGTCTCTCTTAGATAAGCATATGTAATTGATAGTATTTGCATTAATGGTTTTAACTCAGAAGAATGTACTGTACAGAAATGGTATTGTAAGAGTTGGTCATTTTTTAAACTCATATATAAACTTTAGAGCTAGTACGTACTTTGTAATGCCATTTCCTCAAAGTTAATTAAAAGCAACTTGCCAGCTTTTCAGATAAGACCTCATTACAAACGTTGAGTAGATGATTATATCCATAAAATATAAGGTTAATAAGAATTCTATTATGATTTATACATATTTTAAGGATTTTCTAGTGTAGCAAAAAGACAGTGTAAACAAGTTTAGTGTAGGTAATTTATGCCTTTACTTTGCAATAAAAAAGTGTCCTTTTTAAAATTGCCTTGTGACTCTCAGGAACACAGAATTAGGAGGAACCAGATTCTAGATTGCCTCATGCTTTATTTTATTCCTACTTTCATCTCTTTTTGTCTTAAACCTCTCAAGAAAGCAGGACAATAAGCTCCGTATTACTAATTTCTGCAGTAATATATACTGCTACCAGTGCCATCTCTACACCCAGTCATTTGAGTCCTAGTCAGGAGGACAAGAACCTATCTACCAGCCCCTAGATCCACCAGAGGATCCCGTAAGCAAAAAAAGCACTGAACCCTTCTTCCCTGATTTGTGGAAATGGTAGTGCCTCTTGGATGCTGAAATGCATCTTGGTTCTGCATTTAAAAGTTCTTTAATACTGGCTGGGCGCAGTGGCTCACACTTGAAATCCCAGCACTTTGGGAGGCCAAGTCGGGTGGATCACGAGGTCAAGAGATCGAGACCACCTTCACCAACATGGTGAAACCCCATCTCTACTAAACATACAAAAATTAGCTGGATGTAGTGGTGTGTGCCTGTAATTCCAGCTGCTTGGGAGGCTGAGGCAGGATAATTGCTTGAACCCGGGAGGTGGAGGTTGCGGTGAGCCAAGATCGTGCCACTGCACTCCAGCCTAGTGACAGAGTGAGACTCCATCCCCACAAAAAATTTAAAAAAAAAAAGTTGTTTAATACCACTTATCTTCAGGAAGGATACAAGATTTAAATGAGCAGATACTATAGATAATTGTGTTAATAAATAGTCCTTGTACAAATTTTATAGCAGTCATCTTGGGGTACAGTTCAATATACAAACAAGTATTGTACTAAAACGCTCATGATTCAAAGTATTTCCATTTTAAGGGAAAAGATACTGGAAGTGGAATACAGAGATGTTTATTCTTTTCTATTTTGCTTTTGCTTTCTTATGACTACTCTTAGACTTTGTCATTCTTAGCTCTCAACTACTCCCAATTCAGTGTTATTTCCTTTTCTGAAATTCACATTTTAGCACTTGTGGCTTCCATTTGTTTGGCACTTAATTTATGACTTTTCATTGTCAGTTATTTTCTCTATTTATATATCTGTCTTATTTGCTCTGTCTGGATTTTAAGCTCCTTGAGGACAAGGATCTATTCCTTTGTATATTATCATAATATCCCCCACATGGTAGGTAAGTAAGCAATAAATATTGATTAGTTGATTGTAGTAATTAATGGAACTGACCAGAAAATATTTTTCACTGTTGATTCTTATTGCAAATATTTGTAAAATTATACTTTACCTTAGTGTAATTCATGTGATTACATCTTTATTTTATTATTAAGGATTGCTTCATTTTAGGTTAATTATTCTTAGTATCAATTTTCAATTTTAGTTCTGTAGATAGGGATACAGGCAGCATAAGGGGGCAGGAGATACTTTTCATTCTTGTTTGTGGTGCAGAACTACCTAAAACTAGCTAATCCTACAAAAGTACAAATGGTAGAGATAATTATAAGTTTGGGAGGGGATGGAGGGGTACTGCTAGACTAATAGCACATGAAAATGTCTCAAGTGGCACTTTACAAAGTAAGATAAATGGCAGTACTGAGAACAACATTAACAGTGATCAAATCCCCATCTCTCACCTACGTTTTACATTTGTTGTTTTTTTGTTGTTGTTGAGGGGGTGTTTGTTTAGAAATGCCTGGAATCTGTTGATTGGACACTGTTAAGGCACTAGGTATACCTAGCAATTGATATCTGCAGATAAGTTGAAATATAAATTTTTTTGAGCTTCTCTTTATATAGAGTTTGAATAATAACTGAACCAAGAGTATACCCGTGATGTTTTATGTTTGATTTTTTTTGTTTATTTATTATTGGCTGAATCCTTGGCATATACCTCCTTTTTTGTTGGTTATTTGGATTGCTGAAAAATATTCTAATTTTAATCAGTGTCTGCTCAGTTTGAGTCTAGTTAATCCAGATTCATATTGTAATAGTAAAGGTCTTGCTCTGTCACACAGGCTGGAGTGCTGTGGCGCTATCTCAGCTCACTGCAACCTCCACCTCCCAAGTTCAAGAGATTCGTGCTTCAGCCTCCCAAGTAGCTGGGATTACAGGCACACGCAACCATGCCTGGCTGATTTTTGTATTTTTAGTAGAGATGGGGTTACGCCATGTTGGTGAGGCTGGTCTCAGACTTCTGGCCTCAAGTGATCCACTCGTCTTGGCCTCACAAAGTGCTGGGATTACAGGCATGAGCTACCGCTCGTGACCTATTTGGTTGTCTTCCACTTAATAAAGAAATACCCCTTTGAAAAAATTTCCCTTGTGTTGTTAGCCTGCCAGCAAGGTGATACACTCTATATTTCCAAACTCTTAAAACCCGTAAATGAAATTTTAATTTCCTTTCAAATGTATACCATAACAATCCATTTTTTCTCTATGATGAACTAGTTAATATATATTATAGACTGGTTTTTCACAAATTCTAAACTAACCCTAATTTCTTCTAAGGCTGGTCTACTTCCCTATTCTTGTACTTACTAGTTCAAACTGTCCAGAGAACAAAATTGTTATAAAAGATACCTTCTCTGTGTAATTTCCCTTGGATTATAATCATTTCACTTGTTTACTCCAAGGGAAGTAATTGAGTTTCAATGTCAATGAGGATGGAATGAAATAAAAGCTTACTTACTTCATGAATATTATATGCTTAGAATATATTTCCCTACATGCTAATTGGAAAGTCAGAGATCATCAGATTGAATTTCAGTGTTTAGTTATTTTATGAATTATTTTCATGATTTTATACAAAGACTTGATTGAAAAGCAGTTTCTTATCAGAAAGTCATTGTCTTGATAACTGCTAATGACAATTTTCTAATTGTATTCAGATTAATTTAAAGTTTGGCATCAGAAAACCAGAAGCTCGGACAGGAACTGAGACAGATACCTGTACAGCTTGTGCAGGTACCTTGATCCTTGAATTTGCTGCTTTAAGTCGATTCACAGGAGCAACAATATTTGAGGTTTGCTTTTTACGGTCTTTGATATCCTGGGTATTGGGCATAACTACCTTTATATCTTCTTCATTGGATAAATATTAGGATTATTAGTTGGAGAATTACTGTTATTTTAGTGAACTTTTTGTCTAAATTCCTTTACATGGTTTTTAATTGTCAAAAACCTAGAACATTGTGAGAGAGCTATGTTAAATCCAACTTTGCATTTTGTTCACCAACTATGAAGTATATGTTTAGGTTTAGTCTTAGAAATTTTTTTAGCCATATTACTTAAATGAATTTGATGTCTCCTTGATATCATAAATGTCTTACGAAATACTATGTCCCTGTGTTTTATTTGTTAGACTTCCATATTGCACTTCTGAAAGTTCTGAAACCTTCACTAATCTTCTAAAACACAGTGAAATTTTTGTTCTTAAGTCTTGATTGAGACTCTAATCTGTAAATTTGTTTACTGCAAGGGAAATGTTATTCGGTATCCAAAAGACTTAATATCCCCACATAGTTGTGGACTAGCTATGTCTCTCATTAAAAAAATCTAATTATTTAAGCATGTCATTGGAGTGCAGTGGTAACACAAAGCACCCTCTTTTTCAAGGATATGACTTAGGTTAATGTTTAAAAATCCAACAAATGGCAAACAGAACAAGCAGAAATAGGGACTGTATAGTAGCATTACAGATACTAGATCTGAATGTAAAGAAAACAAATTGACTTTGTATGTATGTATGCCTTTGAATGTATGTCTGTATGTTCAAATGTCTCAAGGACAGATTTATCATGTTTGGTTGGTTAATCTTTTAAACTTAAGTTTTTGCTCTATATCTTGTTCACTAATATTTTCCCTTCATTAAAAAGTGTGGACACTTTTGCATACTTTAATAACTACACTCTCAGATATTGATGCAGTTACAGGTGAGGAAAATAAGGCTCAAAGAGTATGACAGACCTGCACAGCTGGTAGATGATGCATGGAGTTGGAATTAGAATCCATGTCTTTCTGAATTTGAAACCCATACTCTTTCCAGTGGGCTATTTTGTGTTTATTAATAAATCTGTTGAAAGTCATGATTTAAAAAAAAAATTCTTGAATACGCAGTAATTTGTTGTCAGAGAAGATGCAGTTGACAAAGCATTGATATAATACAGGGTTGGCAAACTGCAGTCTGTGAGCAAAGTGCAGCCACTGCCTGTTTTTATAAATAAAGCTTTATTGGAACACAGCCATGCTCAATTGTTTGTTTTTATCTGTGCCTACTTTGGTGCTACAGTGACAGAGTTGAGTAATTGTGCCATTTACTGTGTGACCCATAGCACTTAAAATACCTGGTTCTTGTCTGAAAAGGTTTGCTGACCCTTGGTCTAATATATATAAAGAGATCTGAATTCTCATATTATTTTTTTGTCCTGTAATTCAATTTTAAACTCTAGCTAATCTTGAATTTCACTAGGCCTGTTTTCTTAGCTGTAAAATAAGACTAGGGAAATCTTTTTGAAGTTTCCTGGCTCTGAAATTCTGCCATTTAATTAAAATTATAACCTGCTTTGTGTTTAAGAGAAATCAGCATAGTTTGAGTAAAGAATTATAACTATTTTACACTCTGTAATCTGCCAAGTGACAAATGGGTTTAATGACTTTTTCTTTTATAGAAGTCCTTCTGCAGTGCTAAATAGGTTCATGCTCTGAAATTAATTTAGAAACCTGCCTGTACTTGCCCTTTGCATTTATATTTTGTAACATCTTTTCATCCAAAGCCAAAAATTTGTTCACAACTCATTTTATTTAGTGTCTAGTAGATAAAATAAATGAGAAAAAGAAAAACATGTCATAAGGTTACAAGTTTGTTGTTATCAAATATTTGGTAGCCTAGTTGATTTAATAGCTTTTTACTAATGAGCTTGCTTACCATTTAAAAAGTAGGATCTGAAATGACTTTCAAAGATAGCATACTACCTTTGAAATTCTCTTCCAGTTTTCTAAATAACAGTATCTAGGGAGATTTTTACTTTGCCTTTAAGTGGTAGAAATTACTTTAACAAGTATATCAATTATGTAAGCAATTAATATAATTTAATAATACATGTGTGTGAATATGAACTTGTGCTGCAAGAGTAGATGAAATGAAGAAAAAACAAGAGTAGATGAAAGTGAGCCATCAAAGTGAGCCTTCCTCTGAATAGTGTATTCAGAGTCTTTCCTAACTACACTGATTGGTTGAAAAAGAGCCAAGCTTTGAGTTTTAAGGAAATTTGTTTATAAATAGTTATCTTAGAAATTTAACCTAATTCTTAAAATATCCTATCGGCCTTTGAGTTTTGTTAGTTAGTTTCCTATTTGCCAAAGATACTTAGTTCTTCAAATATGCATTTCTTTTTTTTTTTTAATTACAGGAATATGCCAGAAAAGCTCTTGATTTTCTCTGGGAAAAAAGACAGCGAAGTAGTAATTTAGTGGGCGTGACTATAAATATTCATACTGGAGATTGGGTACGAAAAGGTATGTAAGTTAGGCTTTTTAAATCAAGCCTTTGCATCCTCAAAATGGTTGGGAAATAAAGAATTTTCATTTGTTAAAATAATCTTTGGGATACTATAAAGCATAGGTTCTCACAAGATTGCTGGAATTTTAATTAATTTAGCCAGATTTTCTTTTTTGATGCCAAATGTGACACACTTCTTCTACATGATTTAGTATTCTGTTTCTTAATGGATATAGCATTATAGGTATAGGGTGTAGATGAAACGCTATAATTTATTTGAAAACTAGAGAACCAGATTTCTGCAGCCATCTCACGTCAAGGTGTGGTTTAGTAAGAATATGGGTTTAATAAATTCTTTTTTTCTCCTACCTCCAGAAATATAGTAGCTAAGAGCATAGACTCTGGGGTCATGTTGTTGGATTCAAGCTATGTGATCTTGGGAAACTTATTTAACCTCTGTGTGCCTCTCTATTCCATATCTGTAAAGTGGGCATATTAATAGTAATTAGTTGTTCTGTATGAGGATTAAATGAGTTAACCAAAGTAAAGTGCTTAGAACAGTGCCGGGCATGTACTACACTTACTATGAAGTAAGTGCCCAGTAACGAGATGTTAGTCCTTTTGATTAATAATTTTACTTCTGGGAATCTAGTCTGAGGAATAATACAAAACATAGAAAATTATTTGTTCCCAAGATGTTCCCATGCAATTATTTATAAATAGCAGAAAATTGGGAAACAGTCTAACCATCAGTAAAAAAAGCTAAGAAAATTATTTTACATCAGTGTTGGAATATTGTTATTAAAATAAATCAGGAGCATGGGAAGGAACATGTAACAATGTTACATGAACAAACAGGATATTGAATTGTACAAAGAACTGTGATTTTATCTTTATAAAACACCCTGATAAGCATAGATGAATGGAAATAAATTAGAATATTCTTAATGAAAGCATATTTTTTATACATTTTCTCTATTTCTAAAAAGCTTATCTTGTTTATATGTAAAATAAATGGTAACTGCCTATATTTAAATAAATAAATATTATAAAATTATTAATTCAAACATATTAAAATTATTACCTTTATTCAGTATTGTATAAAATTTTTCTGTGTCATCTAAATGACAGAAAAGAACTTTTGACTCTTCACAGTCAGTTATTTCAGTAATTCAGGGTGATACTGAGGAAGCTAAGAAATGACTAGATTTACCAGAACATTTGAAACTCAAGACAATTTCTTCCAAGTTCCTAAAAGCAAAATATTGAATGGCCACTGATGAAAAGTCATCTTATGTATTCATTCACTGTTTTCTAGTATTTCACTGCTTATAACTGTCTAGTCTCATTTTGGTTATAGTTTAAAAATCAAATATTTTCCTACATCTGTGAATTAAATAGTACAGTGTGGTTACCATATCATACTTCAGCTGTTAAATTAAATCCATTATGTCATAACACTAAAAAGACTCATTTAAAAATGAAGATTTAAAATAACATAATATGTTGATTTAAATGTACCACTAGAAAAATGTTGTGTCTTACAATAGAAATGAAATGTATATAAATATGGGTAAAAAGACGAGTCACTAGTTTGAGATAAGAACTATTATTTTCATGGTAACGTACCAGCATGTATGTGCTTGTATAGCATACACATAAACAGAGAAGGCTTAATGCATTTATAATGCAAATACAAATGCATTAAATAGAAGTTTGATAGTGTATTATAAACCTAAGAGGAAAAATCCAGACTTGTATTTTTGATATTTTGTGCATCAATATATTGCTACAAACATGAAAACTGTGAAATTTTTAAAATCATTTCCTTGCAGTCATAGCATTGTACCATCTTCATTTTTGTCTAGAGTTGGTTCAGTTCTAAGTGGTCTAGACTCCATCTGCCTATCATTTTTTTTTTACTGGTTAAGACAGTAAAATAGGTGGTTTTTGGAATCTATAGGTTTCATTTTTGTGTTAGATAACATTTCTTCTTTTTAAGAGTAGATATTATTATTGTTCTTTAATTTTTCTTGACTTTGGTTCTTTTTTCCTTTTTAGGAAAAAGCAAAACAAGAGACTTCATCTTTAGATTTCCTCAAGATTTAAGTGAATTTACTATTCATTTATACATACCAATTTCTTAAAGAACACAAGATGCTTATTTTCCACCTAGTGAAACTAAGAGCTAATTAAACTATGAAATAGTTAGAAAATTATTTATTTTAAATATAATTATCTGTTCCAGGGCAAATCTAAACTGGTGTAGTCATATATATGCACAATGTTAATTTAATGCTAATCTAAGGAGTGCTATTTTTTAAAAAAAATTTAACGGTTGTTTAATGAAAAATCACATTTGTGTTTCCATAGATAGTGGAGTTGGAGCAGGGATTGATTCATATTATGAATATCTGTTGAAAGCCTATGTCTTGCTTGGAGATGACAGTTTTCTGGAAAGATTTAACACAGTAAGTTGATACAATTTTATATTTTATAATCAACTTCATTTGAGTCCAGATTTTTATAGAAACTCCATTACCTGAATGACATTGTAAAAATAATTTTTAAAATGTGTAGTGGTTTTGTGTCAGTATTTCCTGATGATGTTGAACAGGGACAGCGTAAAAAGTGATATACATTCCAAAAAATCAGTTGATAAAGTAGTTTTATTTTCACCTTTTATCAGAAACTTTGCAGATCTGCCAATAAGAGATGTAATAGATTTGAGTTTTACCTAATCTTGTTTGTACAAGGATAAGAATTATTGAAATATGTTACTAGTTAGCTTTTTCCTTTGTATTTCAATTCTTTTTGAAATCTTGGAAGTTTGGCTTAGTCTTTGATTACACCAAGGATACAGGGCTTTGAAGACCTGGAGAAACTAGTGAGTATTCATTTCAAAAGCAAGTCTTAAGACTGGCTCAGAACCACAAGCATGTTTTTTGGGAAAAGTGGGAGGATTATTGAACCCAATTGAATCACCTTTTTAACTGAAGCAAACTGAAATGAATATAGCAAACTCATCAGTTATATCACTATATTCTTTTTAAACTAATCTGCCATTTCTTTGCTCACCTATCAGTTCATCCATGTTGTATGTATGAGACAGTATGACATGGTGATTAAAAGTATGGGAGATGTACTGGTTTAAATTCTGATTGTACCACCTATGGGTTTTGTGACTTTGGGCAAGTAACTAATATTATTTGCCTCTGTTTCTCATCTACAGAATGGGAGTACTAGTACTATTTATAGGGTTATTGGGAGGATTGAGTTTATGCATTCAAAGTGATTAGAGCAGTGCCTTTAACCTATGGCCAATATTCAATAATAGTGATTAAATAATAGGTAAATTTGCAAAAAAAATTAGTAAAAGTTAATAAGTCATTAATTGCATACTTTCTAAAATTATCACATAGATTGTTTATTAGATTATAACAAGAATTTCTTGAGGTAAATGGGGACAAATAACTTTTTGTTGGCTTGTTATCACAACTCAACCTTTTGTCAAAGCTGAGAAATATCTAGGAGAAGAAGACAAAAGAAGGGAAAAAGAGTTTTCTAAGACCATAATAAGCTGAGATAGCAAACCATAAGAGTGGCAGCAGTGATTAGCTGCATTAGTTTAGATAGTAGTGAGCACCAAAATATTGTTAGCCGAGAAGGGATCAAACTTCCAAGATACAGGAAAAAGCAAATTCTGTAATACAGAAGCTGATAGCTATATTCCAAGGGGACCTATGAGCATCAGTGGGCCGCAAAGTCATACCAACCACGGGCTAACGCCACAGGACATAGAGATGTTCAGTTCCATTTTTCTCAGAAGGTCCTATATTACAGATAGTCTTTAATAGTCTGCATGTGAGTTAGAGGACATAAAGGAGTACATATATATTTTAGAAAGATCTCCATCTAAAATAACTTAAATATTTATATAAATTGGTAGTTATTTAGTGAATTTATATATAAATTCTAGTTTAATTTATTCACAGTGCTATTTAATGTGTTTAGAGTAGTACCTCTTTTTTCATCTAACTTTCATGAACACATGTTGTGATCTTTTAGCACTATGATGCCATAATGAGGTATATTAGCCAGCCACCTCTTCTACTTGATGTGCATATCCACAAACCAATGCTGAATGCTCGGACTTGGATGGATGCTTTGCTTGCCTTCTTCCCAGGCTTGCAGGTATAAAGAATTCTGTCTTCTTAATATGAATGTAAGATGATGATGTTAATTAGGCGCATTTTTGATCTTTAAAACTGAACTACAAAACATAGTTGCAGTTCAGAATTGTATTTGTATACATTTTTCTGTTTATGTAATGATTAGAGATAAAATCAGCTCATATTTTATTAGGTAATTTTATTGTTGTTGATTTCTAGGTGTTAAAGGGGGATATTAGACCTGCTATTGAAACTCATGAAATGTTATATCAGGTGATTAAAAAACACAATTTTCTACCAGAGGTAAGCAAATAATTTTTGGAATAATCTTACACACACACACACACATACACACACACACACGTACACATATACACTATAAGTTGCTAATATAAAGGTAGAAAATGTCATCTTCAAGGCTTGTTGGTTCTTTTTATTTTTTTCCTATTAAATAGTTTATTTTTGGTTTGTACAGTATTATATATGTTTTTGCTTTTCTTTGTGTGTTAAGAGAAGTCTGATTTAGGGTAATGCTGGCATTTTTTAAATTTTATGTAAAAAAATTCCCAGCTTAGTTCTTCTCAACTCTTCCTAACTTATGCCATTGTAATATTCTCTCATTCTAACTCTTGTATGTACCTACCAGCTAGGGAGATTTTGTCACTTTTTATTTTCTAAAGCTTGTCTTATGAAAACAGTATATATTAGATATACTTTTGTTGTTCACACATGCCCTCTGGAAATGTATAGAATGCCATCTCTTCCTCATGCTGATTGAGAATTATTCTTCCTGATTTTTATACATCATATTAGTAATAAATATTCTTGCTAGCTTAATATGACAAGATTTTAATAGCATACTTTTTGGCTTTCCAGAAATGTACCATTAAAAATTTCCAAATGTGTGTATGGCCTTGTTCTATCCCCGCTTATTGACTACCCTCTGTGAGATATCTAAGCATTCTACCAACTTAGAAGGGTTCCTAAAGTGTTTGTTTTGGAAAGTATAGTTTTATTAGCCTTCAGGTGAGTAGGACTGTGCATTGTAGAAAATTCATATCCATCCAGAATAAACTGAGGTTTCAATTAATAGATCTATCACAAATGAAATTTTTATTTAGCTCCCATAAAAGTTTTTGTTTGCTTTTATTTTTATTTTCTTTTAAAAACCAATTGATTATGTTATTGAATAAATTTCAAATAGACTAATTTTATTTATTTCTAAATAATGCTCTGTCTTATTCCACAAAGGATTTGAGGCTGTTAGAAAATATAAGCTAAAATATGAAATATGTATGCTTACACATTGCTAAGAGAGATTTTAAGTATTCTCACCACAAAAAAAGAGAACTATGTGAGATAATGCATATGTTAATTAGCTTGATTTAGCCATTTCATAGTGTATAAATATATCAAAACATCATGTCATATACCATAAATATATTTGTCGATTTAAAAAATTTAAAAATAAATGTGAGAACTAGGAGAGTAATAATTCAGAGGAAAAAGTAGAGGGAAGGATAAAAAGAAAACACAATTATGTTTACCACCAGGACCCATGTAGTGGCATTACTGAGTTTCATTATGGAGTTTTTCTGAGTTTTCTAATAGCCAGAATGATCACTGAAAAAATAATCAATTTAATTGGTAAAAATAGCAGCCTTTGCAAAATGAATTGTTATTTTAAGCAATGAAAATTGATGTTTTATTGATGAAAATGTCCTGATTGCTATTTTAATTGCTTTTACCTATTTATATATATTCTATATATTCTGGAACTACTTGTGTATTTAATCACATTTTTTATGCCTTTTGTATGTTGTTTTGTTCAGGCATTTACGACAGATTTCAGAGTACACTGGGCTCAACATCCTTTAAGGCCAGAATTTGCAGAAAGTACCTACTTCTTATATAAAGTAAGAAAATATACCCCATTTTACTTAAAGTTTAGCCTCCATTCTCTGTTGGATCTATCATTCTTTCATAATAGTAATTGGGTTTTCAGAGTCCCCTTTTAATATTATAATGATTGGATATATCATGGTTCTTATTCATCTAGTTCATAGAATTATTGAATGATGCAAGAATTGACATGCAAGGTTTTTTTCTTTAAAAAATATTATGTAAACATTTCTTTAAAGAGAAATTTTATGTTCTAGAGCTGCTTTCTAAAGCATGTCTCTTGCCTTTCTTCAGTCAGGCAGCCTTTCTGAGCATTAGAAATTTAAAAACTAAGGTTATATAGTTAAATTTTATAATTGTGTATTTAAGAAATTCTGTAAAGCAGATTCATAGCTTTTTTTCAGAACTCAGTTCTATATAATGTCCTTCAGTGCCTGATACAGTGCCTGGCACCTAGTAGGTACTCAATAAATATTTGGTAAATGAATGGATATGTGGTAATATATAAGCTATATATATTATACATATATTCTCCTTTTTAATAGGCTACAGGAGATCCTTACTACCTTGAAGTAGGGAAGACACTTATTGAAAATTTAAATAAATATGCTAGAGTGCCTTGCGGATTTGCTGCCATGAAGGATGTTCGTACTGGAAGTCATGAGGACAGGTAAAACAATTGCTAACATCCTCTTTCCTCAGGGTCTCTCTGAAACAACACAAAATGCAGCTACCATTTAGGATTCAAATAAGTTTAATTCTTTTACAAAGGATAGAAACCTTTGTTCCTTGTGTTTACTTTTTAAAACTCTGTTGAATACACTAATTTTAATTTGTTTGAAAAGTTTGTATTTTTATCATAGTGCCTGGCATATAGTAGGTGCTCAAATGATTTTTAAATAAATGAATCAATGATTGTTAAATATCAGAACCTTGGTATTAGGACTATCTAAAATGTGGCTTTTTTTCTTCTTTGATAATAGTTTCCTTTTATATTACATAAGACATTAGAAATTACCAAGATGAGGAATGATCTGGAATGTGATTTGTGTTCGGCCAAGAATTCCTCAAAAGCTGTGTGTACTCTTACACCGTTGCTGACTTGCAGGAGTGGGAAAGACCAGTGGTAGTTTCTGTTTCATTAGACACTGGATAGATGTAGATGGTATGAAGTATTCAAGCTATAAAAAGTGCTCCACATGAAATTCACAAGCATTCTCCTTATTCTAAGATCACTTATCTGGTTATCACATCTCTAAATGAATGCTGAAGCTTATTTGTTCATTTGGTTAGCAAATGTTCATTCCGGAAATATTTACTGAGGCCCCTTATGTGCCAGGGCTCTTACTAGTTTTTGAGGATTAAAGATATGAAGATAAGTCCTTTCTGTCTTTGAATCACTGAAGGCAGGCCAATAAGCAGACTTTTAAAACATTGTATATGTGTTATGAAACACATTAAAGGGACATGAAGCACAAGTTGGGATGTGATAGTCAGTGAAGGGTTCCTGAAGGCTCCTATGTCCTGAAGGATAACCAAGAATTAGAAGAAGAAAGATGTAAAAGAAGTTCCAGGCAGTGAGACTGAAGACATGAGAAACACAGCACTCATCATCTACCCATAGAGTTGTCCCTTAGTTCTTCACTTAGTGTTCGGATAATGGTTAATTAGGCTTCGAATCACCATCCCTAACCAGAGCTAATGAGAAATGGTTAGGTTCTGGAAGCAGGCATACAAGTAATAGCAAGAAATAAAAGCAGATACCTTGTGTATTTGCCTGTAACGTTTATTGACTGTTTCCTATACTCCAGACAGTCTTCTAAGCATTTTATGTGTTTAACTAATTTGATCCTTACAACAGCTTTCTGAAGTGTACTATTACAGTCTTCATTTTAAAGGTGAAGAAACCAAGGGAAAGAGAAGTTAGGGAACTTGCCTAAGGTCACACAGTTAGTAAGATTAAGTCAGAATTCTAATCTAGGCAGATTGGCTCTTGACAATGATGTTATACTGGCAATTCATTAAAGAACAATAATTAAACACCTACTGTATGCCAGCCACTGCACTTAAGTGTGGGGTAGAAAGATAAAATAGAACCAGTCCCTGCACTCCCATGACTTGTAGTTAGTGAATAAGATAGGTGTGTAAAGAAATAATCACAACCATGTGATATGTTCTAAAATACAAAAGAGGTAACAAGTTGAAGAATTGCAGAGGAAGACATGATTTACTGTTTAGAATTCTATTTTTCAAAGTGTAACATCCTTCTTTTTTTCCCCACCAAATACTCCTTTTATGACATTGTTTCTGGACCTCTTACCACTGACATTGCCCCGTTCTGATTGCATTCCAGTATATATAATAACTCTTAAAATATCACATCCAGAATTAACCATGCTCAAGATGTGTCTGGCACGACAGCACCATAACTGTCTGTATTCAGGCAAAGGGTCACTAATGTTCTATGAGGCTGATGAGTTTCCACCCTCTATCCAGTTGAGGACCACTGCTTCATTGACTCACTGTTCCTCAGGGGATTGTTGTGCCTCTCAGATGTCTTTAGCCAAATGAAAGGTTAAGAACTACCATTCTTCATCATATTGTGTTATTAGATGTGCTTTAGATTTTTTAGGAGCTTTATTATGTTCAGCTCACAGTGAGCTTGTGATCAACTAGTTTCACATACTTAACTGTATGGTCTGCTGACAAATGAGTGTTCTCCACCCTGCCTTTGAGCAGCCAAGTTTTCTTTTTTTAGTGTAAACTTAGAACTTTTATATTTAACTCAGCAAAATTTCCTTTTTTGTTTTGTTTCTAGATTTTGGTCTAGAGGTTGAATCTCATTAGCTAAACTACCAGTTTTCAATGATCTATAGTTTAGATGAGCATACCTTACATTTTTTTCATCCAAACTGTTAGGAAGAAGTTTTGGTTGGACCCCAACCAGTGCCTTGTGGCATTGCACTCAAGAGCTTTCAGTTACAGGCTCTTTGCATGTGGTGGTTTATTACCCTATAGATCTAAGCACTATCACTGTCCTCCAGGTTACCATCATCTACACAGACACAGACATACACACACACTTTTCAGAATGGAAATATCTGTATTTTCCTAATCATAATTACTGAAAATAATGTAAATGGCAAAAATAATAGGAAAATATTTGCTAAGACACTGTCCCCTAACTGCGTAAGATTACCACTGTTAGCAATTTTATAAAGGCTTCCAGACATTTTTAATGCCTGTGTATTTTTATTTATGTATTTTTATGATTTTAAAATATAAAATAGATCATATGATCTGATGTTCAACTTGCTAGCTTTGCCCAATTCATATTGTAGTTATCTTACCATGCCTTGTTCTTTTCTAAATGTTTACAAATTGTCTATTCTAGTATTTGCCAATTATCAGTATCCTGCTCATCTGTCTGCAGTTCTCAAGATAGCATTTGCTCATGTAATAACTGTCAGTCCATCAGAAAAGGTTGAATTATGATAAGTGTATTGCAGATAAACAGGAAAGTGTTTTTATATTGTCTAAAAAGATTAATATCCAAAATGGCTAAACATGTTTTGAAACATTTCAGGTGAGTTTTTGTTCCAAAATAAAAAATCATGTGTATGTAGGAAAAATGATAGCTGTAGTTTCAATCTCATATGTATGCCAAGTGCTATGCTAAATAATTGACATTTAATATCTCAGTCTTCACACCAATGTCATGAGTGTATTGTTATATTCCTTTTACAGAAGAATAAACTGAAGCTCATAGTCCTTATATAATATCCCCATGGTGACAGAACTAATTAGTGGAAGATCTTTCTATTTCCAAAGCCCATGTTCTTTACTTCTTTGTTCTACTCCCTCTCCAGCTCATTCTTTAATCACGCTGTTTAAACTTGCATTTAATTTAGTAAACATTTATTGAGTGCCTACTATGTGCCAGGAATTGTGCTTGGCCAGAGGTATGAAATTGTGCAACTTGTCCAGTAAACTAGAAGTTGTTTATTACTGCCAAAACCTATGATGCTTTGGGGAGTAGTGAATTAAATTTGGTGTTACTATGACTCCATCTACCAGCTATGCTTTTTTCCTGACACTTTTAATTTAAACTTTTCTTAAATTGTTAAAACATTATAACATTAAATCATTTGTAAAAACACATATAGTTTTACTGTCTTTATTTCTCCACATTCCCTTCTTAACAAGTAAATAAATATTTAGAATGTTATAATCATAGCCCGTGTGACTTTGCATTGTACTTTTTTCATGTAACTATTTTTTTCTTTTTTTGAGTCGGAGTCTTGCTCTGTCGCCCAGGCTGGAGTGCAGTGACAGTGCACTCGGCTCACTGCAATCTCCATCTCCTGGGTTCAAGTGATTCTCCTGCTGCAGCCTCCTGAGTAGCTGGTATTACAGGTGCCTGGCACCACACCCGGCTAATTTTTGTATTTTTAGTAGAGACGGGGTTTCACCATGTTGGCCAGGAAATTACATGCAAGTAATTTCTTTACATTTAAAGCCTTCTTTTTAAATCACTTAAATAGCTACATAATAAATTCCGTCAAATTTGTATGACTTTTTCTAGCTCTTTAATTTAATTGAAGATTCTTATATGATTCTCACTTGTAAAATTTATCAGTTACCTCCCTGCTGTTGATTCTCTATAGAAGAAATGGAGAACTTTCCCTCATTGAAAGGCCTATAGAAAAATCTTGTCTGCATTATTCCACAAGATTCAGTGTATCAGTGTGGTAGACAACTCCTCTGGTCTTTTTCATTAACATGGAATATACTTGGAGTCAAGGTTATTCTGCCCCTGGTAGATTGATACATTCTATAGTTCTTTGAACATCTAAGTTGGTATAGACAGGATTATTAACCTTGACTCTATGGCTTTCATATAGTTGGCATTTATATTATTTTTATCTACTTATATTTATTTGTGACTTTTTATTTTAGAATGGATTCTTTCTTCTTGGCTGAAATGTTTAAATATCTTTACTTGTTATTTGCTGATAAAGAAGACATTATTTTTGACATAGAAGATTACATCTTTACAACAGAAGCTCATCTGTTACCTCTTTGGCTCTCTACTACAAATCAAAGCATCTCTAAAAAGAACACAGTGAGTTTTTAAATGAAATGTCTTATTCTCTTTTTTATTTCTATATGTTTTATTTTTCCAAGTGAAAAGTAATCCATGAGTAGAATTCAATAAATATATGTATGGTAAGAATAAATATATACATTTTCCTATTTTTTTTCTTTTATTGCATCCTGTGTACACTTATATATTTCATTAACTGTTTCCTTTTAAAAATTATGTTGAGTAGGCCAGGTGCGGTGGCTCATGCCTGTAGTCCCAGCACTCTGGGAGGCCCAGGTAGGTGGATCACGAGGTCAGGAGATTGAGACCATCCTGGCTAACATGGTGAAACCCCGTCTCTACTAAATATACAAAAAATTAGCCAGGCGTGGTAGTGGGCGCCTGTAGTCCCAGCTACTCGGAAGGCTGAGGCAGGAGAATGGCATGAACCCAGGAGATGGAGCTTACAGTGAGCAGAGATTACGCCACTGCACTGCAGCCTGGGCAGCAGAGTGAGACTCCGTCTCAAAAAAAAAAAAAAAAAATTATGTTAAGTAAAATAATTATTTCTGTTTACATAAAATGTTTTTCTCTTGTAGACCTCGGAATATACAGAACTGGATGACAGTAACTTCGATTGGACTTGTCCAAATACTCAGATCCTCTTCCCTAATGACCCATTGTATGCTCAAAGTATTCGTGAGCCCTTGAAAAATGTGGTGGATAAGAGCTGTCCTAGAGGCATCATCAGAGTGTAAGATGTATTATTTTATATTTTCTAATATCAAAGTTGTTTCTTAGTAAATGATAGAGAACTTAGGGAGCATGTATCAACAGCCAAGAAGACATTCACGTAGGCCGAAAATGTTGAGGTATGTAGCTATCACTGGTTAAAATAAAAATTAGTAGTAAAGTTAGATAGTAAAGCTTGTTTTGCAGTAATATCTTTTTTATTATTTTGGAAACTTTCAATATATCTTTTATTTTATGAACTAAAGTAATAATAGTGGGCAGCATGTAACAGTTTTTAACTTCTGTAACTCATTTTTCATGGAATAGTTTCATCGAATATTTTCTGGCCGGGCATGGTAGCTCACGCCTGTAATCTGAGGACACTGGGAGGCCAAGGCAGGTGGATCACCTGAGGTCAGGAGTTCGAGACCAGCCTGGCCAATATAGTGAAACTCTGTCTCTACTAAAAATACAAAAAATTAGCCAGGCATGGTGGCAGGCACCTGTAATCCCAGCTACTCGGGAAGCTGAGGCAGTAGAATCGCTTGAACCCAGGAGGTGGAGGTTGCAGTGAGCCAAGATCATGCCATTGCACTCCAGCCTGGGTGACAAGAGCGAAACTCCATCTCAAAAAAAAAAAATTTCCTTTTGTCTATAGTTTCTGTGTAGTGAAAATACAGGTATTTTGTTTGTTTGTTTGGATTTGATTTTTTAAGGGAGTACTTATTCTTGCTTGTTAAAATTGGCTTAATGAGTTCGTTTTCTGACGAGTAGTTATATTAGGCCATTACAAGGACTTTTTAAAAATTATTTTTACATAAGTGTTATTATTCACTGATGCAAGTATTGATTTGCTTTTAAAATATTGGGAGAAAAATCTGTGTTTTTAAAGGATAACATCAATAGTAACAAATCCCCAAGCAAACTTGTTCTGTACTTTAAATAGTTATAGTTCTCTTGACTAATACTGCCTTATATAGATAATATACAAACTTTTATAACTAGAAAATGTTATATTTGAAAGCTATACCACTTGTTAACCTAAATTATATATAAGAAAATACTTTCTAGTTATTCCAGTTTCACTAGTTCTAAAACTAGCAATTTTGCAAGTAACATTATTTTTATTTGACATATGTTTTTTGCCAATTCTAATTTATAGTTTTTTAAGCCTTGCCTGTAATTACTTTTAGCAGAGAGGAGAGTTTCAGGAGTGGAGCTAAACCCCCTCTGAGAGCCAGAGATTTCATGGCCACTAACCCTGAGCATTTAGAAATCCTGAAGAAGATGGGGGTGAGTTTGATTCACCTCAAAGATGGGAGAGTCCAGTTGGTCCAACATGCAATCCAAGTAAGACATTGCTACACTAATTAGATACCGTCTCTGCCCTGCTTTCTTTGGTCGCATTAGCTTTAATAAGATAATGGATTTCAACTTTCTAAACACTTTAAATATATTGTTTAAAGTGAGAGAATGAGAATTTTAGGACTTGGAAGTATCTTGGAAAGTCACCTAATTCAACTCCTTTATAGTATAAATCAATTAAATAAATCAGAGCTTGGTTGGGTAATTTGCTGAAGTTAATATAATCAAATGCAGGACTCAAATCTAAGTTTTCTGTTTCTCAGTCCATTGGCTTTCCCCTGTTACTTTTATTTACAACATAACTTCAAAAGCTAGTAATTAGTTTTAATATTCATATCTCCATGTTTTACATCATTTTAGTCTCCAAAGAGCTACTGAATCTTAAGTATTTTGTTCATCGTAGGTATTTATTTGTCTGTGCCTAGGAAAAATAACATGTCTTTTTGAGAAATTTTTATTGATTTTTACTTTGAAAGTTTTTATAACACGAAGTCTTTAAATTATTTACCTTATTAGTATATTGATTCTGAGAAAACCACATAGTTTGCTGAATAATTTTTAACCTAGAACCATATTCAGGTATCCTTTAATCTCAAATTCAACCCTCCCACAACTTCATCACATCCTCAAGTTTTCATCTCATCCATATTCTTGCCACATCCTTCCTTCTTTTAAGAGTATTCTTCCTTCTTCCTTGTATTTTATTTGGCCTCAGTGGGAGTGACATCTCTTGTGACATTGCTTTTACTTACTTAGGCTGCCAATGGCATAATTACCGCCAAGTGGCCTCTTGATCCTTATGTGATTTAACTTTTCTGTAACTATTGGCTGAACCCTTCATAAAACATTTTCCCTTCTTGGCTTCCCAGGATATTTCAGAAACAAAGTTCTTTTTCTACTTCACTGTTTATTGCTTTGTAGCTCTCCTTGGCACAACCACTCAATGTAAACAGTTTCCAAGAATCTGGATGACATTCTTTTCTCTATATACTCTTCTTCAACAGTGTCACCTATTTCTACAAGCTTAGCTATCATTTTTATACATATGACTTCTTAGCTATGTATGTGAATCCTGATTCCTAAATTTACTATTAAATTCAACTTTCATCTACCTCTCATACATCTTGCATCTCAATCTCAATCTGTCCAAACTTGAATTATCTCTTTCTTGTTTACTCTCTTTCTACCCTCACCTCAACCTATGTTTCCTTCTTTGGCTCTCCATGTCAGTAAAACCTATCATCATTCTTTAAGTCATCAAAGCTGGAAATTTCAGGATAGGTTTGAACTCTTCTTCTCTTCCAGTTCCTCTTATCCTTTTCCATCCTCTAACTTCTATCATGTCTTGTTGGTTTTTCCTGTAAAGTATCAGGAATCATCTTATTTTTTTCTATTATAGTCATTCTTCAACTTTCCCTCTGTTAAGACTCAATTCAAGTGTCATTCTAAATCTTTCCCAGGTACACACAAGCAGAATCAATTGTTCCCTCATCTGTGCTCCTTTTCCACTTTCCCACTTGAGAAATTTTATCATAGCTAACTTTACATGTCTTTCTCCTCCAGACACAAACTTCTTAAAGGACTGTCTCTCCAATGCCTAGGCAAGTGCTGAGATGGAATAAGTGCTTCACAGATATGTTTTGAATCAAATTGAATCTGGTTGTTCACTATTTCAAGGAGGGAAAGTGTGGGTCAGGTATGAGGTTTATTTCTTCAGAGGGAAAGCCAGTGGGGAGAATAAGCAAAGTGAGCATTTGAGCATTCGCTAGAAGTCCAGTTCTCAATCTGAATCAAAAGTGGTTTATAGAATAGCGAAAGTGACGTTGATAAAAAATACAGATAAGTTATTTTCAGAAATACTATTTCTGAAAGTATTATTTTTGAGTACAAATAAGGTCATAAATACTTGGTGGTGACCTAAAGTGAAAGAAGAAGTTGTAGAGTAGAATACTACAGTACAGTGTCTTTAGGAAATCAAAAAATTGGTGGAAGTTTCCAGAAAGGAAGGATAAAATGAATTTGTTTTTTTCATAGGCTGCTAGTTCAATTGACGCTGAAGATGGGTTGAGGTTCATGCAGGAGATGATTGAATTGTCAAGTCAGCAACAAAAAGAACAGCAGCTGCCTCCACGAGCTGTACAAATTGTTTCCCACCCATTTTTTGGCAGGGTAGTATTGACTGCTGGACCAGCTCAGTTTGGGCTGGATCTGTCTAAACATAAAGAGGTATGTATACTTAAAATATAGTTGTTGAAACTGAATTTAAAATATTAAGTATTGCCTTATTTCTTAGTCTCTTCTCTAATTTAGTAGTTTTAATTTATTTAAAAAACTGAAATAGTCAATCTCCTGGATTTAAGTAAAGTAAAAGCATGTCTTGAAAACTTTGAGTCATAATTTATGTATATAATATGCTTACAGAATTTTAACTAAAATATTATTCAGGTTCTATTCAATTTCTTTGTCTCTTCTCTAATTTAATACCTGTAATTGATCTAAAAATGGTTTTCAGACTTTCTAAGAGCCACTAGAACCTTTCTTTGAACAAAAGTCTAAACCAGGAGCTTAATGTAGAAAACAGCTAAAAGCACAGAAGCTCTGGCTCAAGTGACTGGAGAAAGCCTGGGACCCTGAGGTTCCACTGGGCAAACTTTGAAGATCATTTAGCTAGTCCATCCTCTATAGTTATAACATAGTTATAACATAGAAAACAAAGACTTACATAACTAAGCAATTCACAAGGTTATCTAACTAATTGATTGCAGAGCTGGGACCAGAGCCCAAGTATCATGACAATCTAAAGCCAATGCTCTTTTCACTCTATTACTGCTAATTTAGACTTTTTTCTCTTGTGTATTTTAAACTATGTAGAAGCTATATAGATTGGTTGATTCATTCAACTGTTGATTGAGTGCCTACTATATTCTGTGCACTGCTTGCTGTATCAGTTTACAAAACCAATGAAGATCCATGCCCTTATGGAATTTACATTTTAGTAGAGTGAAGGATATTAAAACATCTTTATAGTAACGTGTTTAAAAAAATTAGTTCCTTGGTGGATTTAATTTTTTTGGTAAAAAGAACTGCTTGCAGATTCATATAGACTAAGTCCATTTTTTCCCCTTTGAAAAACTTTTCTTGTTACCAATGATCATTTCAAATTAGTTCCCAGCTATTGTAAATGTAGTGAATCTGCCTGCAGGTCCCAACTTTACCGCTTAGTAACATTGTGTTAACATTGTGAGCAAATTACGTAACCTGAGTCTCAATTTCCCCATATGTGAAAGGGAAATGTTATTTGTATTGTTTTGCTCAGGGTCATTATAAATAACAGATTTTGTAGTTTATATAAAAATGTTCTATAAACTGCAAAGCACACTAGAAATATTGGTTGAGTACTGTGATATGCAAAATGTTTAAAACAATATTTTATGGTGACTGTATGTTAGATATGTTATCATTAGAAAAGAAATGAGTTCTAGTTCTCTTAAAACTCTAGATATTGAGGTTTAATGACTTGATTGCCATTTGAGAAGATTAAAGTATTCAAGTTGCTTTTATTTCTGACAGACAAGAGGATTTGTTGCAAGCAGTAAACCATACAATGGTTGTTCAGAGCTTACTAACCCAGAGGCAGTGATGGGAAAAATCGCACTGATACAAAGAGGACAGTGCATGTTTGCAGAAAAGGCACGCAACATCCAGAATGCTGGAGCCATTGGTGGCATTGTTATTGGTAAGTAATCATCCGTGTCATTGCGTTGACTGAAGGGGAGATAATTTTTAGGATTTTTTCCCTTTTATTTTCTAAAATTTTATCAAAGAGTTTGTCATAGTTTTTTTTACCTCACCTAGACAACATAAAGGATAGGTAATCCAATGACTCTTAATTTCTAGATATCTAACATCTTTTTTAAAAGTCTAGATTTGAGTTTCTGTATATTAATGTCAGTGAAAATACTTGGGTTTAGGTGTGAGGGTGAGGTAGGGCTGAGTGGTAAAAAAATTCAGTACCATGGATAAGAAAAGGTGCCCATGAGATCCATAACCCCCGAAGGGCAAGAATTACACTGTGCCACCTCCAGTGGGGAGCCATTGAAAATTTCCATTACTCCACAAAGATGCAGGCTTTGGAGGCAGACACATGAGAGTACAGTTCCTGGCTCTACCACAAAATTGCAGTGTAACCTTGGCCTAGCTTCAGTTTTTTAATCTGTAGATTAAATAGTAGAATTTTTTTTTATTTGATAGTAGAATATTTTTGAGCTCCAGTGGAAGTGATAATAAATATATTTTAGGTGATTGTAAGGTTTAAAGATATATAAAATTTCTTGGCATAATAGCAGACATAGGATAAGTGCTACTATAACAGGGTTTACAGTATTGCTAGCAGATCTTTATCCCCTTGGATCTTTTTCTACTGAAATGACAAATTACCACCTTTAAATCATCTTACCTATATGTATCAACTAGTGGGTTTTGCTTTTTTATCTTTCATAGACAATCACTTATATCATGATAAACAGGCCATGACTATCAGGGGAAATATAAATTTTTCTGTTTTAAAGTAAATAGGAGTTTACATTCAGAAAGAACTGTAAGACCTGGGCTCACAATATGCTGATTGTGAGTTCTTTTGTACAGCTTCTCTCACAGGGAAATCCATTTTGGATTCCCCCCTCCCCTGCTGCCCAATAGTTAAGGTAAATAAAAAAAAATAGTTCAGGTAAAACAGAATATTAACACTTATTATGTTGATTTAATGGATGCATAAATTTTATTAATAAGCATTAGGAGAAGTCCTGTTTAATGACTTAAATCAGCAGTTGGCAAACTACAAGACTATAGGCCAAATCCAGCTCATTGCCCATTTTTGTAAATAAAGGTTTTATCAGGACACAGTCATGCCAATTTGTCTGTGTATGGTCTATGACTGCTTTGAACTGCAGTGATGGAGTTGAGTACTTACAGGAGAGAACTACAAAGCCTGAAATATTTATTCATCATCTAGCCAGTTACAGAAGAGATTTGCCGACCCCTGACTTAAATCATCCTCTTTATCCTTGGGTATTTCCCACACTTAAATTAGTTTTATTGCAGAATTTAGTATATTAACCATCACTATCATTTTGAAGATTTCTTACCAAGACTTCAAAATGAAAATGTAAAGTATAAAGTGTAGAATTTATGCATTAATGTTTAAAAATATTTCTTTGTGTAGTATTTTGGTTTTTTATATTTTTCAGTGAAGTCTAATTCTCATGATCTTCTATAGTATGCAATAATTGTCAATTTTTGTTTTGTTTGTTTTGAGATGGAGTCTTGCTCTGTCGCCCAGGTTGGAATGCAGTGGCGTGATCTCGGCTTACTGCAACCTCCATCTCTCAGGTTCAAGCAATTCTCCCTGCCTCAGTCTCCCGAGTAGCTGGGATTACAGGTGCCTGCCACCACGCCTGGCTAATTTTTATGTATTTTTTTTCTTTTTAGTAGAGACGGGGTTTCTCCATGTTGGCCAGGCTGGTCTTGAACGCCTGACCTCAGGTGTTCCGCCTGCCTTGGCCTCCCACAGTGCTGGGATTACAGTCATGAGCCACCGAGCCTGGCCCGTCAAATGTTTTTTTTGGTAGCTATTAGTTGGAAAATGCTATACTGGGTTCTGTGGATAAATAAATAAGAGATGATGATCCTTACTCTCAGAAATTTTTTTTTTTTTTTTTTTTTTTTTTTTGAGACAGAGTCTTGCTTTGTCACCCAGGCTAGAGTGCAGTGGCATGATCTTGGCTCACTACAACCTCCACCTCTAGGTTTAAGTAGGTCTTGTGCCTCAGCCTCCTGAGTAGCTGGGATTACAGGCACGTGCCACCAAGCCTGGCTAATTTTTGTATTTTTAGTAGAGAAGGGGTTTCGCTGTGTTGGCCAAGTTGGTCTCAAACTCATGGCCTCAAGTGGTCTGCCTTGGCCTCCAAAAGTGCTGGGATTACAGCCATGAGCCACCGCACCCAGCCAAAAATTTAATTTTTAATGAGAAACTTTCTTGTGTTGACTTCTTTCTCCTGAGTTTTTTGTTTCTGACAAAGCATTTTGTTTTTGTTTTAATTGTATATAAATGAATAAATTAGGAATTAGCTGTTTTTTGTTGCAAGGGTTAGAAATACGAATTATCTTAGAAATCATGTGGCTGCAGGAGATAATTACGTTGGTTTAAGAAGGGAGGTTTTTTCACTACACAGAAATGGATTATTTTTAGTGAATTAAACAGTACAAATACAACTAGGATTCACCAGGAGGTAGAAGTGGGAACTAAAAATCACCAGGATCCATGATAGTGAATGTTTTTCACTTTTCTCTCTGTATCTCTACCTCTGGGTCCTTCTGAACTTTTCTTCCCTGCTTCTCTTTGCAATTCTGCTTCATTTTCCAGCTTCTCACCAGCCTTCTCTCTCTTTGTTCCTCAGTTCCAAAATGGCCATTCTAGTTTGCAGCCTCAGCCCCTAAGTCTGTGTCATTCAACTGGACTATTACCCCCTGCTAACTGAAACAGTCTTTCTGTGTGCCAGTTCCAGGTCCCCCAGAGAGACTCAGGGTCAGGTAGCCATCTTTTGTCTAATCAATTATTACCAAGAGGATGGGTCATGCATTCTGCACTTAGCAGGTCCTATGAGAGTGAGCACCCTGAGACAGGACAGATAGTTTCTTCTGGGAGACTGGCATGCGAATTGGAGGTGGTCATGATTGTCGTCTCCAGTAAAACAGCATGTTGCTGGTACTACTACTATTAATAGTTCTATTGCTATTATTTAACCAATGCAAAATAGCAATACTGTTTAGTTTAGCTTATAGAGGAAGAAGCACTATAGTCATAACTATTCTTTGTGTGCATTATATAAAAAAGAAATGTCCATTTTTAGTTTGGTAAAACAATGTAATCATGCCAGTAGTGGAAATTTTCAACAATAAAATTAATTCATAGTTCTATCACTGTAATCCAAGTCATTGATTTTTTCCTTTCTAGGCTTTTCCATAAGCATATGAAATTTTTATAGTCATAATCATAGAATTCTGTATTCTACTTTTTAAATGTATTATTATTCTGTGTGTCCTATCAAGTAGGTCATTATAATTTACTTATAATGGTGTACAGTTGTTTACAATTATAAATAGTCTAGTAAAATTATTTGGGCATAGGGCTTTTCGCTTCTTTTGAATTATTTCCTTTGGATACGTTTCTATGAGAATTAGTGGGTCCAAAAATTATGTTGGTTTTTATGGTTCTTGATGCATAAAATTAATTCTGTCATTGTAAAAAATCGGTAACAATTAGTAGATAGATCTTTTTAATGGCTGGATATTTTGATGTTTGCTGTATTTATTTTCTGGCTAGATGACAATGAGGGGAGCAGCAGTGATACTGCCCCTCTGTTCCAGATGGCAGGTGATGGAAAGGATACGGATGACATCAAGATCCCCATGCTGTTCTTATTCAGCAAAGAAGGAAGTATCATACTGGATGCCATCCGGGAATATGAGGAGGTAGAAGTGCTCCTCTCTGATAAAGCAAAAGATCGAGGTAAGAGTAAAATACCATTTGTTTTTTTATGCAGCTTAATATTAATTTTGCTAGTTTGATAACGAGTCACAAAAAATTTTTTGGGGGGGGTTCACTGTGAAAACAAGTAAAACTTTTAGAAGATGATTTCAAAATATATTTTTCTTTTGGAAATAAGAATAATAAAACATTTATTTTGCTTTGTTTTCTGAGTTAGGATGTTTTTAGACATATGTTTTTATGTGTGATTTGTAATTTTTGCCGTGAGTCTGTTCAGGTGATAAAAATACAAGAGACTACTTCAGGAAAGCCATTTTAACATCTGGAAATGTTCACCATTTGATTTCACTGATACTACATCTTACATGTCTTTTATAAGGAATGAGAAGACATATATAGAATGTTGTATACAATATCATAGTAGTTAGTCTCAACAGGCCACCTATAATCAAATGACTGCTGTCTTGGTGAAGGCAATAGAAATCTAGCAGCTTCTTCCCAATGAGATCTAAGTTTATCACATGGATATAAGAGTTACAAATGGCTGTTTCTGAAAAACAAGATAGCATGTCTTAATTTATGAGAGTAGATAGTCCTCTGTAGGCCAAAATGTTCGTTAGTAATTTGAAATGTCTTTGAAACCCAAATTACAATATAAATGCAAGGCCTTACTAGTATTCTTACATAGTTTCACACCCAGGGATAGAGGAGAAATGAGGGAATGTGAGCCTTCAGATCTTGCTTGTGGTGGCAGTCTTTCCTGTCTGCTGGAGAGACCTGAAGAGAGAGCTAAAGTTCTCCCATACCCTTAAATAGATGAAGTTGCATAATAGTACAGGGTTGTTACATCCCCTGGGGTGTTTGACAGGTATGTAGGAAACTGATTCAATTCAATGTGACTTCCAAGTGGGACATTTAAAAAAAAATGTTCGGTGATAATCATGCTAGCATAATCATGCTAGCCTAATTTTGTCTTCTTGTATTGCTTTATTCTTCTTTGAGATTCTTTGAAATGTCAATTATTTATGAGCAATGGAGTG
This sequence comes from Pan paniscus, assembly GCF_029289425.2. Taxonomy (NCBI): domain Eukaryota; kingdom Metazoa; phylum Chordata; class Mammalia; order Primates; family Hominidae; genus Pan; species Pan paniscus. The sequence goes on from NC_073249.2 coordinate 65,018,553, forward strand.
AGCAAGTAGGTTGTTTGTATATAACAATATATAGATGGAAACAGAACAGAATACAAAGGTTTTCTAGTCTTAAATCCTCTGTATACCTGATTTTTTTTTTCCTGGGCCCTTTTCTAAACTCAGATCTTCTTGCCTACATATATGCATTTAGGCACATCTAACATAGGCAAATTATTATTTCTTGTAACTCTTTATTATTTCATGTAACTCTTTAATGCATTTGCTTTTTTTCCCCCTATTTTGTGCTACCACTGGAATTTCAGCAGCAATATTAAAAGGTAAAATGATTCCAAGCTACATTATTAATAGTAGTAAGTATCTTGCATTAACAAGCCTTAAATTATATACGTATATATGTATTTGGGTGTGTGTACACACACACAAGTACATATATAATTTTGTTTCAGTGGATACGATGATAATATCTTGTGTAACGTAATTAGATTATTTTCATGTCTAGTCAGCAGTCACATAATTTTAAATTCTAATAATTATACATCCCATACAATAGATGAATTCTATGTCTATGTCCATACAAGAGTCACTCTAACACAGGCATTGTTGTTTTAGTATTTATTACTTTGATCACATTTTATTTGAACACAGTGTAAAATATTTAAAGTACTGACTTGTTTTAAAAGCTCGTGTGTGTGTATGGTACATGGGTTAGGACTACAGGATTATGGTACAGCATGTGCTTCCTGTACCAGAGAAAGGTTATGAGACATGATTAATTCTACCAGAAAATAAGAATTATTGGTGAACAGTATCCCCTTAAGGACCTTGCATTAAAAGGGCATTATTTAAAAGATATTTTTTGAAAAGTTTAGTCTATAAATTTATTGAACTGTGATTGTTATAGAGTGATCTTTTGATAAAAGTATTGAAAAGCCCCCTTTTTGTGTAATACCTCTTTATAGAACTGTACAGCTATATTAATTAGCAACAAGATACAGTCTAATTGTTAATATTTATTAATGTAACAGAAATCAATGATAATAGTGTTATGAAATCAACAAATGTATTCACTTAGGATATCCTAAGAAGCTACACAGTCTGTAGCGGTTATCATTTGTCCTGTACCATTACTACATACATCAGTGTTTCTCCCCTGCACCAGAATCAACAGATACACTTGTTAGAAGTGTTGGCTTCTGAGTCCTGCTCCAAATATTCAGTCAGACTTTCTGATTCAGACTTTATGATTGGGAATCAGAATCTGAAACTTCAAACAAACATCCCAGGTGATTGTGTTGTAGCTGCTTCCTCAAGTACACTTTGAGAAATATTGAACAAGATTCAGAAAGCACCCCTTTTTTGTCTCCCAGCTATGTATCAGGCCATATTGTACCATTACGGGTACTAGTTAACAGATTATATAAGTACACTAAGTAACAACATCCTTAAAATCTGAACAATAAAATGTTCTCCAGATTGCCTTTTCTAGAAATGTCATTCCACAAATATATATTTTTCCATATGAAGTCACACAATGCTGATTAAGAAGTCCTTTTCATATTTAATACAGAAAATAGAAGCCCTTAAAAAGCCTTCACTCCTGTCTTCTTATTCTGATAAGTCCATGCCATTAGTATAGACATATCTGAAACTGTTCTGCTAGCAGAAATTTTCTGGTCATCTTAATACACATTTAGAAGCCAAAAAGCATTAGCATTTTATCAAGTGATGTTGCTTCCTTAGGTCAAACCTGTGACACTTCTGAAAGTTAAGCTATCCACAGTCTATTGTTGAACAGAATTTTCAATATCATATCTCTCAGTGTTTCATTTTTCCAAAATTTCAGTTTGTAAAGGTACTTAATTATTCCAACCCTGTGCCCACAAACAAAAGGCAATGTTTTGTTACCTTTAGGTCCAAATTGAAGCAGTTTACAATTAAGAGTAAATTTCCTTTTTTCAATAGTATTTCTCACAGGGAAAAAACATCAGCATTTTTAAGTTCCAATACATTGTCATGTTTGCAACTTAGAGTGTAAGCCTATAGTGCCTTAAGGGCTCTAGACAAATGCTTTCAAGCGACTGTATTTGTGTCTATCTGGTAAAGAGCCAGACAGAGAAAATGGAGGAAAGAAAAAAAAAGGTTCCATCATTTGCAATGCTCTGATTTAAGTCAGGCAGGGTCACTTTTCCTGATTATCCCCCACTGAATTTGATTGGTGTGAATCTGTTCTACAGCTGAACTGCACACCTTAAGTTGCTGTTGGAAAGGATTTGATTCCTAGGAGAAAAATCTAGTACATATGCAGATGAACTCTAGCTGGAGAGAAACATCTGAAACATTCTTCTTAGCAGAATTGATACTTAACCTTCCCTTCTCCATCCAAGACATGTTTTCTCATGCATTTTCACATTTGCGCCATCTCTTCCCTTTTTCTGGAAGTTCCCTATCAATCCCTTTTCCTCTCCCATGGCCCTTTTCCTCTTTGAGAACATTTAGATGTCCTAAATTTCAAATGCCACCTTCTTTATGAAATTTTTCTTATTCTCCTAGGTAAAATTTAAGGGTGTCCTTTTAATACAGTTCTACTATGATAGTTAAATAGTTCTTTACCTGCTTCTCATCTCTATATTCCTTGCTTTCAGTAAACATTTAATGTACAGATGAATGAATGAATGAATGAATGATTGGTTCTAAAGCATCCAATCTCTAAGTCTTTGCCAAGGTTCACTTCCTCTTTTATTATTAAAACATACTGATTTCGTTTCTCTGTATTTTGAGATTTTCTCCATTCTTTCTGTGTTTCTGATGTACCATTCCTGAGTTTAATATTGTGGTTGTTATGCTCTTAGGACTTTGATCTCACATACTGGTGAAAACAGGCACCTTACGATCAAGATTTGTAGCAATGTGGCAGACTTTAACTCTTCTATCTTTTTGTAGTTCTCTAACTGCCATTTTTACTTTCCTGATTGTTGCTTTTATTTCTGGTTCTATAGCTCCTTCAGCTTGCGAAAACCAAAATATTTTCTTCCATGGGCATCTTCTTCAAAGTTCTTCTCTCTGTCTCTCTCTCTCTGTCTCTCGCTCTCTCTCTGCTTCTCTACATTTAAATTTAGTTGGCCCCTGGTGACTTTCCTATAGTGCTGCATAGAATAGTTATTGGTATCTTTTTAAAAACTTTATAAAATTAAACTTGTAACAAATTAAACAATCCAAAAGTGTATTAAAAACTTTTAAATAATCTCTCGTCTTTCTGAGATAACCAACCAATGTTAGCAGTTTGATGTGTAATCTTTTATATTCTTCTTAGTGCTTTATACATTTCTAAATATATGTATCATTCAGTAACTTGCCTTTTACAGTTAAAGCTATATTAAAGACATTCCTCCAAGCTAGTAGGATAGCATAACTTATTCTTTTGAAAGCTGCATTATGTTTTGCATTATGACTGTACCATAATTTATTTAACCATGTCACTATTAGGCGTCCAAATTATTTCCAGGTTTTTGTTTTGCCACTGTATACAATGGTGTAGGTAACATTCTCGTACATATCTTCTTAGATATGCATACTTTTTCTAGAATATTGAGATTTACTAAAATGAAATGCTGGCAGAAAGTATATGGGTCTTTTTCATTTTAATGGATGTTGCAAGTTGCATTCCAGAAAAGGTTGTAGCAATTCACATCCCTTCCAGCAAGATATGAGAGTACATGTTTCTTCCTATTTTAGTCAGCATATTTCCCTTTATAGGTATATTTTTTGTTTTTTCTCTTTATGGATTGCCTAGTCATACGTTTTGCACTTTGCCTTCTTTAAATAAGATTCTGTGTCTTTTCTAGATATTTTATAGGACCTCTCTGTTTGTGTGTGTGTGCATTTCCTATATTTACATACATACTCATAAAGAAATAGAGGTTCTATAAATTATCTAGAAAAGACACACATATAGGGACAGAGGTTACACACACAAACACACAATTTTCCCAACATGTCATCACACAATTTTCCCAACATGTCATCTTTTCACTTTGTTTATGTAACTTTCATAACATTTTTAGGTAATCAGAAATATTAATTCCTTTGAGGCTCCTGGGTCTTCTGTCTCACTTCAGAAGATCACTCCATCCTGTTTTTACATAATATTTTCCTAAATTCTTCTGGCATTTTTACCATTTTTTACATTTGGGTCTCTAAATCATATGGAATTTTAAAATAAAAGTTAGGAGTCTTTCCAATTGAGTTGTCAGTTACTAAATACCGTTTATGAAGCAAACCACTCATTTCTTCTTCAGTTAAACTACCATCTTTGCTATATATCAAATATTCTTGCATAGTTGGATCTGCTTCTAGACTTACCCTTCTCTTCTACTAATGTGTTTATTCCTGTGCCAATAATAAAAGTTTGCTGTTTTGAGTATATTTTATTATCTGATAGGGCAACTCTCCCCTCACTGATTCTTAGAATTTCTTGGCTTCTCTTTGACATATGCTGTTCCATAGAAACTTTAAATTAATTGTATCTGGTTCTAAAACGAAAACAAGAAGTACAAATGAGATTCATTTTGAAATTATATAATTGCATACTTTACATATAAATTAGGAAAATGTTAAATATTAAGACTTCATTTAAGATATACCTATAAATTTAATCAAATCTTGTTTTATGTTCTCATGATTTTATTTAAGCAACATGGGTCTTATACCTTTTATAATAAATTTAATTCTGTGTTTTGTAGCTTTTATTTTTATTATGAAAAGGTTTAATGATTATATTTTAACTATTTATTGTTACTACAAAGGAGTTATTGGTATTTGCATAGTCTTCTTACCAAATTTTTTTATCAATTCTAATAGTATTTTTTATTAAAGTTGCTTTGACAGTGTACGATCACAATCTGAAAATACAAATAATTTGATCTTTTTCTATATTTACATTGATTATTCTACTTTCTTGTCCGATTACATCAGCTAGATTTCCAAAATAATATTGTATATGTAATCCTAGGAGAGTTTTTTATCACAAGCACAATCTTCATTACCAGGTAAAACAACCCTACACCTTTTCCTCTCCTTCTAATCTGGAATAATACAATCTAGAAAGAAACTTGGAGATTTTTCTTTTTGTTCTCTCTTGAATTTAGGGAACCTGGGATAAATAAGCTGTAAGTAGCCAGCTACCTTCTTTCTTTGGTCTGCACCATTGGTTTCCCTAATTGCCTAATTAAATTGTACCTTTTTCACAGCTTAGAAGACAGAGATTGTGTGGAATTCCTCAATCCACCCCCCACTGATCCTCCCCTCTGAAAAAAACCCCTAAGAATGTAAACTTTCACAGTCAAGTAATCCCATCTAATCAGGGTGAACATATATGCATTGTAGGGGCAGAAAGGGGTGATCCTTTCCTTCCCATCATAAAGGGTTACAGCTGACACCCCGGGTTAAAAAAAAACAAAAACAGGTTAACAACAGAAAAGCATAATAATTTTATTATGTGTACGTGTGTGCACAGGAGCTATACAAAATATGAAAGGGGACAGGTGGTTGAAGCTTAAATACCCTCTTCTTAGGGTAGAGGAATACTAGGGAATGAAGAGGTCCAATGCTTAGACAATGATTGGTAAAGGATTCTCTTTGCATAGTATCTAGATAAAGTCCCCCAGTTAATCTCTCAGCTGTCCTCAGAAGAACAGAAGAAAAGTCTGTTTGGGTGTGGTGAGGACCCCTGTCTCTACTCTTCTCTGATGGCTCATTTTTTTTCTCGTTATTTGATGAGAGTCCTGGGGAGGGATTCTTGAGACAATTGCATTTCATTTGGAAAGAAGCTTCCTTAGATAAGAAAATTCCAGAGAGAATCCCCCCAGTTGCTTCAGGAAAGAGGATCAGAGAGACAGGGAGGCAGGGGAAGGTCAGAGACAGACATTGGTTCTGAGGCTTATTTCTGAGACTTTTCAGTTTTCCAAGCATTCATCATGCTGAAGCACCATATTTTGGGGAATTGTTTTCTGTGCCCCAACAATACCCACCCACACCTTCCTGCGTGTCTACATTTCCTTTGTTTTTTCTGGTTTTTAAATAAATCCTCTTCCCTCCCTTCTTTGACATTATCTTATACTTTAAACCCCAGCTCAAGTGTCACTTTCTGAAGGAACTTTTTGAAGAAACTTCTCAAATCTCCTTACAGTTCTCCCTCTGTATCTGTGGGTTCTGCATCCATGGATTCAACCAACTGTGGATAGGAAATATTCAAGAAGAAAAAAGCATCCGTATTGAACATACAGAGATTTTTTTTCTTGTCATTATTCTCCAAACAATACAGTATACCAATGATTTGCATAACATTTACATTGTATTAGGTATTATAAAGTAATCTAGAGATGATTTAAAGTACATGGGAGGATGTGTGTCAGTTATATGCAAATACTGTGTCATTTTACATAAGGGACTTGAGCATCCAACATCCTTATCTCTCTTTCATAACGTGTCACAGTTGAGTTTTCTATTTATTTTCCGTGATAATTGTATAATATCTTTTTCTCCCATTGGACTATAAGACCCATAAGGGCAGGTATAGCATTTGGTATTGCTCCTCATTTTATCCCTAGCACTATGCAAATGATGACTTGGAGGATATTTGCTGGCCAACTGCATCACAGAGGCAGAGACTGAACAGGATGTAGCATGTAGGCGTCGATGCTATTTAAGCACTTTCTTGTAGGAACCCTAAATAAAATGCCTCTAGTGGTTTCACTGTATATTCATTATAAGAGGTTTAACTCACTCTTCAGCCTTCCAGTGGATTTTAGAATGACTATATCTTATAATTCATAGGCCTAAAATAATAGAATTTTATGAATAATCTCAGTTCTTGTCTTGTGAAAGTATTTCTGATCAGTCACATTAATACCCTTAGTCATTCAAAAAAATCTATGTTATCTGCATCTTTATGACTTACCGAGTAGGAATTTCACTTTTCAAAGGAATATTATTTGAAAATATAGCAATGATATATGCTGTTTAAAATTGATTCTGTTTAATATGTTCTTATGCATAAGCTTTAGGTATCTAATACATTTTAGCCATACATTGCAAATCTCTATATATTTTAATATTATTATTGGTTAGCGTACTTCTTGGCTTACTAATGTCCACTGACATCAGTCTTAGTTATTGTCATTCCTTCCAATTTGGAAGAACGTTTATTTTCTAACACTGACACATTTTGCACAGTGAATCTATAGGAAAATGTGACTGCATAAAGACAGTCTTCATTTCAGTGCTGATGCTCACCATTCTGCATTAACATGATTCTCTTTCACGTTTTATTTCATCTTGTTGCAAAAACCAATATGCTTTGGAAAGTGTAATAGTACATTTTTTAGAGAAGTAGCATGAGGTTTGTTTCTTTCTCATACAGATCCTGAAATGGAAAATGAAGAACAACCATCCTCTGAAAATGATTCTCAGAATCAGAGTGGTGAACAGATTTCATCAAGTTCTCAGGAGGTTGATTTGGTTGATCAAGAGTCTTCTGAGGAAAATTCTCTAAATTCTCACCCAGAATTATTATCTCTAGCAGATGTGGACAATGCTGCAAGCATTTCCCCTTCTGAACAGACTTCTAATCCCACAGAAAACCATGAGACTACAAATCTTAATGGTGAATGTACAGATTTAGATAACCAGCTTCAAGAACAATCAGAAACTGAGGAAGATTCCAATCCTAATGTTAGCTGGGGTAAAAAGGTCCAGCCTATAGACTCCATATTAGCAGACTGGAATGAAGATATAGAAGCATTTGAAATGATGGAGAAGGATGAGCTATGACTTGCTAAACAATCTGTTGGTAGGTATTTAAAAAGAAAAGGTAAACTGTGTGTGGTTAATAGACACCCTAATACTAAGCAGGCTTTCTAATGGGAGGCTTTAAGTATGGTGATGAACAACCACGTTCTGACTGGCGTAGTTATCGTAGGAATCTGGAGCATGCTGTGTTAGAATTGACCTTGTTTAAAACTGTCCCATCAAAAATGGAAATCCACAGTTCCCCCTTCAAATGCAGCACTGCACCACCCTGCAACACCTCAGGCCAGGGAAAGATTACTGAGCATTCCTGCGAACCAGATTTCTGTTGTCTCTGGATAGACAAGAAACAAAATTCATTTAGTAGTGGAGTGGGGAATAGGAGTTTGGATAGCCTTCTAATTAAAGGAAGCTCACCTTTCTTGGTTTTGGGGGTTAGAGGCTCTTTTGGGAAGATGCATCCGAGTATTGTGGCATTCTGATTATGCTGCCTTCACAAAACACTCTAAGTGACCTAAGTGGTTATGAAGCAAATGCATTTATGGTGAAAACAGTCTTTGCTCATCGCTTTCTCTTGTTTCATTTAGTGACAAATGATCAAGATGACTTGATTTTTTTTCCTTCTTAACAATGTCTTTTTTATTTAAACCAAAGGTGAAGCCAGTGTACTTTCTCAGTGAGTTCTCTGCATAAAGACTAATCAGTGGGACCAGGTAAAATGGTCATATAATACATTGTGGAGATTGCTTACTTAATACTTCTGAAAAATGGAGTAAGGGAGAAACTATAATGTTGCAATATGAACCTCCCATTGGGCCTTCCATAGGGAAAGCTGTGACTACTCTGAAATGGAACCTAGCATTATATCCTTGTAGGGTAGATTATAAATCATTTCCAGTTCATTTCTCTTAGAGGTGATTACCTCTAGCCATCAGCCTTACTCCATCCCATGTTTGGTATGCAATTTGAGCCACAAGGCTCGTATCGCCAACAGCTATATACATTTTGTTCCATTTTTCTGTCTTACAGAGCCATGATAAAACTGTGGTTAGTGAGTTAAAATTCCTGGAGTAACTACTGTTTTTCTCCTTTGAAACTTAGGTTTCTAAAGTTGCACCTAAGGAATCTGTCACATTTTCTGTTGAATCATGGTTTTTGTTTTTGTTTTTAACAGATATTCCTTCTGATACGGACTTGAAAATTAGTGTATGGTGACCTGTGTTTAAAAAAAAAAGTACAATACAACTACATATAGCTATATAGCTTAATGAGACTTCCACCCCCCCCCCTTTTTTTTTTTTTGGTTTGTTGTTGTTGTTGTTGTAGTAGTCTGGTGCTGGCCACATTTAAGTCTTAAAAAGTTTTAAATTTTGTTGTTGATGTTTGTAGACAGCCCTGTAGTTGAAATCATGGCTTTATTCATTTTATTTATTTTTTAAACTTGCCTGAATTAGTTCTAAAGGAATATTTAAGAGACATAATTTTCTTCTCTTTACCATAACATTACACAAAACTTTTTCCTAAAACATGGTTGTGAGGTACTGATGAGCTATAAGTGGAGCTGTTAAAAACAGCAGTGCTGTATTGTAGTTATGTATATTCGTGTACAGTATGTTTAGATCCCAGGTAAACATATTCTTTTCTAAGAGGATAAATACCTGCATTCAGATATTCCAGGTAAATATATTTGAGTCAGGGAGTAGTAAATCTGATGGTGAATTCACTTTGGGGAGGGGGAAAAAGAATAGTATGCAAGACCCTTATTGGCTTTTAATTATACCTGAAACCAAAATGGATATTTTTAGTCTCTCTGCATGTGAGATTTGGTGTAACAAGATAGAACTATAATATATACAGTATATGGAAGGATAGATATAGTGCTTTGTTCATTTTAATTGCAAAGCTGCCAAAATAGCTGAAGCTTAATTACTTGACTTGCCTTGATTTATAGGACTGGGGCTTGGAGAAAATGAGCAATGTTCCTCTAAGACATCGATTACAGAAGCCTTATATACATGGATTTGATTTTGTATTTGTAGCTGAAAGTCATTGTTGTCTAAAACGAACTTTTCTAAGTTATCAAAACAACCTAATTTCTTTTCCAACAAGGAGAACTTAATGGCATGAAGGATTGTGTGACACATTGGAAAAGCCAGCTTACTGCCACTCTCTTCCTTTGGCCATTAGAGGGAGGTGTTGCCTTTCATTGATGCTTAGAAGCGAATTGTTCACTTGTTAAGAAAAGTAAATCCTTAAAAAAAGAAAAGGAAAAAATTTAACCAATTTTTCTTAATACCAAGAAGGAATTATACTCAATATTTCCCTAGTTAAGAAAAGAGGAGATAATGTTCGTCTAAAAAACCCCAACGTTGTAATTACAACTCTACATTCATTTACTAACTTGACATACTGCCACAAAGTAGTTTTTGAGTTCATTAAAAATTCCAAAGGCATTAGTTGTTTTTTTTTTTTTAGTGTTTTGTTTTTTAGTTAACTTTTATAGACATTTTAGTAACTTGCTAAAGATTCAGGGGATTCTATGAAACCCCTAATTTAGAAACATCTGTTCTACCTCAGTTAAATGTTGACTGCTTAGAAATATAGCTGAAGTGATCACCACAGCCATAAAATTGTTTAAGAAAGATTTATATAATGTTTACAAATCTGGAATCAAGTAAGGATTTTAGCTGAAATCCTTTAAGAGATATTAGAGCAAGTATTTAATTCAGGTATTTTCAAGTTTTAAAACTTAACCTGTTTACCTACTAAAAATAAAATAGCTAGTTTTTTTCTGCATATAAAAGTTCATTGAAATGATATGCCCTTATTTGCAGTACTTTTCCCATAAAGTTTTAAGTGTGAAAGAATTGTAATTTACTAGATATGTTTGGTATGGGATATTTTGTTAGGCAAGTTTTCTTTTTTCTTCTTAAATTGCAATAGGCTTCCAAAAAGAGTATAATTGTTTCAGAACAAATTAACTCTTGGCATTACACGTCTCCCTTTTTCTTTACAGTATTAGTAAAATGAAAAATTGTACACTTTCTGATTTTAACTTCACTAATGTAATTACTCTCTCAAGAAGATTTTAAAATTTAAATTACCATCACACAACCTTTTTATAGTAAAGCCAACATTTGTTCTCTCACCAAACCCCATGCCAAATTCATCATGAAGAAAGCTCAGCATAAGTAATTCAAATACTGCTTATAATTTTAGAGGGGGGTAGAATTTAGTAAATATTCCAGCCGGTCGTTTTATGCACAAGGCTTCAGTCAGAACATAGAAAAAAAAACATTCTGTGAATGAAATATTGTATGTTCAGATTTTATAAAAGACATTTTTAAAAGCCCAATTTACAGCCGTATATTTTCTTATGATGTAATTTATGAAAAAGATGTCTGTACTAACAGGTGCTGTAACACTACTGTTGTTGGATTTTATTGTTTGGTGATAAATGTATACAATATTTCTAAGGGAAACTATGTACTGTGATGTAAAAGTCTGGGCAAAATGTATATAATCCTGTATATAATTATGTATTTGATTATAATTACTGATTGTAAAGATTTAATAAAATATGTAAATATTCCAGTTTAGTTTTAATTTGAATTTTTAGAATCACTGTGCATATCTTCATACTTTTATGTCTTGATGTTTATCACTCTGTTTTCCTTTTTTTTTTTCTTTTTTTTAAACTCATTTTATCCTCCGGGGATTGAATTCTGGGGACATTTTAGGCTGTAGAAACCCAAGCTTGTGGGCTAAAGTAAGGATTTTGGACCTTGTTCTAAGAAATCACTGAAAGTTTTTCAACAAGTCAGTAGCATGCACAAAGGTAATGCTAAGTGAATAAAACTCTAGAATTGTGTATAAATTATGACCCAGCGCTTGCTCACTCTCTCCATACACATATATACATACACATTTAATATATATACACACACACATATATATAATGACATTGACTCATTTATTCAACAAAGATTAAGGGCGTGCATGCCTTCTGTATGCCAGGCACTATTATAGGACCTGGGGTTGTAGTGGACAGATGGACAAAATGTGGTAAAGAAGATAGAAAATAAAGTAGTAAGTAAAAAGGACAATGAGTTTATGAAGAAAAAATTATGGTGAGGGGATAGAGAGTGGTGGAAATCATGGAGTGAGTTAAATAGCCAAAATACTAACAGTGGTTATCTTGGATTGTAGGCAATTGCTATTTCCTTATTTGTATATGTCAGTATTTTCATAAGTTTCCAAAATAAGCATTATGCTTTTAAAAATAAGTAGTTTAGGTCAGCGAAAGAAGAGAACATGAAAAATACACACGAGGTGGGGCATAGTGGTGCACACCTATAATCGCATCTCCTCCTCAAGAAGCTGAGGTTGGGAGGATCGCTTGTGCCCAGAACTTTGAGACCAGCCTGGGCAACACAGGAGACCCTGTCTCAAAAACAAAACAAAATCACCCCAGAATCCTCCCATCTCATGTTTCTGCACGATTCAACCAATCCCATATGTACTGCACACCTACCGTGGACATAAGCAGCATTTGGCTGGGACTCAAAACCTTGAGAGATGAGGTTTACCAAGAAAACTGTGTGGAATAGGGAAGAGAGAAGATCTAAAATAGAGCCCTGAGATTCCTAGAATCTGGGGACAGCAGAGGAGGAACGACTTTTGTAGAAGGGAATGAAAAAGAGCAGTTGGAGAAGTGGGAGGAAAACAAGGCTGAAGCAGTGTATAAAAACCAAGAAAGCATTTCAAGGAGGGAGTGGCAAATAGCCTGAAACCCCTAAAAAGTAGTTTCTTGGTTTTAGCAACCTTTTCTGAAGTCCCCTACCCCACTAAATAGCCACAGGAGACAGTGGGTACTTGATGCAGGCATACTGTTGCTATGGAAGAATGTGTGGCTCCATCTTTTTAACATTTGAGAAAAACCAGAAATTCAGGTGAAATCTTATTTTAAAACATTGTTCAAGTTAAACAAAATATATGTGACAGCAATGGTCTCCAGTTTGCAACCTCTTGAGCTGTCAGATCCTTACCTCCACATGTGTATGTACAAGGAAGACCCCATTCGTTTTTAGAGGATCATTCACCAATTTCCACTTCCAAATTTATCATATGCACCATAGACCTCTTTCAACTGTTGAGATTTTCATATGTCTTAATGGCCCTGGTGGTGATTAAGTGGCTTTTTAAATGTAGATTATTCATTGAATCAAGTAGGTCAATGGAAAGTGGACATCTATTCATTCACCTTCCTACAATTACTCTTTTTAAAAAAATTTTTTAAGACAGGGTCTCACTATGTTGCCCAGGCTGGAGTGCAGTGGCTGTTCACAGGTGAGAACATAGTGCACTGCAGCATTGAACTCCTGGCCTTAAGCAGTCCTTCCACATCAGCCTCCCAAGTAACTGGGATTACAGGCACCTGCCACCATGCCTGGCTTCACCTTTTTACATTTTCTAATGTCAACCTTTGAGACCATCTTTAATCTGAGGCAATGAAAGTTTGTCTCTTGAATCCAGTTCAGGTCTTTCTTCCATCAACTGGTCTGGCCAGACTGCTGACTCAACTTCACCCCACCTTCCTTCTGTGGTTCCTGGTGGCTCGCTGTCTCCAGGAGCCCCATCCAAGCCACATACTCCCCTAGGGTGTATCTGTAAGCTTCTGCTCAGCTCAACAGTAGTTCCTTCAAGTTCCAGCAACACCTCAAAGAGGACTGGTCCAGGCCAGCTCTCTAATAAGCTATATGAACACTGGTATCATCCTTGCAGTCCTAATAATAAAAAGAACCAGCACTTTTTCGAGACAGAGTTTTACTGTGTCATCCAGGCTGGAGTGCAGTGGTGCAATCTTGGGACACTGTAACTTTTGTCTCCTGGGTTCAAGCAGTTCTCCTGCCTCAGCCATCCTAGTAGTTGGGATTATAGGCGTGCGCCACCATACCCAGCTAATTTTTGTATTTTTAATAGAGAGAGGATTTTGCTATGTTGACCAGGCTGGTCTCGAACTCCTGACCTCAAATGATCCGACCGCCTCAGCCTCCCAAAGTGCTGGGATTACAGGTGTGAGCTATCGCACCTAGTCAGAACCACCACTTTTTGAACCCTCACTAGGCATTAACATATACTGAGTGCTCTATATATGTGATTCCTTATCCATATGGCAACCTTGCAAAATATCTATAATTTCATTTAAGTGGCTTGCCCAAAGCCACAGAGCAAGTTAGATGGGCCTGGGATTTGAACCTAGATTAGCCTGATTTCTGCGATACAGACTGACTCTCCTAACTATGCACAATTATCTATTTGAACCAAGTGGGTGTAATATGGCTGCTATGAAGGCTGACTCAGATACCCTTGCAAACAACATTCACCTGCCAACCAGCCAGCTACCAAAGGGATCTGGGAGTTGAAGGTACTTAAAGGACCTGCGGTGGTTGTAGTGGACAAATGGACAAAATGTAGTAAAGAAGATAGAAAATAAAGTAAATGAAAAGGACAATGAGTTTATGAAGAAAAAATTATGGTGAGGGGCTAGAGAGTGACTCCCCAAAGGGGTGAGAATAGGAGAAAGGACTGCTTACAGCTTCAGGCCTTATGGTCTCTTGAGTCAGAGGATACTTATCAGACTTCAAAATGTTAGATACAAGAGACAAGTCTTCTTGTTTCCAAGGCAACTACCAATTTCTCTGATCCTTGGCTCCAACATTTCATCATCTCCTGTCACAATGGCCCCACCTAGGAAACATCTAAAAACCACGCCAGAAACCCATGTATGTGTTTTACCAGCTTATCACTGGCCTGGGAGCCGCTTGAGAAAAAGGGAAAGTTTGGCCTCATCACTATTGTCTCACCTCTGCCAGTGTCTAGCTCTTGAAAGGCACTCACTAAGCTCTTGTGGGGTGAGTTGAATGAAACACCTGGTTTGGAATGAGTGGATGTTTTCTGTCACTTCCCCAAATCACATTTATCCTGAAAGGGCTAGGATTTGCAATCACTGAGAAATGTCAAAGAAACGATGTGCCAATTTTGAAGACAGTTGTATGAAGGTAGCCCTAAAAATCTTTTTTTATTGGAAGTAAACATTGAGGAGACCGCAATTCATGTGAGGGTCTCAGAATTTTAGAGCCAAAAGATTTTTTAAATTGTCACGCCATTGATTCTCCTCATTGGACAAAGAAGACGACAGATGCCAGAGGTGGGAAGTGACTTGACCAAGGTCACACATCTCCAGAACTGAATGTGCTCTTAGGCAGCGTGAAGGTTCTGGCACAGCTGCTTCACAGTCGTCCTCAGGCCTTACAGCCTGAGTTCCTCCACTCTGTTCAAGTTAACATTCAGCCAGAGGGATAATTACTAACTTCAGAACTTCAGAGCTGCCCCTGACACGCCTTGGCAAAACTCCAGGGCTCCACTGAATACAGTGTAAAAACTACTGACTTAGATAATGTATTGTTCCTCATTTAAACTTTTAGCACATTCAAGCAAAAATGTCTTTTAATTCCCTGAAAACTGGCTCTTCTGATTAGCACCATTTATTCTCTTCCTTTCCTGATGAGTAAACTCATTAATGAAAGAATACATCCTGTACTTTCTTTTGTGTGTTCATCTGAATTAACACAAGTGTGGGCAGAGCTCAAAATGCTGAGACCAAGATACAGATCCTTTGCCGGGTGGCCCTCTTGTGGGTCTCAAAGCCAAGGGTTCCCAAGCTTTGTGGTGATGGCAAAAATGGTCCTCTTTAGACCAAAATCACTGAATGTGACATTCTAAATTTGAAATTCTGAGTAAGAGCTACAGGAAAGAATGGTAACCTGTTTATCTCTGTATTGGTAAGGCAATAATGGAAAATTCTAGGCTAACCAAGTGAGAGGCGTCTCATTTTAAGCCAGTACTTTCTAAACCTCTGTGAGTCTGAGCATGGTGGCTCACACCTGCAATCCCAGCACTTTGGGAGTCCAAGGCGGGCGGATCACCTGAGGCCAGGAGTTCAAGACCAGCTTGGCCAACGTGGTGAAACCCCGTCTCTATAAAAATACAAAAATTAACCGGGCATGGTGGTGGGCACCTGTAATTCCCAGCTACTCAGGAGGCTGAGGCAGGAGAATTGCTTGAACCCAGGAGGCAGAGGTTGCAGTGAGCCGAGATGGCACCACTGCACTCCAGCCTAGGCTTTGTGGGGTTGTGGGGGGGACAAAAACAAAATCAATCCTCTGCGAAACTCTCTACTATCTTTGTAATAATAATGCTCATTTATTGGCTGTTTACATTTATCAGGTACTTAGAACTTACAGTTTTGTAAGACCCGTGTGAGACAGATACCTTCGTTATTCCCATTTTATTGATAAGAAAACAGGCTTAGCAATGGAGTTTTAACTGAAATCAAAGAAATACATTGGCTAAATTAAACAGGCAAGTGTGTGAGGGTAAATGCAGGAAAAAGAGAAGGCTCCTGGAGGGTTCTAGTGGTGGTACCAAGGATCTGGGGGAGGGCAGTTGACATTTTCTCAACCTTTATTATGCATAACAGAAGTCACATGTATCCTATAAGTATGAAAATATCGTGTATCAACACAAGAAAAAGAGGACAGACCCTGGCGCCAGACTGCTGAGCTTAAAATCCCAGTTCCAGCCCTTACTCTGTATGACCTTGAAATTGGTCTCTCAGTTTCCTCATCTGTGAAGTGGGGATAAAAATAGAACCTGTTTCAAAGGATGGCTGTATTCAAAGCAGGTGGCTCACCGCCAAACTCACTGTGAGAATGCAGCACAATTGCTACCATCGGCTATTGTATAAAGTGCCACATGCAAATATGTTTTCAGTCTGCTCCTCCTACTGTCCCTCCGGATTGCTGTCCTTGAGTTTCACGTGTAAGTTCTGTGTGAATCAGTTCTGGGTGACTGCCTGAGGCAGTTTGGGCTGGGTGATGTATCCTTTGACTTCTGATAGGTCTGGGTAGAGATGCAGGAAGAGTATCTACCTACTGAAACTGACCTAATTGTCTCAATCTCTCAAAAGATGGCAGAAAAATAGCCCTTGAAGCAATGATGAGCTTTCCGAAGCTGGGCGTTTAGGGGGAGAAAAGATCAAGGAGTGGCCTGAATTGCTTACACAGCTTTTCTGTGACTGGAGTAAGAAATCGACTCTCAGCATGAGACAAAGTGCACATAAGGGAGGGCACATCCTCAGGACATCAGCCTGTTCTCGTGGTCACCGTCCTGAGAATCCCCAGGAGTGGGCCAGCCAAGTGGGGATGCCAGCCAGCTCTCCAGCACAGGGCCTCCAGCTGCCTCCCAATAGCGCTGGCAGAGATGGACAAGGCGACAGCCTGGGCAGCCGGCCAGAGGAGAACCGCCACCGTGGAAAGTGTGTGCTTCAATGTGTGGCACACCCAGAACCCGAGGGACGAGGCTGCAAAGTGCCAGTGTCTTTGTACAATCTCTAAAAACCAGAAAAAGCTCAAAATTGTCAGAGGCTTATGGGAACAGAGGTAAAGAGGACTTTGAATAGAAACAAGACAATTATTCCAATAAAGTGCTGGCTTCACAAGAAAAACAAAACTGCTTTCCTGGGAATTCTAACCTCACCATCAAAAACGGACATTGCACAACTCATCCCTCTGGAACAAGTCGGGAGAGCATCTCCCTGGTGTGGGCTTGGACCACACAGAGCCTTGTAGATTCAGAGTAGGGCATCATTTTTCCTTGGTTCTTGAGGCCTGCATCTTGTTGTTGCTTCTTTATTTTCTCCCAAATTTTCTCTATCTTGTATAAGAACCAGAATTCCTGAGGCTCTAGATACCAGAACTTGATTAAAAAGTATTTGATCTTGTAAATGCAGAATTAGTTACTTGCTGTGTGACTTTAGCAAGTTACCTAACTGCTCTGAGACTCAGTTTTCTCCTCTACAGAATGCTAGTTTTGTCTGCCCAATATGCTTTCCTCTATGTCTTCTGTTACTGGGCCCCACCCCAGCGACCACATGAACACCACTGTAGAAATAAAGGCTATCGTATACAGTTACTTCGACAGCATCCCTTGCAGTCCTGGGACAGGCTCATTGCTTAATTCTGCCAGTCATATGCACATACCCTGGACTTTGATTTGGAGCTTCGAATTCGTGGCAGAATCGCACACAATCTGTTCATAAGAGAGTGGTGGTAGCCACTACATTCGGTCTCCAGAGACACAGAAAAAACACCTGGGCCCTGGGAGGCTCGGGAAGAGGTGATGCTGAGAGGTCCATGGCCTGTGTGTGTGTTTGTGTGTGTGTGTGTGTGTTAGAGAGACAGAGACAGAGACACTTGATTCCTACACCCTGTGTTTCCACAGAGAAGGCCCTCCTTAAGGTAAACCCTTGGCTTGCCTTTCCGTCCATCGGTTACCTGATTGATGAGTTGGGAGCCAGCCTACCTGTCTGTGGAAAACACCCTTCCTGGTACTTTTGACTTTGTAGTGAAAGCAGTCTCAGCCCTGGAGGGGAAGGAGTGTGTGGATGAGGGGAAGCCCGGGTTTTCTTGCTCTGCCAGTGCGGAGGTGGGGGTGAGGGTGTAAATCTGCCTAATGTCCGAATGAGGTGTTAGCACTCCTGTATTAGTCCATAAGTCCATCTGCTTTTTTAAACCTTCATTTTATGTCAGAAGGAAACTTTATATGACCATCATTAATAGAAAAATGGTCTTTGTAACTTCAAGCACAGAATAATTTTTAAACACACAATTATTTTTTAAAGAACGTATTTTTCCATGTACCACTTAAAAGGATCTTCAGACCAGTGTATATGAATTTTACTTTGGGAAATACTGTGGTATGCTGTAAGGCCCCTGGTTGTTTTTGTTTTTTAACAGAGATAGCCTATTATTTGTCCTGAGGTAAGAAATGATCGACTACATTAAAATGAACCTTAAAGAGTATTTATACAGTAACATCAAATTAGTAGGTTCTCATGGCAATTATGCAACTTTCACTTTCTCTTGATTACTATACTTTCTAGTAAGTGTTGAAATCAGGTAGTGTGAGTCCTCCAATTTTGTTATTTTCAGGATTGTTATTTCAAGATTTGTTACTTTCCATCTTGATACCCCTTTTCAGCCTATTATAGTTCCTTTGCATTTCCACATAAATTTTACAATAGACTTGTCAATTACTTCAAAAAAGCATAGCCAGGCATGGTGGCTTGAGCCTTTAGTTCCAGCTACCAGGGAGACTGAGGGGGGAGGATGGTTTGAAGTTGCAGTGTGCTTTTGATCACAACTCCAACCTCAGTGACAGAGCAAAACCCCATCTCTTAAAGAAAAAGAAAATGCCTGATTATATTTTGATTAGAATTGTATTTAATCTAGAACAGACACTTTTTAAAACGTAGTGGCATCAACTGGGCATGGTGGCTCATACCTGTAATCCCAGCACTTTGAGAGGCCGAGGTGAGTGGATCACTTGAACTCAAGAGTTCGAGACTAGCCTGGGCAATGTGGCAAAACTTTGTCTCTACAAAAAGTACTACAATTAGCCAGGTATGGTTGTGTGCCTCTGTAGTCCCAGCTACTCAGGAGGTCGAGGTGAGAGAATCACTTGAGCCTGGGGAGGTCGAGGGTTGGACCTAGGGATGGAAATGCTTGTCATAGTGTAAAATATAGGATTATTTGTATGTCTTCTTTTGGGAAATGCTTATTCAGGTCCTTTGCCCATTCTTTAATCAAATTGTTTGTTTTCTTGCTATTGAGCTATTTCAGTGAGCTATATCTGCAGTGAGCCATGATTGTGCCACTGCACTGCAGCCTAAGTGAAAGAGAAAGACCCTGTCTCAACAAACAAACAAATAAAAAAATGAGTCATCCATTCTATGAACATGGTATGTCTGTTCATTTAATTAGGACTTTAATGTCTCTCAACAATATTTTGAAGCTTCTAATGTAGAGTTTTTGCATATCTTTTGTCAAATTGGTGATCACATGGAATTGTCTTTAAATTGTATTTTCAAATTATTTGTTGATAATATACAGAGCTATAATTAATTTTTTATATTGACCTATGTCATATAACATGGTAAGATTCACTTATTAGTTCTAGTAATTTTTTTGTAAATTCTTTGGGATTTTCTATGTAAAAAATTGTGCTATCTGTCAAGAAAAAAGAGTTTTACTTTTTCACTTCCAGTCTTTATTGATGACTTTATTTCTCTTTTTGGCTTCTTAAAAGAGATGGCTAGGACATCTAGTACAATGTTGAATAGAGGAGGTGCGAGTGAACATTCTTGCCTTATTCATGAAACTAGGGAGAAAGTATTCAATATTTCATTATTATATATGATGTTAATTGTACACTTTTCAGAGATGGCCTTTTCCAGGTTAAGTAACTTCTATTTCTAATTTGCTGAGAATTTGATCATAAATGGCTATTGAATTTTGTGAAATACTTTGATTCATCTATTGCATAAATTGTGTAGTTTTTCTCCTTTATACTGTTTATCATGGTGAACTACATTCACTGATTTTCAAATATTAAACCAATCTTGTATTCCTGTGTTGAGGGAAGTCAAGGACGCTGAACAGAGGGACCAGCTGGAGGTGAGGCAGAGGAACATAAATTGTGAAGATTTCATCTTAATATGGACATTTATCAGTTCCCAAATAATACTTTTATAATTTCTTATGCCTGTCTTTAATCTCTTAATCCTGTTATTTTCGTAAGCTGAGGACGTACGTCATCTCAGGACCATTGTGATAATTGTGTTAACTGTACAAATTGATTGTAAAACATGTGTGTTTGAACAATATGAAATCAGTGCACCTTGAAAAAGAACAGAATAATAGCGATTTTTAGGGAACAAGGGAAGACAACCATAAGGTCTGACTGCCTGCAGGGTCGGGCAAAAACAGCCATATTTTTCTTTTTGCAGAGAGCCTATAAATGGACGTGCAAGTAGGAGAGATATCATTAAATTCTTTTCCTAGTAAGGAATATTAATATTAATACCCTGGGAAAGGAATGCGTTCCTGGGGTGAGGTCTATAAACAGCCACTGTGGGAATATCTGTCTTGTGCAGTTGAGATAAGGACTGAGATACTCCCTGGTCTCCTGCAGAACCCTCAGGCTTACTAGGGTGGGGGAAAACTCTGCCCTGGTAAATTTGTGGTCAGACTGGTTCTCTGCTCTCAAACCCTGTTTTCTGTTGTTTAAGATGTTTATCAAGACAATAAGTATGTGCACTGCTGAACATAGACCCGTATCAGTGGTTCTGCTTTTGTCCTTTGTCCTGTTCCCTCAGAAGCATGTGATCTTTGTTAGACCATTATTAGTAGTTCTGCTTTTTGGCCTCAGAAGCATGTGATCTTTGTACCTACTCCCTGTTCTTACACCCCCTCCCATCTTGAAGCCCTTAATAAAAGCTTGTTGGTCTGAGACTCAGGTGGGCATCACAGTCCTACCGATACATGATGTCACTCCTGGTAGCCCAGCTGTAAAATTCCTCTCTTTGTACTGTCTGTCTTTATTCTCAGCCAGCCAACACTTATGGAAAATAGAAAGAACCTATGTTGAAATATTGGAGGTGGGTTCCCCCAATATTCCTGGGATAAACCTTACTTGGTAATGATGTATTTTGGTTTTTAATGTATTGCTGAATTTTAGTCACTAATATTTTTGGTCAGAATTTTTTTGTTAATATTCATGTGGGATATGTTTGATTTTCTTTTCTTGTAATATCTTTATCAGTCTTTGGTATTAGGGCTATGCTGGCCTCAAAGCAAGCTGGGAAATGTCTCCTCCTCTATTTTTGGAAAGAATATAAGATTGGTGTTATTTCTTCCTTAAATGTTTGATAGAATTGACTAGTGAAGCCATTTGGACCTTGAATTATTTTTGTGGGAAAGTTTGATAACAAATTCAATTTTTAAAATAGGTAAATGGTTATTCAGATTTCCCATTTCTTTTGTCAGTTTTGGCAAGTTGTGTTTTGCAAGGAATTTGTGCATTTCATTTAAAGTGTTGAATTTATTTATATAAAGTTGTTTATAATAATCCTTTATTATATTTTTATTGTCATATAATCTCTAATGATACTCTTCTTTTATTTCCAAAATTGATAGGTTGTGTTTCCTCTCTTTTTCTCATCAGTTTAGCTAGGAATTTAACAATTTTTTATTTTATTTTATTTTATTATTATTATACTTTAAGTTTTAGGGTACATGTGCACAATATGCAGGTTAGTTACATATGTATACATGTGCCAAGCTGGGGTGCTGCACCCATTAACTCGTCATTTAACATTAGGTATATCTCCTAATGCTATCCCTCCCCCCTCCCCCCACCCCACAACAGTCCCCAGAGGGTGATGTTCCCCTTCCTGTGTCCATGTGTTCTCATTTTTCAATTCCCACCTATGAGTGAGAACATGCAGTGTTTGGTTTTTTGTCCTTGCGATAGTTTACTGAGAATGATGATTTCCAATTTCATCCATGTCCCTACAAAGGACATGAACTCATCATTTTTTATGGCTGCATAGTATTCCATGGTGAACAATTTTTTTCAATAAACAAATTTTGGCCTTTGTTAATATTTCTTCCTACAGTTTGTTTACTATTTCATTGATTTCTGTTCTTATCTCTATTATTTCCCCCTCTACACCTTTAATTTACTTATATTTTTTTAAGGAAAGAGCTTTGATTATTGACTTTAAATATTTCTCTCCCAGTTTCCGCCTGCTTTTAGTTGATCTCTGTTGCCTTTCAAATAATTGGGTAAAATATTTTGTGGACAGTTTACAGTCATTATCTGCAGATAGTCTAATATAAGTTATTCCACTATTATCGGAACTGGAATTCAGAAGATTTGCCTTTTCTTCTAAGCTTTAAGCTTTAGGCTGGTGTGGTGGCTTATACCTGCAATCCCAGCACTTTGGGAGGCCGAGGCGATGGATCACCTGAGGTCGGGAGTTCAAGACCAGCCTGGCCAACATGGTGAAATCTTCTCTCTACTAAAAATACAAAAATTAGCCAGGACTGGTTGCAGGCACCTGTAATCCCAGCTACTTGGGAGGCTGAGGCAGGTGAATCACTTGAACCCTGGAGGTGGAGGTTGCAGTGAGCCAAGATCAAACCACTGCACTTCAGCCTGGGCGACAGAGTGAGACTCCATCTCAAAAAAAAAAAAAAGATAAAAAATAAAAATAAAAAATAAAATACAATAAGTTTTAAGCTTTATAAGCTTGGCTAAGTATTCTAATTTGTGTCAACCTCCTCATCTGTAAAGTAGGGGTTATGTAATAACAAATATCTTAGATGATTTTTTTGTCATGGAGAGTAAATGAAATAATGCATATGGAAACACTGTTAAAGGAATAACATGATATATAAATTTTATTTGTTGTCATTAATGCAACAAAAAGAATAGCTCCCATGGCACACACTTGTATTTCCATTAAAAGTTAAGACACAATACTGAGTCATTTAATTTTCATAGCCTGGCAGATGAGGAAGATAGTCCTTTATCATCTTCTAAAATATTTTAAGTAACCTTGTAATTATATGCATTCATATTCAATGGATATTGATTAAATGTCTATTACACATATATTAAGCACTTTTATGTGCAATATATTGAAAAAAACTTTTTCTATTTATTTCTCACATAAAAATGGTGCCCTTCAATTTATCAATATGTAGCAATAACTTAAAATTTTTTCACACCTTTATTCCACTCTTAAAAATGTATCCTAAGTAAATCATCAAAGATGGCACCCATATTTATTGTGCAAACTGCTTATTGCAGGCTTATTCATAATGACAAAAAATTGAAACAACCAGAATAAATGTATACAAAGGATTAATCAAATAAATTATCATGCATATGTAAAATGTAATACAACTCAGCTATTAGAAACATTTTCAAAGATTATTTTATCACGTGGAAAAATGTATGCAATGTTAAGTTTAAATAATAAGACTACTGTTTAAATGTCATGATTATACTTTTGTTCAAAAATATGAATTAGAAAAAATACCAAAATGTTAACACTGATTTTCTCTGGGTAGACACAATTAGAGATGAGTTTTTCTTCACATACTTTGCCAGGGTGCTACATTGTTCACAATTAATAAATAGGTTTTGCTTTTTGTTTTTCCTTTGGACTCCAGACACACTCAGAATTGAATTAATCATAATTGGTAGTTTAATAAGGAGTCTACTTGTTGGTCCATGCATAGCCATTATTTATTAATTTGTTTATTATAATACATACTCATAAACCTGTTGGTTAATACGAAAGTTAAGACTCACACAAAAGTGGTGGAATATATTTGGATTATATTTACATCTAGCTATGAATTCTCCTTCAGCCCATTCACCACTTTTTTCTACCCAAGGTAAACATCATCCCAAATCTTATCATTCCCTTGTTTTCCTTTTAACAAAGTTGTATCTGTTTGATATATAGTCCTAAAACACTTATTTTTTAATGTTGGTGTTTTTAACTTTAGGGAAGGCAGCATGCTATGTATTAACTTCTGGAATGCACTTCTTTTCACTTGATATTGTATTGCTAAGATTCATCCCCATTGATGTATGCAACTGTAGTTCATTTATTTTGATGACTATGTAATATTCCACTTTGTGAATATATTATTGTTTATTCTGTATTTAGGCTATTTCTGGCTTTTGCTGTTACAAACAGCACTGCTGTAAACATCCTTACACATGGGTCCCAGAGTCCCTTTGTAACAATTCCTTTTGTATATAAACCTGGGGATGGAAATGCTTGTCATAGTGTAAAAGATAGGATTATTTTTATGTCTTCTTTTGAGAAATGCTTATTCAGGTCCTTTGCCTATTCTTTAACCAGATTGTTTGTTTTCTCGCTATTGAGCTATTTCAGTTCCTTATATATTTTGGATATTAACATCTTATCAGATGTGTGGTTTGCAGATATTTTCTTTTTAAGAAACTGACATATAATAATTATACGTATTCATGGGGTACACAGTGATGTTTTCATATATATTTTGTGATCAGATCAGAGTAATTAGCATATCCATCATCTCAAACATTTATCATTTCTTTGTGTTGGGAACATCCAATATCCTCCTAGCTATTTGAAACTATATAATATATTATTATTATTATTAACTGTAGTCATCCTATAGTGGCAGAGAACACTGGAAGTTATTCTTCCTAGCTGTAATTTTGTATCCTTTAATAAATCTCTCCCTATCCCCTCCTTCCTCCTATCCTTCCCAGCCTCTAGTATCCTCTGTTCTACATTTTATTTCTATGAGATCAACTTTTTTGAGCTTCCACATGTGAAGACAACATGCGGTGTTTAACTTTCTGTTCTTTGCTTATTTCATTTAACATAACGTCCTCCAGTTCCACCCGTGTTGTTGTGAATGACAGGATTTTATTCCTTTTATGGCTGAATTATGTTCCGTTATGTATATATACCACATTTTCTTTACCCATTCATCTATTGTTGGACACTTAGATTGATTCCATATCTTGGCTATTGTGAATAGTGCTGCAATAAACATGGAGGTAAAGATGTTTCTTCAATATCCTGATTTCCTTTCCTTTGGATACATGCCCAGTCGTGGGACTGCTGGATCATATGGTGATTCTATTTGTAGTTTTTGAGGAACTCCATACTGTTTTCCACAGGAGTTATACTAGTTTACATTCCCACCAACAGTGTATAAGAGTTCCCATTTCCCCACATCCTCCCCAGCATTTGTTATTTTTTATCTTTTTGGTATTAGCCATCCTAACTGGAGTGAGATATCTCATTGTGTTTTTAATTTGCATTTCCCTGATGATTGGTGTTGTTGAGCTTTTTTTTTTTTTCCCATTTATTTGTTGGCCATTTGTATGTCTTCTTTTGAGAAATGTCTGTTTAGATCATTTGCCCCTTTTAAAATTGGATTATTTGGGGCTGGGCACGGTGGCTCAAGCCTGTAATCCCAGCACTTTGGGAGGTGGAGGCAGGTGGATCACGAGGTCAGGAGATCGAGACCATCCTGGCTAACATGGTGAAACCCCGTCTCTACTAAAAATACAAAAAATTAGCCAGGTGGTGGCGGGCGCCTGTAGTCCCAGCTACTCGGGAGGCGGAGCTTGCAGTGAACCGAGATCGCGCCACTGCACTCCAGCCTGGGCGACAGAGCGAGACTCCGTCTCAAAAAAAAAAAAAAAAAAAAAAAAAAAAAAAAAAAATTGGATTATTTGGCCGGGTGCGCGGTGGCTCTTGCCTGTAATCCCAGCACTTTGGGAGGACGAGGCAGGTGGATCACTTGAGGTCAAGGGTTTGTGACTGGTCTGGCCAATATGGTAAAACCCCGTCTCTACTAAAAATACAAAAATCAGCCAGGCGTGGTCGTGTGCACCTGTAATCCCAGCTACTTAGGAGGCTGAGGTAGGAGAATCGTTTGATCCCAGGAGGTGGAGGTTGGGGTGAGCTGAGATCATGCCACTGCACTCCAGCCTGGGTGACAGAGAGAGACTCCATCTCAAAAAAAAAAAAAAAAAAAAAATTGGATTATTTAACTTGTTCGCAGTTGCTTGTATATTTGGATATTAAGCCCTTGTCAGATGAATAGCTTACAAATATTTTCTCCCATTCTTTAGATTGTCTTTTCCCCTTGCTGATTGTTTCCTTTGCTGTGCAGAGCCTTTTCGTTGATATAATCCTGCTTGTTTGTTTTTGCTTTTATTGCCTGTACTTTTGAGGTTTTATTCATAAAGTCTTTTCCAGATCAATGTGCTGAAGCATTTCCCCTATATTTCCTTCTATTAGTTTTATAGTTTGGGGTCTTACATTTAGTCTTTGATCCATTTTGAGTTGATTTTTTTATAGGATGAGAGGTGGTTTCAGTCTTCTCTTTATGGATATCCAGTTTTCCCAGCATCTTTTATTGAAGAAATTATCCTTTCACCAGTGAATGCTGTTAGCACTTTTGTCAAAAATCGGTTGGCTGTAGATATGTGAATTAATTTCTGGGTTCTCTTTTCTGTTGCATTGGTCTTTGTGTCTGTTTTTATGCCAGTACCATATTTCTTGGGTTACCACACCTTTGTAGTATATTTTGAAGTCTGATAGTACAATGCTTCTAAGTTTGTTCTTTTTGCTCAAGATTGCTTTGACTATTTGGGGTCTTAAAAAAATTTTTAAGTTTTTTTTTTGGTCTATTTCTGTGAAGAATGTTATTTATTTATTTATTTATTTATTTATTTATTTTTTGACAGAGTCTCACTCTGTCACCCAGGCTGGAGTGCAGTGGCACAATCTCGGCTCACTGCAGCCTCCACCTCCTGGGTTCAAATGATTCTTGTGCATCAGTCTCCTGCATAGCAGGGATTACAGGTATGCACCACACCTGGCTAATTTTTTTTTTTTTTTTTTTTTTTTTTTTAGTAGAGATAGGGTTTCACCATGTTGGCCAGGCTGGTCTTGAACTCCTGGCTTCAAGTGATCCATCCACCTTGGCCTCCCAAAGTGCTAGGATTACAGGTGTGAGCCACCACGCCCAGCCAGTATTTTGATGGGGATTGCATTGACCCTGGATTGCTTTGGGTAGTAACAAATCTTTTCTTCCAATCCACAGTTTGTCTCTTCACTCTGCTAATTTGTTTTCTTGGCTGTGCAGAATCTCTTTCATTTGATGCAATCCCCTTAACAGATACATGAAAATGTACTCAACATTGCTAACTATTAGAGAAATTACAAATTAAAACCACAATATCAGTTCACACCTGTCATAATAGCTGTTATCAAAAAGGTGAAAGATAAGTGTCGGCAAGGATGTAGAGAAAAGGGAATTTTGTATACTACTGGTAGGAATGTAAGTTAATAGAGCCATTATGGAAAACGGTATAGAGGTTCCTTAAGAAACTAAAAATAGAACAGCCATATGATCTAGCAATTCTACTGTTGGGTATATATCCAAAAGATTTGAAATCAGTATGTTGAAAAGATGTCTGCACTCCCACATTTATGGCAACATTATTCACAATAGCTAAGATACGGATTCAAGCACAGTGCCCATCAACAGATGAATGGATTGTAAAATGTGGCAAATCTACACAAGGAAATACCATTCAGCTTTGAAAAAGAAGAACATTTTGTCATTTGTGACAACATGGATGGACCTGGAGGACATTATGTTAAGTGAAATAAGCCATGCACGAAAAGACAAACATTGTATGATCTCATTTATATGTGGAATCTAAAACAATCAAACTCAATGAAGCAGAGAGTAGAATGGTTGTTACCAGAAGCTGGGGGCTGGGGAAATGGGGAGATGTTAGTCAAAAAGTACAAAGTTTCAGTTAGGAAGAATATGTTCTTTGAGATCAATTGCACCATATGGTGAGTATAGTCAACATATTGTGTACTTGAAAATTGCAAAGAGAGTAGATTTTAAGTGTTTTTGTAACTGCCCAACAGGTTCACCTTGCCCGCTGCCTAGACAGAGCCGATTTATCAAGACAGGGAATTGCAACAGCAAAAAAGTAATTCACACAGAGCTGGCCATGCAGGAGACAAGAGTTTTATTATTACTCAAATCAGTATCCCCAAGGGGGATCCGAATTTTTAAGGATAATTTGGTGGGTGGGGGCAGTGAGTTGGGTGTGCTGATTGGCTGGGTTGGAGATGAAGTCACAGGGAGTCGAAGCTGTCCTCTTGCGCTGAGTCAGTTCCTGGGTAGGGAGCCACAAGATCAGATGAGCCAGTTTTTCAATCTGGGTGGTGCCAGCTGATTCATCAGGTGCGGGGTCTGCAAAATATCTCAAGCAGTGGTCGTAGGTTTTACAATAGTGATTTTATCCTCAGGAGCAATGTGGGGAGGGCTCAGAATCTTGTAGCCTCCAGCAGCATGACTCCTAAACCATAATTTCTAATCTTTTGACTAATTTGTTAGTCCTACAAAGGCAGTCTAGACCCTATGCAAGAAAGAGGTTTGTTTTGGGAAAGGGCTGTTGTCATTTTTGTTTTAAACTATAAACTAAATTCCTCCCAAAGTTAGTTTGGCCTATGCCGAGGAATGAACAGGGACAGCTTGGAGGTTAGAGGCAAGATGGAGTTGTTTAGATCAGATATCTTTCGCTGTTTCAGTTATAATTTTGTAATGGCAGTGTCATTTTCACCATTAAAAAAGTGTTTGAAGTGCTGGATATATTAATTTACTTGATTTAATCATCTCACATTGTATACATATATCAGAACATCGTATCATACCCCATAAATACATACGATTATGATTTGTCAATTAATAATAAAAAGAAAGTGTTTTCCCAAAGTTGTTGCATTAATCAATACATAGTCCCATCAGCAATGTGTAAGAGATCCTATGTCTCCATATCCTTACCAGGCATTGTCAGATGTATTACTTTTATATCCAGTAAAAGAAGAATGCTCCTCAAAACAAACAAACAACAACAATAACAAAACTTCCTTGTCCTCTATTCCCCTAGATTCTGGGAAAGATTTGGGGCACAGGAGGTGATATGTAGAAAAACGACTTATCCACCAACAGCTTCTCAAAACTCTTCAGTTCTAGACAGCCTCTCCTAGCAATGGAGTGGAAACAGTGTGGGGGCGTGAGAAGGTAGGGAAACTGCAGAATTTTGTGTCACGGGGACTCTTTCCAGCAGATGGTGAAATTATACTGCAGGTCTGAATTAGAAACACCTCTCTCTCTTTCTCTCCCTCCCTCCTTCCCTCCGTCTCCCACCCTCCAGAAATACAAACACTGGACCAGCCGATTTTTATTCTGTGCAATATGTGCTCAAGCTATTCTCTTTGTAACTCTCTTTGCAAGTATCTGAGATCTGACCTGTTTATCTTTCTTTTTTACTTGACTGTGGGGTAAGAACCTGCTGTTTACACTAAGTGAGGTGTGGAGCTCTCTACACAAGCCCTGATGAGAAAAAGAAATTCAGTCTTAACAATTCCAACCGGAAAGGCTGTTTCAACAATGGCACCTTGCTTGCCTCTCCTTTCAAAACTGAGTCCTAGTTTTTATCACTTTGCAGTAGCCTCGGACACAATACAGAGCACCAGATGGACATGAGGATGTGTGATTTTGCTCATCGATTCTGAAAAAGGTAGGCAGCCCTTTTAAAAATGTACAGAAAAACAATGAGGAACAGGGCTGATAAGTTTGAGGGTCAAATTGACTCTCAGCCCAGCCCCGGATTTATCATTCAGCCCAGAGTGTGGGCCCCCAGAGGCCAAGCTCCAGGTAAGTCAGTTCTCCAGGGGAGAGTGTTTTAAAGTAGGCTTGGCGGGGTTCTCTCAGAGCTCTGGACAAAGTAGGAAACTCAGGGAGGCAGTTAGCATTCCATCCTATTTTGGATAGAAATAGAGTAGCTTCAATAAAATTGGTTTCCAAATCAATTTTCTTTTGAAGAAATAATACTGTCTTAAAGGAAATTTGGAAACCAGTAATAGTACTTTGAACCTTAATGGGAGAAAGGGTAAGAGGGTAGATCTGAAATACATTTGGGACAGCAGAGCTGAGTAGAACGAGGTTAGATGTGGATTCTGTGTTGCCAAGAGCCGGGTCCACATGATTTCCAAAGCAACTAAATGGGAAAATAAGACTTGAATCTTCGGATGAAAAGTAAGAAGCCGAAACCCAATACTCTTGTTCCAATATGATGTAAGAGTAATGAGGGGCAGACCTGTGCAACTTTTGTTCATCATTCTATTCTCGTGCCTAGAAGAGTGCTAAAGAAAGAAAAAGGGGGATGGAGGGAGACATACCACATGGGCAGGGCTAGGAGTTTCTTTACAAGATACTTTTGAGACTTTTCCTAAAAATAACCACACACACACACAGACACACGTGCGTGCACACACACACACACACAGGAAATTCCCGTTTTTCACCAGAGAGCATAATGAAGAAAAATTCAGAATAATAATTAGCAAACATTTATCTCATCTGCAGAAAAATTCTAACAACATACTTGCCACATATCACATTTAAATGGCATAGGTTTCTTTGAACCCTTCAGTGAACATTGGTTGTGGAATGAATCTCTGTGAAATAGAATGAGCTCACCTGGTGCCTAGAGTTGTAAATAGACTAATTACATTTTTAGGAACATATGCCAAAAATGATTTTGGCTTAGCAGTAATTCATCCTAAACCATTGTATCTGAAGGTAGAGAAGGAAAATCTTTGCTTTTGCTCTCTGACCATGGAGAGGACTAGCTTTGCTGCCCTCAAAAGCAGGAAGGGTTGGGTCGATGGAAATACAGGCATTCTTTGCAAAGACCAAAAAGGGGCTGTAAATCATTAGCATACATTTTAAACAAAAGGCACAAAACATGCTCTATTTGGCACTCCTCTGTGACTCCCTCCAAAAAATTGTGTATATTTTTTAAAAAAGTATACTTAACTGACCCCGGATCTGAAGGCAGTATAAAATGCTGGTCCATTTATGAAGCAGGGACAGTTATTGATTGAGCTTTTATTTTGAGCATTAACAGCTAAATCCAAAATTGGCTTTAATCCGCAGAATGAAAGGTTGAGAAAAGCTCAGCACAGGACAACAGGTCATCTTGCTGTTTATTCATGAGAGATGCCTGCACAAGTTGATAAAGAGCTATCAAGGGCTGGGCACGGTGGCTCACGCCTGAAATCCCAGCACTTTGGGAGGATGAGGTGGGTGGATCACTTGAGGTCAGGAGTTCGAGACCAGCCTGGCCAACATGGTGAAACCCCATCTCTACTAAAAATACAAAACTTAGCTGGGTGTGGTGGCACGTGCCTGTAAACCCAGCTACTTTGGAGGCTGAGGCAGGAGAATCACTTGAACCTGGGAGGCAGAGGTTGCAGTGAGTGAAGATTGAGCCACTGGACTCCAGCCTGGGCAACAGAGCGAGATTCTGTCTCAAAAAAAAGAAGCTATCGTTGCACCATGGGCCTGGAACATAACTGAGGACCACTGAATTCTCAGGCAGAGTAGCTTTGGAAACCTCAGGCTGGCTCTTATCAAGAAGGAAATGAGCATAGCATTTAGTTACATATCCAGTAAACTGATAAGGCAATAATTTGAAGGAGATGGACTATATTTACTGCAATTCCTGATAAGCTCAAAGTGGTGAGCAAATTGCCTGAGACCCCTACCAGTTAGAGTAGACCACAAACAGATCTTCAGGGAAGAGGTCTTCATTAGGTGATTAATTTTTTTGAGGCATTAAATTACACTCAATGAGAAGACATGACCAGAATCCAAGCAGACAGGAGCCTGTGATCTACACACATTTGTTCTGTGAAAGTTGTCAGAAACAAAATGGAGTCACTAATATTTTTTTAAAAATCCTGACTAATAGGGCCAGGAAAAGCAATGAAGAGAGAATTCTCATGCTTGCGTGCTTGGTGACAAAAACTATCACAAAAGACTCTGCAAAGTGCACAACCTTGCACAAAGGCTGTCACAACCCTACACAAAAAATACTTGTGCCAGGGAATCTGCCCAACAATGGCCTGTCCAAATTCAGATTGGTGTCACCCTTGTTATTGATCTTTGTAGCCAAGATCTCAAAACAATTACATTAATCATCCTTGTTTTTTCCTTTTAAAATGTTTGTCTTGCTTTATCTCTGTCAGTATGCACATAGTTTACTAGGGCATACATATTCCCATTGCAATGTCTTACTCATGAATAAGTATCTTTTTCTTTTGGAGAGCCTTTCTCTGTTTGTTATTTAGGTTGATATAAATGGTGTCAGAAAACGGGACCTGAAGAAAGCTCGCTCTCAGAAGACTCAGCGGTTCTTGACTTCGGCGTGCAGTCCTCACTTGAGCCCTCTGAGATCCCTGCCTCAGCGGCTGGCCTTTTCGGCCCTGGAGTCTTCTCTTAGGCTGAGCTTATCTCTTTTTCTCAGAGCATTTTTGATATTATTTGGGATCTGGTTTGGTTATAAGGCTGCCTTAAATGAAGGATCTTACATCTCTTTGGGGATGATAAATGACTATATGTCTTTTCTGGTAAGTCCTTTCTGGTATAAAAACAAGTGTCTTTCTGTTTGAGTGCTCTGATTTCTACAGAATTTGCAGTCTGTCTCTGAGCCACGTTTTTGTTTTTTTTTTTCTTGGTGAATTCTCTTTTGGTCGGCATGCCTAATATTTTATTTGATTAATATGCCTGATAACTTAAACGGTGGTGACTACCCTAATGGCTTTCAATTAGTCATCCTGCATCCACTACTGAGTATTTTTTGCTTCTTTGTTTTTTTGTTTTGTTTTGTTTTGCTTGGCTCTCGGAAGATTTTCAGAAACAAGCAAGGGAAAAGAGCCAAATCAGGTGCTTGTCGTCCAAATAAAACTAAGATAAAAGTGTTCAAAAACATTTTAACCTAGGCATGTTAATCCTAGAGAAGACTACACGGCCAAAAAGGCGAGCTGCTGAGGGAGGAATCTCAGAGAACTTTACAGAAGTTTGTGTGTGTGTGTGTGTGTGTGTGTGTGTAAGATTGTGATGGCCTTTGTGCAAGGTTGTGGTTTTTGCAGTCTTTTGTGATAGTTTTTGTTATCAGGCACACAAGCATGCAAACCTGCTCTTCAGAGTCTTTTCCAACCCTATTCGTCAAGTTTTTTTTTTTTTTTTTTTTTTAATACTGGTGACTCTATTTTGATTCTGACAACTTTCACATTTCCCACCTTTGATCAAGATCTTTCTCTGAAAGCATCACTGATTATCCTGTAGTTGGATTTGACGGCCCTTGATCCCAGTTGCTTGTCTCATCCCACCTTGTGGGGAGTGAATGGCGGCTATGAGTCAGTGTCAAAACCCTTTCAGCCACATTTGAACAATAAGGGAGATTTGAAGAAAGTGGTTCTCATGCTAATTCTACCTAGAGTCTATTATTAAGTTCAATTTTGTCTGTTCCATAGTCTTTTGTTATCATCTCAAAGTGCTGGGCTAGTATTATCCTATTAGGGTTGTGTTTCTGCAAAAATTTTAATAAGTAATAGATACAAAGTTTTTGTTTGGTTTTGAGATGGGGTCTCTGTCACCCAGGTTGGAGTACAGTAGTAGTGTGATCTGGGGTCACTGCAACTTCTGCCTCCCAGGCTCAAGCAGTCCTCCCACCTCAGCCCCTGAAGTAGCTGGGACCACAGGGCTTGCAGATACAAAGCTTAAAAAGGGAAAATACAAAGTAAAAATATCGAGGCTTCAGTGAGCCATGGCCCATGGTGCCACTGCACTCCAGCCTGGGTGACCGTGTGAGACCCTGTCTCAGACAACAACAACCAACGGCAGCAACAAAGTAAAAATAATAGTAGTATGAAAATCCCAGTTTAAATAATGGTATTGAGCCATACACTGAGGCTTAAAGATAAACAATTGAAGACATCAAATGATGAGAGAGAATTAAGTGAGAGCTGTTATTACCATGTGGCCTGTTTTCCTATTTAACCAATGCATATTAAAGGATCTCTTAGTCAAGTTTCCAGCAGGAGCTACTGATTATGAAATTTCAATTACATTATTATCTTGCCAAGTGAAAAAGTAGGCATTAAAAGGGGTAAGAGTCTCATGATGTGGAGTCTTTCGATGTCTTAAGAAAAGCATGAAAACATCAACTCTCCTGGTTTGCAGTCTGAATGTCTCTGGTCATGACATTAGGCAGCATGATGGATTTCTTGTTTGGCCCATACATCAGGTATGAGACTTGTTCCTTTCTATCTTATTTCACTAGTATTAAAGAAAAAAAACACTTGACAAATAGGGTTGGGGAAGGCTATGAAGAGTGGGTTTGCTTGCTTGTGTACCTGATAACAAAAAATATCACAAAAGACTGTAAAAACCACAACCTTGCATGAAGGCCACACAATCTTATACACACACACACACACACACACACACACAAATATTCTGTAAAGACATCTGCCCAGTAATTGCTTGTCCAACCTTGTACTGGCATCACCCTTTCTATTGATCTTTGTAGCAAGGATAATTATCTCCAAACAATTATGTAATCCATCTCATTTTTCCTTTAAAAATTTTTGTCTTTCTTTACCTCTCTTAGTATGGCACACATATTTCCATTGCAATGCCTTACTCCTGAATACATATCATTTTTATTTTAGAGAGCCCCTCTTCTGTTTGTTATTTAAGTTGACAAGTGCTGAGATTGAAGAGCTGACAAAAGAAAGATGTTAGTCTGAATTTGAACTTTCAAGTTCATATTCAACCAATTCAGGCCTGGTTACGTATGTCCCAAAACCTTACCTCATTCACCATTGTAATGGCCAAACCATGAGTCTCCCATAAATAGTGGAGTCTTTTGGATCCAGTAAGAAGTTTATATAAGATTTGAAGCTGATAAATCCTAAAGTGACCTCTTCCAAAATCTATTAATTCATGGCCTCTGAAGCTTAGCCAAAGTCTTTGTTACTATTACTTCCCCTACCAGGAACATGTGGGTACAGCCTACATTGACCCAGACATGAAACAGATAGAACTACTCATTCATTCGACACATATTTGTGAGTTATATCCCAGGCACTTTTCGAGGTCCTGGGGAAATAACAATGAACTAAGTAAAGTTCTAGACTCCATATAGCCTCTCTTCCAATTTGAATCAACAATTAATCAATAGAGGCTAGAGAGAAGCCAAATGGGATCAGAAATGGTGCTTTAAAAGACATTCATTCAGCAAAAAATCACCCAGAAGTTTAGATAATCTCTTTTGCATCTCATCTCAACCACTCAATCCCAGTTGTGGCCACAAATAGGCCTAGCACAAGTATAACAAGTGTTAAAGGGAGGGGGACATTATTTATGTGAACCTACAACTTTATCTTAGATAAAGATGGATTAATTATAATATAATGCTGACACCAATTGCAGTGATAAAATTTCCCCCAGAGAGTCCCCCATTTGCAGGTACTGTTTATTAATAGATTGTCTATGGAGGAGGGATTTTAGCTGTAAAATTTGCAAATAAGACATTTCCCAGGGAGTGTTTCAGATTGGAAGTTTCCAGCAGCAAGTGTCTAACCATGCAAGTGGAATAGAGAGGTCTCTAAACTAAAACTGAGAAAGTATTCTTTGGGCGTTGGCCAGTAGAAGTTCACTGGTGACATAGGAAAGAACAGTTTCAGCCAAGAGCTGGAAGGAATGATACCAACATTGTCTTTGTCTTTGATGGATTTCTAAGTCCCCAAATGGAAGTTGATGATAATCTACAGTTCTCCTTTGTGAAATGTCTCAGCAACTTGAAAGAAAGAATCTCTACATAAATCTAGCACTCTGTTGTTGCTTAGTCACTGTCAACCTGTTTTATTTTGTTGGTTTGAGTTACCTTAATGTTTCCTCATTATAAATAGATAAGTTCAACCTATATCAAGATCTCTGACTGCAGTAGGATTCTGTGGGGAATCTGGAAGCACTACCATTTAGCACGTTACTAAGACGTAACACATGCCCCATCCCCTGTCAGACCTCTGATTTGTGCATCGAATCCCCAGAATCCCCAGAACAATAATAGACTTTACTTTGTGATTCCTCTGGTGACACATTTCTTTTAGTTCTTCTGGCAGAGCTGGAGACTCGCACGACAAATTCACTCTGACGTTGTTTTCTAATTAGGTGTCTTGACACAGCAGGCATTCCAGTCTCCAACATTTCTTTTGTTTCTCTAATGTGCCAGAAAGCTGTCTGCTTTTTAGCTGCCTGATCTTTCAGAAATGTTACCTGCCCTGTAAAATGAGATAACACATGGAAGGCACCTGGCCCAGTCCGTGGCACCTGAGAGATTCTTGAGAAGTGTTCATTCCATTGCCCTGTTTCCTCTCTCCGCCTTCATACCTTCTGGTGCTTTAGTGAACCTCAAAGATAAAAATATTCCCGTTGTAAGGTTTACATTTTTCTTCCTCCCAAAATAGAACTCAGTAACTCTATAAGCAGATACTATATGGATTCCACATTTCATTTCCTCTTATTCTCACAGGGTACCTTACAAGTTAGAAATTTTTATTGTCTCTGCTTTTTGGAGAAAGGAATCTTAACTTTTCTCAAGTAACCGAGGTTGCAGAGTGGGTCAATAAGGAACGTGGGACAAGAACCCGCATGCGCCTCTCTCCAAAAATCTTCATCCTCAACCCCTGCACCAGACTGTCTTCCACACATGGGCTCTGAGCGGCCAGCACTGTAACTGGAGAAGCCACCACCCTGTCCTGTCCTCCAGGCAGAACGGAAGTGTGCCTGACCCCAGCTGTAAGCACCCGCCCTCTGTGGCCCGGAAAGAATCCAGTCGCAGGGCTTGGCCCTTCCCCATCCCCTCCTCTGGGCAGCCCGCGTTGAGTCCCATCTGGAACGTGGAGGAAGAAGGCCCTGTAGCAAACGCACAGCTCGACCCCCTCCCTCCCTGCCAGGCCTCCCTCGCCAACTCCATGCCCAATTTCAGCCCTGAGGGGCGAGAACAGCAGGTGCTCGGGCCGCCCTCGCCCTTGGTGTTCTGGGAGCCCATTGTCTAATTTTGCTCGGGCCTGGCCTGCTTCCTTTTTAGTCCTGGGCATGTGGGCAGAGTACAAGCTAATTGGCAGGGCTGTTCCAAATCCTAAAGAACGCGGGCGCTGCCTGCTCGCCAGCGGGAGGGCCGTGTGCCCAGCTTGCGCCCTGACATTTTCCGAGGCCTGGGCGAGGCCACCTGCCTGACGAAGGCTTATCAGGGAAAATCAGGTCCTGACAGCCTGACAGGGACAACCGCCCAGAGGAGGGAGATTCATCTGCTCGCGATGCCTGGTCAGCAAGGAGACTCGACCTGGGACGAGGAAGAGGCCTTGATGGGACAGAGGAGAGCGCATCCTCCATCCCCCGGCCAGGGAGAAGCCACGCGGACCCCCAGGTTGCTGGGCGACGATGGGGGGAAGAGGAGACCACCCCCAGCTCCGCAGCGAGCGCCCTCACTTCGGGGAGACAGAGGCTTCGATCCCTCCTGCGGACGGCTGGGGGCGCTGCGCTTCAACCGAAGGCAGAGATCCTGGACCGGGGCGAGGCAACCCCTCCCGGAGGAGAGGAGCTCTGAAGGGGGAAAACAGCTCTGCAGAGTGTAGAGGAGCCGGACTTTGCAGCCAGGTACTTCTGTGCAAGTCTCAGCTGTGCCTCTGAAGTAGCTAGCCGTTGCCCAGCACTGTGCTAAGGTCTTTTCATCACCGTGTAATTGAAGGCTCACAGCCACCCTTTAAGGAAAACGATCTTGTCGTCATTATTTTATAAGAAATGGAAGCTCAGTGCCACCCCTAGCCCATGGACACATTCCCAGAGAGCGGCAGTGTGTCTGGCCTGGAACTTAATGAATTCTGTCGGACAGAAGTCCATGCTCTTAACCATTAGGCCTCCCATACAAAGATACTTTGTACGGGGACATGAGACACAGCCTAATAGCACAGAAACTCACAGAGGACGAGTTTTTTAGTTTTGTCATCTCTGAAATGGGAATAATAATATTACTCCCATCTTGCAAGGCTTTGGGAAAGATTAGAGAGAATGTAAAAAGGTCCATGTGAGAGGTCCTCGTGGGTTAAGGTGGGGGGGAGTCCCCAGCCCCTCCCCGGGCACTCAGAGGGATGTGGGAAGACCGTGGAGCCCATGCTTATTGATGCTCTTTCTTTTCAATTAAACCTCCGTCAGAAACGTCGCATGACATCAAAATGGAAGAGATGTTGAGTCTGAACGGTGAGGTCATAGATTTTGTTTTTATTTATATATTTTCCAAATAAAAATATGTATCATGTTTTCTCATCATAATTGTAATATGTGATGATGTATCAATTATGGAAAATACAGAAACTGTAAAAGAGGAAATGAGGAAAACCTTTGCTTCTCACTGTTACAGATAACTACTGTTCAAAATTATAGATAACAACTCTGGAGGCTGAGGTAGGAGGAGTGCTTGAGCCCAAGAGTTCGAGGCTGCAGTGAACTATGATTGCACCATTGCACTCCAGTCTGGGTGACCAGCAAGACCCTGTCTCTAAAAAAAATAAAAATAATACACATTTTAAAAATATTTAATTAAAAAATTATAATGAACAATAATTTATTGCATATTTTAAAACAACTACAAGGAAAGAATTATAATGTTCATGACACAAAAAAAGATAAATGTTTGAGGTGACAGACATCCCAATTACCCTGACTTGATCATTACATGTTGTATACATGTATCAAAATGTCACATGTACCCCAAAAATATATATAACCATGATATATCAATTAAAACGTACTAAAAAAGAGAGATAACTACTCACTTTTCCTTTACTTAGAGTGTTTCATTAATACATTTACTGTTTTACAGAATTGGTATCACATTGTAGGTTACTATACTACACTTTTAAAATGTAATATTTCATAAACATTTTACCATGACATCAAATAATCTTAACACATATAAGAATTAATGGTTGCCTTCCAATTTTCTTTGTAAAGTGGTTCATTATTTTTGTCATGGAAAAATAAATTTACACTTGAAAGAACTTTATTGTGTTAAAAAAATACTTGTAAGAGGGCTGCACTGCTTTGCCCAACAATGCAGTGTGTTATGTTTTATGTGTAGTGCAGGTCTGATGAAAGATGATAAGCCTCCAGTAGTAACCATGATATGTGAAATGGAGATAAAGATGGTTGATTTTGTGAGGATTAAATGAGATCAGATAGGCAATGTGTCTCTAAGACAGTGTGGGCCATGGTGAATGCTGTCATGACAAAATTATGTTAGTCAAGGACATTGCTAAGAGAATAAGATGGGTGCTGGTTGGGGGTGACCTGGAGAATTGGAGGATAGCCCTGCCAGTGGCTGCTGAAGCCAGCTCCTACAGGATATCAAAAGCCAATGTTAAATACTCAGGAACTTTACAAGCTGGTTGTAAAAGCCTGTGAAATTTCACTGGTAGCTTGAAATCTGTTATGGTGTGAGCATTTACACCACCAAAATTGGAAATCAGCAAATGCTATATTGTTCTCTATGTATGTATGTACTTTTCAGAGAGCTGATTTTACCAGCACACCACTAGCAGGGATAATTCAAAAGCTTTGCTTCTTCTCAAAGTGGTGGAGCCTGCAGGAAATGCTTGTGAGGGCTCGTAAAGCATTAGTAGATTTTGTTGAGATGGTGTGTGATAAACATGAGCTGAAATCTTGGTCTGATTGCTCTTGCTCTAACTGGAGGAAAGAATAGGGAAGCATAAGCTTTGGGGAAGCTAAAAGGGTAAACCAGGGGAGTTATTGTTTATGCTCCAAAAACAGAAATAACTGGATTAGAGGATAAGACTGCAGGAGATGGGAAGCCTTGTCACTTGGAGTGACAAAGACCTGTTAGTAAATGGGAAACTCAGGGCTGAAGAGACATTCTTGGCCAAGAGAAACTTGTGGGAAGGAGTTTGATCGATGAACAAACACAGCAGTCTCTTTTGCTATAGAAGGCAGGTGGCAAGGATCAGAGTCAGAGGGTCCGTGCGCTACAAGGGTTCACAGATCACAGGTCCGTCTTCTTCACCTGACCACGTCAATTACTTCTGAGATTCCCCACCCCCACCTCCAGGAGCTCAGGTGCAGGCTATAGTCTTCTTCTCCCACTTCTCTGTTCTGTCAGCACACCACTGCTTCTGTGCCCTTTGCCCTTGCAGTTTGGGTTTTCCAAAGGCAGAAGCAAGGACAGCATTCTTCAAGAGGACTTCATGGGGTTTTAGAGATCAACACCTTGGAAAGGAAGAAAAGAAAGAGAATAGGGCCTGGGAAGACAGCTTCAATGCAGACCCAATAAAGCTTCCGGCAACCAGGTGAAGAATCTCTGGAGAGACCATTGCCCTTCAAATGTTCTGTGCCACCTGGGCCAGGATTTTAATAAGCTGCTTTGCTCAGTCCCCATATGAGAGCTGCCCAGGAAGGGAATGTCGGGGGCAAGGAGACTGCCTGCAACTGAGGTAGACCCTGGAGGGATAGAGGCGGGGGACTAACTACACTCCCACAGTGATCTGCTTTTGGGGAGGTGGCGTGGCGGAGAAGACACAGCTTGCTTCTTCCTCCACAGTGAGGGAGCAGCCTCCTTCACTACCCTCAGTATCGGTGCTCTTTAGAGGAATTTTCTGAAGGGCTGGGGACATCAAAAAGGAAGTAGGACACAGTAGAGAATAGGTCACAACTAATGTTAGAGGTGGCCACTGTCAGGGCTCACAGGTCCAGGTGGGCCTATCCTTGGCCTCTGCAGAGGGTTTTGGGGCCAGGCTCCACTGGCTGGGCCTGCCCACCCCTGCATCATGACTTCCTGTCCAGACCCAACTGCCCAAGGTCAGGAGAGAAGAAAATGCTCTCTGCCTCAGCCCAACTCAGGGCCTGACTTCCCAGGCTCCATTTCTTGTGTTAGGATCTACCCTTTCTCAGCATTTTTCAAAGGGGGAATGACTGCTTCTTTCTTGGGGAATGCCATTTTACACACACAGGTGGGGAGTGGGTGGGACAGCCACCTCAAGCTGGTTTCTCCTCAGCAGATTCTGGGTGGCCTAATCTTACAAAATGGTTTAGGCAGAGCTGCCCTAGGCCAGTCCATTTCTTTCTTACTGTGTCATACATGGGATTTGGTCCTGTAGCACTTCTTTCCAGCTCTCTACATCTTGCATATTATGCTTTAAAAATCCTCATGAGTTTGATATAGGGTGCATTCTAAATCATTCAGAAAAGGAAAACATTTCTCCTATTTTTCTCTTTCCCTCCCTCCTCACCATAAA
This sequence comes from Pan paniscus, assembly GCF_029289425.2. Classification (NCBI taxonomy): domain Eukaryota; kingdom Metazoa; phylum Chordata; class Mammalia; order Primates; family Hominidae; genus Pan; species Pan paniscus. The sequence goes on from NC_073249.2 coordinate 65,060,062, forward strand.
ACAAACATGAAATGCTCCAGTCAGAAGAAAACATAACCCAGTCTACAGAAATCTGAGCTCTGGCACAAGCAGACACATGTTAGCATCACCCTGCAGAACACTCAGCTTCTGAGGCAAAAATATTTCTTTTGGGAGAGGGATGATTTTACTAGGTTTTTTCTGAATAAACTTTATGAAACCACACGGTTTCTTCATATGGTTTTCCCAGAATAAAAGGACAGTCTACCAAAAGTGAATTTGAGTTTCAGTCTTTTCAGGAAACAGTGGCTTGCATTTTAAAATCACTGTTTTCTTCAGCTTTTAAATTAGTTAAAAATTAGTTAAAAAACAAATTAGGAAGAAAATTCTAGCTACAGGTTTCCATAAGAGATACACATAACTTTGAAAATAAGAAAAAAATTCCCTATGAATAAATTGAGAATAACTTGAGTGGGAAAGCTTTAAAAAGTTTAAAACAGAAGAAAACTATCATCCAAGCATACTAATACATATTATTGCAAAAATGTTTAAGAAAGAATGAGCAAAGAGAACAATGTATCATAATAGTAATAATATTTGACCAAGAAGGGCTTATTCTAAAAATACAAGAATATAAGAATGGTTCAATATTAATAAACATATTAATGAAATTCATTATATCAGTATATTAAAGCACATTATTAGTCAAAAAACTAAGTAAATATATAAATAGAAAAGTATGAAAAAATGATGAACAAATATCAATAGCAAACATCATCATAAATAATGAAATGAGAATACCATTTTCATTAAAATCAAGAACAGAAAAGACATGCTCATTATCCCCAAAATTCAACATTAGTTAATTCTAGTAAATGCAAGAAGGCAAAAATTGAAATATTTTGCATAAATATGGAAAAAGAAGAGATGAAAGATCATACTTTAGTAATGTAATTTTATACCTAGAAAATTCAAGAAATATCATAATATTAGAATTAATATGAAAATTTTACAGGATATAAATATAGATCTGAAAGGCACAGGAGCCATATGAAGTTAGCTATAATATTTTATCAAATGATCTAAAGCAAGATCAGAAAAGTAATCAAAATATATAGTATGGAAAGGAAAACTTCACACCATAAAAATGTCATTTTCCTCAATAGTAACATGTATAATTAATGGAATTTTAATTTAAGTGGAATTTAAGTAAGGTTTTTATTTAATTAGATACAGAATTTTTTAAGATTCATGTGGAAGACTATGTATGTCCAAGAATACACATAAAATAATGAGGAGAGAGTAGCAAAGGAGGACTTTACTACCAGTTCAACTACTGGAAGTCTGTTCTATAGAAATAAAGCCACCAGTATAAGGATATTCACTGCAGCATTGCTTGTGGTGGCAAACATCAAGAAACAAACTGAGAATTCATTGAAAGGGGAATGGGTAAAATCACGGCATATTCTCAACCATGTAATGTTGGGCACTATTTAAATAGAGCTTTACCAATTGATTTGGAGAGATTTTCACAAAACGTTTTTAAGTGATAGAACACACTTCAGAGAATGTATAGGGAAAAAACATTTTTGTAAAACAAATATTGACAACCCTTAAATACATGTATACATGTTTTTATATTGTTACATGAACATGAGAATGTTAGAAAAACTACACGGGGTTATTAATTGAGCATCTGACCTTATTGCATGTTCTAATTATATATATATATATGTTCAAACACAAAAAAGTATAGAGAAAGAGACAGATAATCTGAAATCCCACTACCTGGAGATAACTACCATGAGTATTTTAGAGTTCATCTTTCATACATCCCTTTGTGCATATTCACAATTTTATGTGGACAGAGTGAATGCTGTTTTTTAAATCATGAATTCCTTTACATATAAAGAAAATAAAATAAATCTAGTTTCATTTGGGGGAGTAAATTCCAATAAACTCTCACATTGAGTGAGATTCTACTATGTGAGTAGAATTCTGGAGTAAAAGGAGATGCTGAGAAGTGACGGCTCTTGTCAGTTAATTACGTACATTTGAGCAAGGCATTTCAATTCTCTAGGCTCCCATTCCTCCCATAAAATGAAGGTGAAGTGGATGAGCTCTTAGCTTCCTTTCTGTTCCATCCAATACAGGAATATCTGATGCTCCTATATTGTTAGCTGTGAGAAAATCAGAATGATGGACAGGAGGGAAAACACAGGCTCTAGAATCAGCACAGGTGAAATACCAAGTTTGTTATGACTGCACATCCTTGGGCTAGAGAAGTAAATTCTCTAATGAGGCTCTTTGCTTGAAAAATGGAGAACTAACAATTGCATTACAGAATTGTAAGGACTGACTGGAAAATATACATAAAGGATTAAGCATACATTATATATCTGGAATTATATATAATATAATACATATATTATATATAATATATATAAGCATATATATATATATCATGCTTAGTGCTTTATGTATATGTTCCATGCTTAGTGCTTTATTTATATATCCACATATATACATGTGTGTATATATGTAAATATACATAGCATATAAACATTTATATATAAATATTATATATTATCTGAGTTATATAATATATAATGTACAATGCTTATATATTACATGCATAGCAAGAAATATACATAACATATATGTACATATGTCTATACATATGTAAATAAACATAGCAGCACTCTTTTGGATCTAATACTAATTAAGAGACAAAATAATTTTTAATAAACAAATTAAAATAATAGACTTTACATATAATTTCCAAAGGGCTGCTTTGTCACTTAAGGTGAAACATAGTTTAAAAATAAGACATGAAACTCCATGGGGGAAAATAAGCAAGGATGAAACAGCAGAATAACTTTGCAGCTCTTTCAGCAGGCTCATTTCTGAGCGTGGTCTATTTCCTAAACAGTTTACTAATGGAACGTTTCTATTTTGGAGAAGCTTGTTGAAGTCCACCCAAACAGGTGCTACTGAATAAAGCCTTCCTGGGTTTAAGCAAAATGAAAAGAGGCTGTATTTTCTTCCCTGTGCGAATGCTTCACATTTTCCAGAAAATCAAAAGGGAAAAAAAAGTTGTGAGTGAAGTTTCATTAACCAGGACATTTTAGAAATGCAGAACCTGGACTTTTGATTGCACACCATAGATAAAAATGCAGGAAACCATAGTTTCCAACTCATGGCACCATCATTTTGTATCTTTGGGGCTATATCTTGCCCTGGGAAGAACTATTTCATTTCTCAACAATTCTAACTCTTCCTCTGAGGAATCCCAGTTACTACTGAGACTAAGTCCAATAACTTCCTTCAATGTTAAGTCAGTGATCCAGCCAGAATCAGAAATATTCTTACAGAGTAAAACAATCATTAGAAAGTTTCAGGCCGGGCATCGTGGCTCACGCCTGTAATTCCAGCACTTTGGGAGGCCAAGGCAGGTGGATCACCTGAGGTCAAGAGTTTGAGACCAGCCTGGCCAACATAGTGAAACCCTGTCTCTATTAAAAAGTACAAAATTTAGCCAGGCCTGGTGGTGCAGGCCTGTAATCCCAGCTACTCGGGAGGCTGAGACACGAGAATTGCTTGAACCCGGGAGGCGGAGGTTGCAGTGAGCTGAGATGGTGCCACTGCACTCCAGCCTGGGTGACAGAGCGAGACTGTCTCAAAAAAAAAAAAAAAAAAAGTTTCATCATGCAGACTCCATATTGGACCTTTAGCTTCACTGTATCATGAAAGATACGATTCTTTCAAAATTAGAAACACTAATTCTTTCAAAATTAGAAATCTTTCAAATTAGAAACCTTTCAAATGAAAGGTTTCTTTGAACTGGCTGAGTGGGAGAGTCATGGCTTGGGTAAAGTCCAAAGAGGAAAATAAGCAAATGGGGTGGAAGAATTTGGGGAGTGATCTTTTCTCATGACATAAACTTATATTATTTATTATGCGCAGAAGACAGGAAGGTGTTGTCTGGGCCGGAATCACTTTATCTCACCAGCTACCAGACTCAGAAGTAAAAAAGAAGCATTCTATCCAGAAAGAGAGCTGTTCTGGAGGGATTGGTATGTTTTCTAGTCCCTAAAGAGTTGTGTCTTAGGACTGTCTGTATGGGATTTGCTGTACTGGAATTCGGCTTTCTCCAGTGAATTTCTCCTCTCTTAGTAGTCTCCTTTTGTCTTGTGCTGTTTTTAATTTGACCACCAGCTTTTGGCACTGAATGAAAAGCTTCAAACTCTTTCAACCAGAGGTTTGCTGTGTAGAAGAACAAACCATTTGTTTGGTTTTAATTTATTTCTCTTCCCGACCCAAATACTAAATTGAAATGACATTGAAAGTATCAATCTGAAGGATGGGAAAGAGAATTCAAGGGATTTGCTCCATTTGGAAAATGTGTGTCATTACTACAAAGTCTAAGGGCAAGCAGAGCTATGGTGAGCCCCGAACAGATAACCAGGTGATTAAAACCTTTTCAGGTTCAACTTCTGGTTGTAATACTAGGTAATACTAGGTAATACTTTGGTAATACTAGGTAAGTATTACCAAAAGACATGTAGGCTGTCTTCCATGCACTCTTCTAGATATGCCAAGCAGACGTGACCCCTGCAGAATTGCCATTATCGAGTGGTAGCTTTGAGATCATGTCCTCTGCATGCTCATAGGATGCCATAGGCTTGAAAAATATAGTGATTATAGCTCCCCTAGGGATAGTCTTACATCTTTCTGTGTGTTTTATGGTGACTTTCTCATGAGACATCCCCTTTAGAATCAAGCTCTAGAAAAAGTACTTAGTATCTCCTTGTGACCCTGATCATGGTCCTCTGTTCATTTTGGCTTAGAGCCCAAAATTTTGTCTCAAATTATTTTTATTTTCCTCCTCCCTTTAGTCTTTTTTCTCCTTTGATTTGTGCTTTGCATATTCCTGGGTTTCTGTTTGTTTTTCATAGCATACTTTAAAATTTTTTCTTTCTTTCTTTCCTTTCCTTTCCTTTTTCTTTTTTTAAGATAACATCTTGTTCTGTCACCCAGGCTGGAGTGCAGTGGCACAATCATAGCTCATGGTAAGCTTGAATTCCTGGGTCCAAGTGATCCTCCCACTTCAGCCTTCCACTAGGACTACAGGTGTACTCCACCACGCTTGACTATTTGTTTAATTCTGTGGAGATGGGGTCTTATTATGTTGTCCAAGCTGGTCTCAAATTCCTGGGCTCAAGTGGTCCTCCCACCTTGGCCTCTTAAAGTGCTGGTATTACAGGCGTGAGCCACTGCACATGGCCATAACATTTTGTTTCCAATGACTTTATTCTGCAATTCGTTAAAAAATAGATATGGAGTCTTGCAATATTGCCCAGGCTGGGCTTGAGTTCCTGGATTCAAGGGATCCACTTGCTTCAGCCTCCTGAGTAGCTGAGACTACAGGCACACACTACAACACCCAGCTGAGATTGGTTTTTTTTTTTTTTTTGGACACAGGGTCTTGCTCTGTTGTCCAGGGTGGAGTGCAGTGATGCAATCATAGCTCACTGTAGCCTCAAACTGGGCTCAGGTGATCCTTCTACTTCAGCCTTCCATGTAGCTGGAGCTACAGGTACTTGCACCATGCCCAGCTAATTTTTGTATTTTTTGTGGAGATGAGCGCTCCCTACATTGTCCAGGTTGGTCTCGAATTCCTGGACGCAAGCAATCCTCCCGCCTCAGCCTCTCAAAGTGCTGGGATTATAGGTGTGAGCCACCTGACTGGCTGCAATTGGTATTTTTGTAAGCCGTTTAAATGTTATTGGAGAACTAGGGGCACAGTGTACACACACACACACACACACGCACACATAAATATCCCAGATGGATAAGCTGAGTATCAAACCAAAATTACTATATTAGATAAACATCTACTGCCATTTATGTGGCATATCTTAGGTAATACTCTTCAGTGGTTTATCCATTTTCCTACATTGTACAGTATACCCATTTATAATTCTTCAAGAATTAAGGATTCACAGAGGTGTCATGGCACAATTTAATAAGACCTACCATTTCTTGAGTATTTATTGTGTGCCCAGAGAGATTGACACGGACTTTCTCTATTTCTCGTAGTATTTCAGCAAAATGAGTAACATTATCTCCATCTTAAACAAGGGAAAACTGAAGCCCAGAGAAGGTAAACATCTTTGAATTCATGCAGCTGTTAAGTGATGGGTTTGAGATGTGAGTCCTGGAATGTCTAATTCTTCATCCAGGATCTTCTCAGTGCATCATGCTTCCTCTTACACAGAACCTCTCTGCCTGGTAATGGCTATTGCACATATTTCTCCTGCTGAGACCACTTTCTTTACATTAGCTGGTGTGCTGCTTTAAAAATATGTCTACAAATTCTTTAATTCTCCTTCCTTTAAGAGGTGAAGCTAAATTTTTCTTCACTTGAATATGGCTTGAAATTAGCAACTCACTTTCAACAAATAGAACATAGTGGAAGAGACTGTTTGACTTCTGAGATGAGGCCATAAAGGCATTGAGGCTTCCCTTTTGCTCACTCTCTCAGATCACTTGCTCTGGGGGAAGCCAGCTGTCATGTCATAAAGACCCTCAAGTGGCCTTCTGGAGAGGCCCTGGTGGTGAGGAGAACAAAGTGAGAAACTGTCAGCAGGCACATGAGTGAGCCACCTTGACTCTCCAGCCCCAGTCAAGCCTTTGGATGACAGCAGCCCTGGCCAATATCTTGACATCAACCTCGTGAGAGACCCTGAGCCAGAACCACCCAGCTAAGCTGCTCTCAAATTCCTGACCCACGGAGACTATGGGATGATACATGTTGGTCATTTTAAGCTGCTAAGCTTTGGGGATAATTTGTTATGCAGCAACAGATAACTAATACAGATTATATGTCATACAGATACAGAATTTCAAGGCATTACAGATTATAGAATTTAAAGCATTATTCCAGGAACTTGTGTGAGCTCCAGACAGTGTTCAGAGTTCTCTTACAGGAGGCACTGGCTCTGCCTGTAGTTACTCCAGCTGTCCTTGTTCCTGCTGAAGTTAGTTCTCTTTTTCGGAGGATGAGGCTGTAAATCCAGCTCTTAAGCATCTGCAGGTGAGTGGCACTTCGCCTTGTTGTCTGGTAGCTAAACCAGAAGGTTCACATTTTAAGCAGTCTTGAAGAGCTGTACTTGGAGTAGTTGCTGGGAAGTCCAATTAAGAGCAGACCCTGAGTGAAAGAAGACTTGCCAAATCTCACTTAGGCTCCTGATGTTTGAGACATGACAGACCCAGGAACTTGTTAATGCAACCCATTTATAGATCCTCCACATTCTATCCCTGTATGAAATTGTATTATAAGAAATCAAAGTACCTGGAACATGTTATATCATACTCATCAGACAGTCTTCATAATTACAGGAGTCTTCTTTTAAAACAGTGTTTCTGTCACTTCCAAAAATCCTGCTTGAAAATGTCCTTGAGTCACAATTCAGCTAATATATATTTAACGCTTGTTAGATACCAAGTGCTAATTTAGGACCTGGGAATACAGCAATGAACCAAACAGACAAAATCCCTGCCCTCATGAGGCTTATAGTCTAGTGAAGGAGACAGAAAACAAGCAGACAAACACATAAGTAAAGGACTTGGATGAGTGAGTGTAAATGCAACGGAGAGAAATAAAGGAAGGCAAAGTGTGGTTCGAGTGTGGTGCTAGGAGTGGATGCTGGGGGGCAGGATGGCTGCTCTGAGGGGACACTTGTGCAGAGAGGCGAATGTCAAGAAGCTCTGCCGGGCCGGGCGCGGTGGCTCACGCCTGTAATCCCAGCACTTTGGGAGGCCGAGGCGGGCGGATCACAAGGTCAGGAGATCGAGACCATCCTGGCTAACATGGTGAAACCCCGTCTCTACTAAAAATACAAAAAAAAAAAAATTAGCCGGGCGTGGTAGCGGGCGCCTGTAGTCCCAGCTACTCGGGAGACTGAGGCAGGAGAATGGCGTGAACCCGGGAGGCAGAGCTTGCAGTGAGCGGAGATCGCGCCACTGCACTCCAGCCTGGGCGACAGAGCGAGACTCCGTCTCAAAAAAAAAAAAAAAAAAAAAAAAAAAAAAAAAAAAAAAAAAAAGAAGCTCTGCCGAACATTCCAGGAGATGGACGAGTCCTGTGGCAGAAGTCAGTGTGGCTTATTTGAGGAACAGCTAAATGACACTTTAGGACAGGGGTGTCCAATCTTTTGACTTCCCTGGGCTACACTGGAAGAAGAAGAATTGTCTCGGGCCACACATAAAATACACTAACAATAGCCGAAATTGCAAAAGAACTCCTAATGTTTTAAGAAAGTTTACAAATTTGTGTTGGGCCACATTCAAAGCCATCCTGGGCTGCATGCGACCCGTGAGCTGTGGGTTGGACAAGCTTGCTTTAGGATTTCTGTCTTTTTTCTTTTTTTTTTTGAGGCAGAGTCTTGCTGTATCGCCCAGGCTGGATGGAGTGCAGTGGCGCCATCTTGGCTCATTGCAACCTCCACCTCCCAGGTTCAAGTGATTCTTCTGCCTCAGCCTCCTGAGTATCTGGGACTACAGGCGCCCACCACCATATCCGGCTAATTGCTTTAGGATTTCAGTGTAAGGATTCACATACCAAATCACTCTTGAGTTAGAGAGTTTTGGAAAAACTTTGTCTCTGCAGACTGACTTGTGATCTTTTGGCTGAGTAAATGAAAACCATGTTGCCTACAATGTCTTCCTTTTGGCCTGGGCTTCCAGGAAGCGCAGAGCCAAAATCTGTGCCTGTGATGGTGGGTAATCAATTTATCTCGGGGTCTGGGAGCAGCTGCCCACTCTGCTTCTTTTACAGAAAGAGATGATGGAATAAATGTTTATTTATAAACATTATACTTTCTCCATGTAAACTGTTTTCACCCACATGCTACCTCGAGTTGACTTGGAAGGGGCAGAAGGATTAATTGTCATTAAACAGGTTTGCCATTTCAAATAAGGAAGTTGGCAGATGTCATTGTCTTGCTGTTGGTTTATTGCACAAACATTTATTAAGTGCCCAGCACATTCCAGCTGGGCGGGGACCTGTATAGAAAGATGGAGAGGATGGTTCCTGCCCTCTAGAATGTGTTCCCTCACATTCTAGAATATAGTGCAATAAAAAAATCAAATAATTACAAACATCTGATGTAAACTGGCACAGGAGGGGAGCCCAAAGAGAGTGACAGCTAGTCCTGGGAGGTTTTGATGGAGGAGGAGGGGACTGGTGCATGGAACCCCCTCTGTCTGCGTGGTAGGAGAAAGGCCACATCAGCCCCTACACACAGCACCCATCTGAGGACGGTGGTGACCAGCTTCCCAGCCTGCCCTCCCCACCTTCCAGAATCCATCCCAGCCCCAAGGCACCCGGGTCTGAGCTATGCAGCAAGAGTTTTCCAGACAGAAAGAAAAAATAGGTTAAAAATACCTGAGCCCCACGTGTCTTATTTTTAATTGATTTACACACAGACTCTTCAATCACAGTATTAATATTTAATTGTCCTGTCAGGTCAGATCCTTCCCAGTCAGACAGTTAAAAATGGCTTGGGACAGATGAGGAAATGAGGGGCTGGGGTGGCATGAAATGAGGAAAGTGAGGCGCCTGCCCTGAGGGGATTAGGCTCTGAGGGACAAGGAGGAGCAGACCCCGGCTCTAGGGTCCTGGGAGAAATAACATCTCACTTGTTTTCTCTCTGTCCCTGTCCCCTCAGTACACACATGTGGAAGCACAACAGCATTCCCCCAAAAAGCCATTAAAGAAACCATGTAAGAGTTGAGACAACACCAAGGTCTGTGGAGACAATGAGGTGCTTCTTCAAGGAGACGCCAGGAGGCTGGTCTCTGGGGGAGAGTCCGGAGGATGAAGCGTTCATGCCCTCAGTGTTTTAAGTTTGTGAGGGGCCGATTGGTGTTTTGACTCTGGGCCCCGGCCCAGCCCGCCCAGGTGAAACCTGATTTACATGCATGTTTCTTCTTTGAGAAACGGCGCCTGTGTTGGCTGCCCCAGCGTCACAGCAGCATAGAAACATGGCTTGGGAACTATTTTGGGTAAAAGCACTCTCAGAGACAGCCAATAAATGTCTCAATGTGACTCATTCAAAGAGGCTATTAATAGACAGGAGATGTGAGGGACAGGAGAACTGAATTTCATTCAGTTTCAGCCTCTTGCTTTATTTGTTCTTCCTTTTTAAAAACAGAAATCAAGAAGTGAAGTTTGTCTTGTTGGGTTTGAGTGGGGTGGGGAGGAAGAGCTTGTCTGCCGAGCAGCCATCTACCTCCTCCTCTTCTCCCAGGGTCCAGAGAGGGAAAAGCCAATGGGACACTCACCTTGGAGGCTACTAGAGTCTTTTCTGTTCATTCCTGACTCCTTTGCTGAAGAAAAAGCCTAACAAGTCTGGATAGTCACAGGAAATCATGTTGAGGTGATGTCTCATTATCTTTGAGGTCTGAGGAAAATCTTGGAGTCCTACCCAATATCCCCATTCACCTCTCTGTGTGTCTTCTTGGTTTGGTGCAGTGATTCTCATTGGGAAAGCATCTGTGGGGGTGAATTTGGTTGTCTTAATGGTTGAGTTGGGATGGTCTCGCCATTTAATGGGAAAAGGCAGAAATGCTAGACAGCCTGCGATGCTCTGGGTGACGCTCCCAACGAAGAACTGCTCCTGTCCTGCATAATGGCTGGGTGCCAACTGTGCATTCTTTTTTTTTTTTTTTTTAGACAGAGCCTTGCTCTGTCGCCCAGGCTGGAGTGCGGAGGCATGATCTCGGCTCACTGCAACCTCCACCTCCCTGGTTCAATCGATTCCCCCGCCTCAGCCTCCCAAGTAGCTGTAGCTGGGATTATAGCTGCACACCACCATGTCTGGCTAATTTTTTTTTGTAGTTTTAGTAGAGATGGGGTTTCACCATGTTGGCCGGATGGGTCTCTAACTCCGAACTCTTGACCTCAGGCAATCTGCCCACCTCAGCCTCCCAAAGTGCTGAGATTACAGGCATGAGCCACCACACCCAGCCCACTGTGCATTCTTGAGTGGAGAACATGTTCAGAATAATCTGAGCCTAAAATCAAACTCCATTTGACTCATGACCATGGAGTATTAGTTGCATATTTTTAAATGTGTGAAGTTTTTCCAGGAATGCAACTGTTGTGAGAATCAGGGATAAACTAGATTTTGTGTTGTTCACCTTTTGAAAAAATCACATCCCTAATGCCAATGCCACTTGTGGTATTTGAGTTACCGAAACCACATACACCTGTACCAATCTGCATTTGCAGCTGTCAGATTTGCGGTGGTGCTTTTTCTGCAAGCAAGCATCTGACTGTTTCCTGCTGGCTGCTAAGGTAGTTGCACCAAACTTTAACATATTGAAACACATATGATGTCATCATAAATGACTTTTATTTCTCTTTTATATTTCAATTAGGGCATTATACTGATTTTTAAAATTGTGTGTGTAGGTGGGTAATATTAATTTAATTTCAGGGATGTAAAGGGGACACACAGAATATTTGTTAGGCACTGGGTCTGATCTAGGTCCTAAACCAGGATTGAAATAACTGATGTGGGTGTTTTCTGTTGTTTTGTTTTTTCTTTTGAGGCAGTCTTGCTCTATCGCCCAGGCTGGAGTGCAGTGGTGTGATCTCGGCTCACTGTAACCTCTGCCTCCCAGGTTCAAGCAGTTCTCCTGCCTCAGCCTCCAGAGTAGCTGGGATTACAGGCACGCGCCACCACACCCGGCTAATTTTTGTATTTTTGGTAGAGATGGGGTTTCGCCATGTTGGCCAGGCTGGTCTCGAACTCCTGGCCTCCAGTGATCTGCCGGCTTGGCCTCCCAAAGTACTGGGATTATAGGCATAAGCCACTGTGCTGAGCCTAGGTATGGGTTTTTAAGTGGCACAAAGTCCTGAGAGAAGAGGCAGGCAAGAGGTTCACCAGCAGTTGGATTCCCTGAGTCATGTTCTACTCAGAGGCTCAAATGCTTCAAATAAGCTGCAGGGCTGTTTTTAAATTACAATTGTCTGCAAGAATCAGTCAGTTTATAGAAAAGGGTGAAGGGTCAGAAAAGCAACAGTTCAAGGGCTGTGGCAGGGACGCCAGACCTCAGATCACCAGGCACAGCTGGGTCTGTGGCAAACTGACTCGGTGCCTGCTGACTGCTGCCCTGCAGGACTGTAGACGTAGTGTTGCTAGATCTTCCACTTTTTTGGTAGATGCTGGAAATCTGAAATCTGACACGTTGGCAACTGTATTCATCGAGATAAGCCTGTGCTGCCCTGCCAACAATACAGTGGCTTAAGGGACCAGGACGGTGGTGTCTTTTGCATGTCTTGGTCATAATATGAAAGGTCATGATCAAGGCTGGGTCACCACCTGCCCAGGTGTCAGCCGGGAGAATAGAGGAAAGGGCGGTGAGGGGGTGGGGGCACGTGCAGCATTGTGAAAGCCCAGCCTTGGAAGTGGCCCACCTCAGCTTCACGCGTGTCCTATGACTGGTGAGGAAATGTCATTCTTAGTGGGGCAGCCATGGCCTGGCTACAGCCCTGAGGGTCTCTGCCAGAGCACCTAATTCAAACCTTTAAAATACATCATGTGGGCCCATCCTGTGTTGACCGTGGGGCTGGACTTGGCTGAAGGACTGCTGGTCCTGCCCTCCTGGAGTTTCAGTCCCACACATGGAGAAAGGATTCAGAACTGAGGACTGGGAGGAAGGCAAGTGGGCAGGGTGTTTAAGTTGGCTAAGGAGTGCCTTACTCAGAGCCAACACTCAAAGTGGGGACAGCCTGGAGGAAAAGGGGCCTAGACCTTGAGTGCAGACAAGGGAGTTTCTGCCCAGATTAGCTGTCTCACCCCAGGAAACCTTTCCCGGTCCAGGTGAGGTGCTCGTGGTCTACACCTCCCTGACACCCCTACGTACTTCCTAGGACAGCACTCATCACATCACTGTTTTGCTCGCCTGTGTGGCTCTTCCCATCTACACTGCAATTCGATTCTGCTCACGGCTGTATCCTCAGGGTCTTGCAGAGTAATTGGTATATGGTAGGTCCTCAACAAGTACTTGATGAATGACCGAAAGAATCCTATGAACAGTGGAATATTAATGGCTGTTTTTGAGTCAGTGCAGGGCACAATCACAGTGCTTTGTTAGGAAGATGATTCTGGTTCCCATGTGCAGAAGACCAGAGTAAGCAGCAAAAAGACAGGCAGGGTTGCTTATGAAATCCTCTGCAAGTGAGGGAGGAGAGATCCTGCAAGAAAGAATGGGCTCAGAAAGTGTGATGGATTGCAGGGTTCTGGGTGGGGAGAGGAGAATCAAAGACCCTGGCTCTGAGACGTTTCAGACCACATCTAGTCAAATGCTAACAGAGTTAGCTGCAATACCAGTGGCTGAGAGAAGTCTGGCCATTAGGGGACATCTGTGAGCAGTAAGCCCTCATGGTTCTCTGTGCCACTAATTTAATTAAAATAGAAATTGTAGGAGGGGCTTCCTGAATGAGGGAGCATTTATCATGGGCTTTGAGGCATGGGGAAAGTAAGTGTTCTAGAAAAGCATGTCAGCTTCTTTAATGTTCCAAAAATATAGTGAAATCCAGTAAATTTTTTGTTTGTTTGTTTGTTTGTTTTTGTTTTTTTGAGATGGAGTCTGGCTGTGTCGCCCAGGCTGGAGTGCAGTGGCGCAATCTCGGCTCACTGCAACCTCTGCCTCCAGAGTTCAAGTGATTCTTCTGCCTCAGCCTCCTGAGTAGCTGGGACTACAGGCGTGCACCACCATGCTCGCCTAATTTTTGTATTTTTAGTAAAGACAGGGTTTCATAATGTTGGCCAGGATGGTCTTGATCTCCTGACTTCATGATCCATCCACCTCAGCCTCCCAAAGTGCTGGGATTACAGGCGTGAGCCACTGCTCCCGACCTCCTATATATATATATGTGTGTGTGTGTATCTATATTTGTGTGTGTGTGTATATATATATATGTGTGTGTATATATATGTGTATATATACGTGTGTGTATACATATGTGTGTGTATATATATGTGTGTGTATATATATGTGTATATATATGTGTATATATATGTGTATATATATATATATATTTTTTGAGACAGAGTCTCGCTCTGTTGCCCAGGCTAGAGTGCAGTGGCGTGATCTTGGCTCACTGCAAGCTCCGCCTCCCAGGTTCATGCCATTCTCCTGCCTCAGCCTCCCGAGTAGCTGGGACTACAGGTGCCTACCACCACACCCGGCTAATTTTTTGTATTTTTAGCAGAGATGCAGTTTTGCTGTGTTAGCCAGGATGGTCTCGATCTCTTGACCTCATGATCCGCCCGCACTGGCGTCCCAAAATGCTGGGATTACAGGCATGAGCCACCACACCTGGCCTCCAATAAATATTTTTATGAGTGAAAGAATACAAGAAGAAGTGGCTTGCTGGATATGGTTTGTACTAGACTATTTGGGAAAATGATCAGGAACACAATTGAGGTTCTTCTCAAGTTAGGTTTTGTTCACCATGTCAGACCTTAGCCACTCAAGCCCATCAAAGAAAACCGTGATCTCTGAGGAACAGGGTTCCTCTGGAGGGGTGGCAGGGGGTTTGGGGAGAAGTTGAATCACTTGCTACCTGAGCCAGTGATCTAAGATATACCACGCAGGTGCTGCCTCCGCAACCCAGGATCCTACCAGCTGCAGAGGTCGCGAGTAATGCCAGCCGGGCTCCGAAGACTCCCTCAGCCCCCAGGGCCAGTGGACAGTGCCCACATCCTCTGTGGCCCTCTCGCAGCTGTAGAAGACAGGCACAGGTCTTCCGTTGTGTGCAGGTGAGTGGGGCTGTGGGTGTGGGCCTCAGACAGCTGACGGGTATGAGGGGAAGCAGGCTCCACCATCAAACAAAGGCTTGGTTGTGTTAGACGGTCCCTCAGGGAGTCAAACATTTAGATTATTGGGCTTGGATTAAGGAAAGGGCATTCTCTGCAGATAGCATAGGTGCCTGGAAGTCACAGTGCCAACTCAAGATGCTTGTGGGAGGCAAGATTGAAAGGTTCAGTGAGGCCAGTGGCCAGGGTCATGACATTATCAACAAGTGTTGGGAGCTGGGTGAGGGAGGGTTGGGGCTTGGTTCTGGGTCTGGGAGAAGGAGGCTTTGAATGTGGTTGGAGGAGAAGGGGAGACGGGATGATTATATCAAAGGAGAGCTAATCTGGAATTCAGACACTTGGATTTCATATTCTAGCATGCCCAACTAGCTGTTAACTATGAGTACATCATAGTACTTCTTTGTGCCCTGTTTTCTGGATCTGTCCTGCTTCTGGCCAGGGTTTTTAGGGGTGCAGGAGCAGATGGATGTGCTCGGAAAAGGCACAGAGTCCCACAGCACTGTGAATGGCTAATGGATCTGTGTTTCTGATTTCTCTGCACCTTACAAGGACATCACGGTGCTCAGTAAATATAAAATAACAACAGTAGTTTCAGGCTTACAGACACTAACCTGAAATATTCTCTACTAAAGTCAAGTGGGTTTCAGATAACTTTAAGGAGGAATGATTTCCCTTTCCATAGCTCCCAGGATCAATTCAAAATAATAAAATTTGGGGCCGAAGAACTAAAAATTGGGATGGATCTAAAGTACTTCATCTCAAATATCTCATTCTTCCAAAGAGGATGATCCAAATTACCCAATTCTGAATGAGACAAAAAAATTTACTTTGGGAAAGAGATTGGATTCCTTTGCTGAACTTACATCCAGTGTTTTTGAAATGACTAAGAACAAGAAAGATAAAATATCCAAGCTTACCTCATGAATTAATCAACCAAGGAAACAGACCTTTCCATTATCCAAGATAAGTTAGCAAGCCTTGAAATGTAAACTTCTGAGAAATACCAGACTGTCCTATTTGGAAGAGACTTTTAAAGATGAATTTAGCCCAGCATACTCACTTTACAGATGAAGAAACTGAGCCCCAGAGAAGAGGCTAGTGTAAGACAAAAAGTACATATACAAAGCTTACCTCCTCCTCTGCTGAATAAGGACAGCTGGACATGACTACAATGTGTCCCAACATGGCACCTGGCTGCTTGGGATGTGTGCATGGCTGATGTGGTGGGATCTGTGGTTTTATTTTCCCCCAGCATCTCTTCCTTCGGGGGAACACTCCTCTCTTTCTCTTGAGTCTGTCAGTCACGGTACTGTCCATCATGGGAAGGCACATGACCCAGGCTGGCCAATATTTGCAGAGATTGATCTGGAGTGGGCATATGATCAACCAGAACCAATCAAAATCCTCTCCTGGGCTTTTTTTTTTTTTTGACAGAGTCTCACTCCGTCACCCAGGCTGGAGTGCACTGGTGTGATCTCGGCTCACTGCAACCTCTGCCTCCCAGGTTCAAGCGATTCTCATGCCTCATACTCCCAAGCAGCTGGGATTACAGGTGCACACCACCACACCTGGCTAATTTTTGTATTTTTAGTAGAGATGGGATTCCACCATATTGACCAGGCTGGTCTTGAACTCCTGACCTCAAGTGATCTGGTTGCCTCAGCCTCCCAAGATGTTGGGATTACAGGCTGAGCCACTACATCCTGCCCTCTCCTAGTATTTTTATTTGGATGTTATATGAGTGCTTCTAACACTGTGGGGGCCATGCAAACCTGTTCCCCTGGTTGCAAAGAGGAAGCTGTTTAGGTGGGAGAGAATGAGGTTACTTCAGAAGGAAGTAAACTCAAGATTAGAGAGAGATAGATATAAATACAAACATACACACATGTATACATAGAAACATAGATAAATAGCAAGAACCATCTCTGACACCTGCTTACTTTTTAGCTTGAGGAGTTTGAAGTTTCTGTTGCTTGCAAACAAAGATTGAGGTTAATATTGTGGAAATATGAAGTCCCTGTGACTTTGTTAATGATCTAAAGGAGATAAGTTGATGGTAGAAGGGAAAGAAGTAAGAAAAGCTAGGTTGTCCTCTGCCACTTTCCTGTAAATCTTCGATTAAACTCATTTTTCAGATAGAATGTTGGGCCACTTCCAACAAGCCACTGTTCCCTGGAAGCTCCACACTTCCTTCTGCCTTTGCAAATGCCATCCTCTGTGCTCTTGGGATTGCTTGCCCCTTTCCTTTTTTGTTTCGTTTCTGGTTAACTCCTCTTCATCTTTCAAAGCATTGTGCAAGTCATTCATTCATTCATTCATTATTCATTCATTTTTTAGCAAGAATTTGTTGATTCAAAGGCTGTTCTAGGAGCTGGGGATATGACAAGGAAGATGACATTTATTTATTCATTCAACAGATATCTTGAATGCCTGGTATGTACAAGAGGAGGGAATCCACTGGTGAGTGAGCAAGACGAGGTCCCTATCCAGTGGGGGTTATTCTGTTGGGAGATAAAAGAATGATTCAGGAGTGGGATGTGTATTCTGCAACTTATCTCAATCTTCCTCAATAGCTATTTCTTGCATTTTTAAAGAAACCATGAGAAACGTGAGGAGAGAGACTGTGTCCTTCATCTCCTGTCTCCACAAGTGGCACAGGTCCAAGGAAAGGTGGCCTGGTTTGAGGTCAGCAGGGCTTCATTATTCATAGAGGTTGCTGCCCAGTTTTGGCAGGGAGGAGGGGCTGCTTATGGGAGGAGGGACTGGGCTTCCCAGAGGCCTGGTGGACTCCTCTCCAGCAGTGGGTGGGAAGAGGAATTTAATGAGCTTTTAAAGAAGACAATAAAGAAGATCCAAAGACCTGGCCATCTGGACTTCTGCTCTTAATGAGAAAGTAATCATGGCTCCAGAAAATAGCTGGTTAAACTTAGAAGAGAAGCCAAGTATGTTTAATTTCCATTGAAAACTGTTTGGTAGTCTCCATGGGCAAGGCTGTGACAGTCAGTGCCACTTAATGAGGCTGCCATGGGCTTCTCCAGCTCAGGGAGAAGGAAGTCAGGGGACCAGGGAGGTAGGTTCAGGGCAGGGAAAATGCTAGAGGCCCTGGGAGGTGATTCCCTGGGTGCAGAGATACAGCCAAGACCCCTATGGTCAGGAGACCTATGGTGCCCTTAGAATCAGAGCTGAAGGAACTGTGGAGTTCATCTGGCCCAACCCCTTTATTAGATGAGAAACCCGAGGCCCATAGAGGTTAGACAGCCTGATCAAGGTCAGACAGCTAGGTGGTGACAAAGCCAGGAGTTAGCCCTGAGTTCTCCTGACTCAGCAGGAAGCCAAGCCCCCCTCAAGTAGGATATGGGAAACTTGGCTGCTACCCCACCATATACAGACATGTTTCAAGATTAGTATCTCGTCCTCCATCCTTTCTCTCTCCCTCCCACGAAGAACTGAATGCCTGTATGCTCCAGGGACTGGGATAGGTGCTGAGGAGAGAGACGTCCAGGTATGGTTGCAGCTCTGAGGGGTTGGCTACAGGGGAGGAAGACGTAATAACCGCTAGGCAATTGCAATTTGGTGTGGTCACACAGGACACTTAATGACCTTTAAGTGCACAGGGCCCTCCTGGCTGAGCCTGGGGACTTCAGGGACCACCTTCTGGAGGACAGGATGCCTGTGCTGAGTCTTGAAGAACGAGAGGGATTCCAGCATGGGACAGGCTTTGAGAAGGCAAAGGAGATCCTGAGAATTTCATTTCAGGCAAGTGACTGGTGATGGTGTGAAGGGTGAATCTAAGAGGAGCAGAGGCTGGCAGGGGAGACCTGTGAGAAGGCAGTCAGTCATCTAAGGAAGAGATTATGAGGACATATGGTTGCAAGTAGTAGGCAGGAAGGAAAAGATTTAAGAATACATAAAAGGTAGAATTAGCAAACCTGCCAATTGGTGAAGAGGAGGAGTGAGGCAGAAGGAGGAGCCAGGCTGAGTCCTCAGGCTCTCCTTCCCCAGCCAGAGTCCTGATGGCTCCCTTCCACAGCTCCAGGCTGCTGGCTGAACATCTCCATGCACACAGCCTTCTGGCCTCTCAAACCCTCCACTGGATTCTGCACAAAATCATCTCCACGTCTTCATTTTCTAGTTTCAGTCAATGGTCCCCTACTCTCCTTTCCGTCAAGTCCCATTTCCAGCTTTTTGCTCCCCTTGTCGCCAAGGCCACCCTGTCCTTACCTTGGCTGAGCAGAGGACACCTCTCAGAGCAGCCCAGTGCTCCTGGCTGTCCCAGAGGCTGAGTTTTAAACGTGCATTTAATCACTTCCCCAAGTGGCTGCCTTTTACTCTGAGCAGTTGATTTATCTAAAATTTAGTTCTAAGTCCAAAACACATTTACCAAAAATTCATTATTTGCTGAGCCCTCAGAATCTAAAGATGAGCACGAGGTCAGTTTCTGCCCTCCAGGAAATGCTCAGAATATAAAGAGATCCTTCTCCACTTCTGAACTGCAAGACCTTCAACTCCAGGTTGCTTTCTTCACCTGGCTTTGGTAGAATGGCAAAAAAAAAAAAAAAAAAAAAAAAAAAAAATTAAATCTGATGTAAAAAACAAAATAAATGAACAACACAAATCCCCCTCCACCTTTTTTTTTTTTTTTTTTTTTGAGACGGAGTCTTGCTCCATTGTCCGGGCTAGAGTGCAGTGGCGCGATCTTGGCTCACTGCAAGCTCCGCCTCCCGGGTTCACGCCATTCTCCTGCCTCAGCCTCCCGAGTAGCTGGGACTACAGGCGTCCGCCACCACGCCCGGCTAATTTTTTGTATTTTTTAGTAGAGACGGAGTTTCACCGTGTTAGCCAGGATGATCTCGATCTCCTGATCTTGTGATCCACCTGCCTCGGCTTCCCAAAGTGCTGGGATTACGGGCATGAGCCACTGCGCCCGGCCAAGCCCCTTTGTTTTAATGGGCCAGAGGTTAGAACAATTTAGTATCTAGTGATAAATCTGTCTGAGAGAAAAAAATTTTGGCTTTTGGCTTTATTATAGGTGCTTGATAAATATTTGCAGAATGAATGAACATCGGGGCTAACACAGCATTCATTGCACAGGTCCTGTAAGATCTGCCTGAGAGCAGGGCCGGGAGCCATCCCTTGGCATATTCTACGCCTGTCACTGGGCCCAGCAATCACAGAACTCAGGGCATGGTGGGTGGGTAAGCTCTCAGTTCTTATGTTCACATTCATAGTTTGTAAAAATCAGTGATATTTATTTGCCTTGGAAAATAGCTGGATATTTAAAGTAGGTCCCTGCATCCTGAAATCTTTAATTATTCAAATCAATTCAACATTTACTAAGTAAGCACAGTGCAGGTTGTTCAGAGACATGAGAGAACCAGTTGAGCCCCTGAGAATTGCAATCTAGGTGGTGGGGGGCTGGGGGTACAGCATGTGGCAGAAGTGTGAGCTCTGGGTGTCAGACAGGCCCGTGTCTCACCCCAGGTTGCCCCCCCAGCCACTGCAGTTTGGGCAGGCTACTGACACTCTCAGAGCTTTGGGCTTTTTTCCCCTGCCTATCTCACCTTAGTGTGTTGGGAGGACTGTAAGAGACTGTATCAGGGCTGGATTAGGGCTGCCATAACAAAATACCGCAGACCGAGGAACGTAAACAGCAGATACTTATTTCCTCACACTTTTGGAGGGCAGAAGTCCAAGATCAAGGTGTTGGCAGGGTTGATTTCCTCTGAGGCCTCTTTCCTGGGGTTGCAGATGGCCATCTTCTCACTGTGTCTTCACATAGTCCTTCCCCCGTGCACCCCTGGTGTCTCTTTTTGTGCTCTAATTGCACCTTTTAAGGACACCAGTCAGACTGGATTAGACCCACCCTAACAATCTCATTTTATCTTAATCACCTCTTTAAAGGCCCCGATCTCCAAATACTGTTCTATTCTAAGGTACTGTGGGTTAGGACTTCAACATATACATTTTGGGGAACACAATTTTGCCCATAACAAAGACCAGATAAAATCAGTATACCCTACCACACCATACTGTACCATACCATACTGTACGGTACCATATCCTACTATACTAGATTGTGCTATAGTACAAAATGCCTGGTATGATGCCGGCCTGGTACATAGTAATTTGAATCTTTCTCCTCCTTCCCCTAGTGGGATAATAAAAGTTCACAGTAGGCCAGGCACGGTGGCTCATGCCTGTAATCCCAGCACTTTGGGAGGCCAAGGTGGGCAGATCACCTGAGGTCAGGAGTTCGAGACCAGCCTGGTCAACATGGTGAAACCCTGTCTCTACTAAAAATACAAAATCAGCCAGGCGTGGTGGTGGGTTCCTGTGATCCAAGCTACTCAGGAGGCTGAGGCACAAGAATCACTTGAACCTGGGAGATGGAGGTTGCAGTGAGCCAAAATCACGCCACTGCACACCACCATCCTGGGCAACAGAGTGAGACTCTGTCTCCAAAAAGAAAAAAAAAGAAAAACTTAACAATAATGATTTTTAGATAGAGGAAATGTAAAATTTGGCCCCTGTGGGTATAAATTGTCACTGAAATATGAATAAAGGGGATCCAAATTAGTGAGTTTCCATTATCCAAGCTAGTTTGGAGATTCATTTTTTTTGAAAGTTAGATTTATTGAGGTATAATTACATACCATATAATTCACCCCTTTAAAGTGTTCAATTTGTTCAAGGAGTTTTAACAAATATGGATAGTCATGTAACTACGACACAATCAAGAGGGGCCTTCATGTTCTTTTGCGATTTCCTTCCCATTTTGCAACATTGGTCTGTTTTCTGTCCCTACAGTTTTGACTTTTCCACTATGTCATATAAGTGGAATTATATGGGACACAGTCATTTGTAATTAACTTCTTTCACTGAGCAAAATACTTTTGAGATTCATCCATGTTGCTGCATCTGTGAGTTGGATATCACTTGTATCGCTTTTTGTTATCAAGTAGTATTCCATTATATGGATATACCACAATTTGTTAAATAATTTGCTGGTTGATGAACATTTGAGTGGTTTCTACTTTTTGATTATTATGAACAGAGCTGTTATGAATATTAAAATACAAGTCTTTTGTGGACATATGTTTTCCTTTGTCTTGGATAAATATCTAAGAATTGTGTTGCTGGTTGACTAAGGAAATGCTGAACTTTTTCACAAACTGCCAACTGTATACCATTTTTGCACCTGTCATTGGCAAAACATGAACGTTCCAATAGTTCTACACCCTTGCACTTAGTACTTTTAGTCTTTTTTAGTGTTAGCCATTCTAGTGAGTGTGGAGTGGTATTTCACTGTGGTTTGGCTTATATTTCCCTAAGGGCTAATGATGTTGGGCATACTTATCAAATATGTGCAAACATATATACACCTATGTCAGATATATGCTTTGCACATGTCTTATCACAGTCTGTAAAATTTTTCTCAACAGTGTCTTTGAAGAGCAGAAGTTTTAAGTTTTGGTGAAGTCTAATTTGTTAATTTTTACTTCTATGATTCATGATTTTTGTTTGCTATCTAAACATCTTTACTTAATCCAGGGTCACAAAGGCTTTGTCTTCTGTGTTTTCTTCCAGAAATTTTAGATTTTAGTCTTTACATTTAGTACTATGATCCATTTCAGGTTAATTTTTGTGTGTGGTTTGAGGTAAGGGTCAAGGTTCACTTTATATATATGAATGTCCAATTATACCAGCAGAATTTTTTAAAAAGGCAATCCTTTCCCTCGCTGAATTACTTTGACACTTTTGTCTAAAATCAGTTGACCATATATGTGTGGGCCTATTTCTGGATGCTTATTCTGTTCCATTAATTTGTCTATACCGATTGTAACATCATATTATCTTGATTGTTGTAGCCTTGTAGTAAGTCTTCAAATCAGGTAGTGCCAGTCTTCCAAATTTGTTCTTCTTTTTCAAAATTGTTCTTGCCATTCTAGTTACTTTTCATTTCTCCATAAATTCTAGAATCAGTTTGCCAATTCCTACACAAAACCAATCAGGATTTTTATTGGGATTACTTGTTATCTATGAGGAAATTCAGTTTTTGTAAATTAGATGAATGCCATTCCAAATTGTAGATAATCTTTGAAAACAAGCTTTTGGTATTTCAGTAAACTGGTTATTTTTAATTAGGTTGAATATTTACAAACCTACGATTGACACCTTCCCTTTTAATCCTAGGATGCAATGAAATAAATAAAACCTCTGTCATTCTCTGGTGCTGACAACATCCTGGAATGTATCTATAGCTCCAGGGACGCCATTTTGTCCTGAGAGGAAGCCAGCTTCCTCCCTCAGGTGAACTCTGTGTATGTTTGTGATGGTGAGGGAAAACCTAACAACTCAGGCCCAGGAGAATCTGTCTGAGGCCCTCCCAAATACTCACCCTTCTCTCATTTGTCCAGAGCAAAGTTCATACGGTTTATGAAAAGTGGTCTCCCTCACAGTGCAAGAACACCGCAGGCCCCGGGAGGAAAGCCTTCTGGGAAGAGGTTAAGGAGAGGCTGAGAAAAAGCCAGGACAGAGGCATGATATTCTGGAATCATTGCCACCACTAGTGCAAGGTCTTCCAGAGTAGGGGAATTGCCACACAGCCAGCTCCCCTGGGGCTACTCTCAGAAAGCCGGCATTTCGGCAGCAGAATTGTTGCCTGTTTTTCATACTGTGAATTGTTAGCAGGTTCTAAATAGACCATTCATGTTTTCCCTTTAGCACATAAGGGACTTACAACTCCAAATACTGCCATGGGTCTGACTGTTTCAAGTCAAAACATGCCCCAAACCGCAGCCCTTGGGTGAGAGGAAGGGCTGGCTGAGGGCTTTGGAGGAAAAATAACCACCCGCCAGCCTGGAAATTAGGGGGTTCACAGGAGGCTGAGTTGCCTTGCTCACAGATGCTGTGAGACTGAGGATTTTTACCCATCAGAGTTAATCTGACAGTCACCTTCCCAACCAGTGCCTGCTTCCACCTCCCCTTTGCTCCAGGAAGGAAACCCAGGCCAAGAGGACGGAATGGTTACTCATGTCATGCGTGCTCAGTGGCTGCCCATCTCAGCATCAGCGGTATGAACAGAGCACTCTGGAGGGGCAGGGAGAGGTGGCTTTGTGGGTAGTGGGATGCCACCTTCACTGTCCTTCAGTCCAATAGGACATGTAGCAAATGTAAATAAATCCAGTGACAACACATGAACAAGTCTTTGGCAAACGAAGTTCCTTTGACACAAAGCAGAAGGCTGCTGAGAGCTGTGGGAAGCCCTGGGCTGATGGGCCAGGATGCCACAGTGACTCACGGGAACAGGTCTCTCTGGAGTGGCTTGGAGAGAAAAGGGCAGAACTCATGACCAATAGGGACTATCTCCAGGTCATCTGGGTGACGACTAGAAAAGCTCCAGAAAATAGCAGAAAGCTTGAGAAGGCAGTGTGGGAGAAAGAAGAAGGAGGAAGGATCTCCACATGGTAGCTGCTGGGAGGACAGTCTGCCTGGGTCCAGGCTGGCTGGGGACGGGGACTGGCTGCTTCTGCTCACACTCTCAGCAGTGCTTTTCCACTAGTGAGAGGTTGTTCGTGAGATTTGGTCCAGGAGGGACAAATTTAGGAAAGATGTTTTGGTTGAACAAAGGAAGGCTAGGACATACTGGATGGGAGGTGGAGAAGGTGGCAGTGGTGACGCTGGCAAAGGGTGTAACCAAAGTGTGATGATGATGGCATGGTGACCCATGTGTGAGTGGCACTGAATGGTTATGTGCCTGGGGACCTGAGTTGGTATTATGGCTCCATCACTTCCTGCTGTGTGACCTTGGGGGACGATATCAACCTCTCTGAGGCTATTTCCCCAGCCATAAATGAGTGATCAGCACCCATTTATAAGGGATTGTCATGATTACATCAGAGAATATTTAGTCACTGCTCAATAAGTAGCAGAGACTGTTATGAGAATGGATCGATTGGGGACCCAGCAATGGCCTTGATGCCGCATTTCACCTGAAGGATGAGGACTTTGCCACAGTTTGGTAGACTTGGCTTCTGCTAAGAAGACCATCTCACCGGTAACTTGAGGGCAGGAACTCAGGGCTGACCATGTTTCAATGTGGGAAGAGGCCTCAGTGTGCCCTGGGGTCTTCTTACTTACCCTGAGGACTCTACTTATTTCTATTTTGGAGGCTACTCAAGCTTTTCTTTTCCAATTACCTCTAAAGGGGGAAAGCGGAGACAAGTGTTTGAAGCCACTTCTGTGGCTTGTAGCAGGAACCAGAGAGGGCCCAGGGCACGCAAATCCCACTGTATTGGCAGAAACACAAATATACAAATACCAGATGGATAATCTCAAGGATTAAAGAGGATTTAGGGTGACCTGATTTAAAGCTTCCCTTTTTCCTTTTTTGGGCAAAGCCTGGGAATAGGGGGTGGGAACTCAAGACAGAGCCTTGTTAGAGTCTTGAATTTTCACTTGTAGAGTGATGGAGCTTTGGGAAGGGGTTTCTCCTTCATGTTTGATGGCATCACATGCCATCAAACCTGATCTTTACATCTAAAACCCCATTTGTATTCCAGTCTGATAATGGGAGACTTGCTTGCCTGTGGGCCCCAGCTTGAGTTTGTGATTGACAAGAAATGTCCAGAGGAGTCTTCAGTGGACACAAAAAGCCTCTGGGAAATCAGCCAGCACTCCACCCAGCATCCCCACCCCCTAGATGGGCCACTAGGGAGCAGGATGGTGGCAGATCAGTCTCTACAATGGCTTTTTATTGGATTTTCTCTGTTGGTTGTATTCCAAGCTGTCAGTCCCTGATAGGACAGCAAGCCATGAGAACCTAGCGTCAAGTTGATGGCCAAGTGCCGAGCATACCAATGACCAGAACTCTGCAAACAATTGGAGCAAGTGCTTGAAATTCCAGCCATGAGCCTGGCCGCTCCACATGAGAGGATGCATATGTCTTGGGTAACATACCGGTTGGCAATTACCAAACTCACCGGGATGATCTTTTACCAGGAATCCAACCACTGCAGCCCCCATTATAGTAACAACCCCTAATGCCCCTTCCAAAGGCATCAGGTGTGTAAGTCCTGCTTTTCTGTTTATTCAGTGGAGGGGACCCTGCAGAGAGGATAAGCAGCTACTGTCCTCAGCCCCTTTAAGCCAGGGATCCCTCCTTCATACAAAAGTGTTCCTGGGGATTTGCTTTCCTTGCGGTTTGTTGGTCATGTCTTATAGGGAAGGGGCTCATTGCCTGGATGCCTATTCTAGCCTGAATGTGCCTCCCACGGCCGGCGTGTTCTGAGGGATGGGGGGCAGCTGGTTCAGGAAAGGGTAGGACAGGTCTGGGCTGTTGCCTGAGGTTAGCTCAGGGGGATAAAACTCCTGTACAGTAAGGGAGTTCTCAGCAGAGGTTAGCAGGTCCCCTGTCAAGACAGCTTCAAGAATTCTTTCTTCAGAATGGCTTGAGCAAAAGCATATCTGGGACCCAGATGAATTGAGGCTTTTCCCTAGCCTGAACTCTTGGTCTTGTAGGGGTTGGTTCACTCTCTTGTCCTATTTCAACAAGAGGGACGCTCCTTCATGCATCACTGGGGAGTCCCTGCACAGAACCTACCCATTCGTGGCTGCCTATTCTCACCACCTTCTCCTGAAGGATTCTTTTGAGTTCCTTTCCCGGGCTCTTGCAGCCCGTTGGAGTACGTGTTTGCAAACCTGCTCCCTACCATCCCCAAGTTCTTCAGAGGCAGGCTTTAGTCTGTTCAGCTTTGTTTGCTGGTGCCCAACTCAGTGGCATGCAGGATGGACAAGTTGTTCTCAAACACTCCCTGTGGCTCGGTTGCCTGAGGTGAGATGATATTTACAATGCCAATGCTGGGCCCCATGCCCAGAGATTCTGACTCAACTGACCTGAGGTCTGGACATGGGCCGTCTAAGCTCCCCAGTTGATTCTAGTGTGCAGCCATGACAGAGGCCCAAAGGAGACCATCAATGAATCAACAAGGTGGCTCTGACCAAGTGACACCTCCTTTTTTCTCTTTCTGGTGGTGAGGAAGCAGATTCTCAACCTCTATTCATCTTTAGCATTTATCCATGGTTAATACCATTTGTTTGAGCCATACAACTCTTGGAGAACCAACTTCTGGAGGGAGACCTATTGGCAGGCATGTCTGAAACTGCACTGAAGAACTCACTTAGTCTTATGAAATCCCTGTCTGCAACAGACTGCGTGCTCTCATTCTCCTCCAGCTCTACTCTGTACCTGCCACTGTTTACTACACTGTAGATCCCGGCTCCCAAACTTGGTACTTGTCAGAATCCCCCACTCCAGTAGTTACAAATCAGACCTTTTGAGGGGTCAGATGTCAGAGGCCATGTGTGTGTGTGTGTGTGTGTGTGTGCGTGCATGTGTATGTGTGTATTTCAAGCCTCCTCAGTGATTCTTCTTATGCATTTGCAGAGTGGGACCTGCTGTCCCAGGTCATCTCAGCCAGTCAGTCAATGTTGCTCAAAACTCTGGGGGGTGCTCTCCCCTGAGGGACTCTGAGTCCTTGTGGAAAGAGCTGTGGCAAGTCCAAAAGGGCTGTGTGTGAGGGTCTGGTGGGTGAGGGGGCAGGCAGCCCTGGGGGGAACATATATGTGGACAAGATGTTTTGTGCCAAATTGTAACACACCCAAGAAGACTGAATAGAGCCTCATCCAGGGCAAAGATGATGAGTGAGATCTGATCCGAAAGCAATTGTTGAGGTCCAATCCCACATGCAGCATACTAAAGCTGTGGGACTTCAGAGGAAGAGACAGTCTGGGACTTTGGATTAGTAACATGATGTGATCGGAGGAAGTTAAAACTTTGTCTCCTTCTTCCCGTGTCATCTACATAGGAAAACTAGAGACAAGGACACAGAAATAGGAGATGAAGCAGATTTGAAAAGCCACCAGAGCTCTGAGAGGAGTGGTGCCCATTCCCTGTCACACCGTCACCATTCTCACCTGTGGCTGACTGCAGCACCCAAAGCTCAACCAGCTGCAGTCTATCACCAACATGAAGTTGCTCCTAGAGCACTCTTTGTTCCTTTAAAAATGATAAAATAGTACAAGCACGCAGGAGTATAGAGAATATTGTCCCTATGTCTCCATATTTGCTTCAGCTGATGTTTTAAAAGACTAGAACATTGTTAACCCTCACCTGTGCCATTTCCTGCCCTCTTCCTGCTCTTCTGAAATTGGTATTTATGTTTCCCATGTATGTTTTTATACTTTTACTATACATGTAAGTATCCACACATAATAGATATGGTTTTGCAAGCTTTCAAACTTTATATAAATGGTGTCATACTGTATCCTTTGTGTGTTTTTCATTCACTGTTGTGTTTCTGAGGTTTATCCCTATTGATACAAGATCAACTTCATTATTATTTATTTATTCATTCTTTTTCTGATGGGTGCTAAGATTGTGTCCCATTTTTTACCGTTAGAAATAATGCTATAACATTATTTACAATGTATGTTCTGTAGCCATGTCCTTAAACACAGGTGTTCCACTCTCTGTGATCATCGCGGCTCTCAGACCTGCTCCTCGCCTGGCCTAGGCTCTGCTCTGGGGTCACCCTTCCTCAGCATGGCAACTTGGCTCTTGAAGACCAAGGTGCACTTGAAGACCAGGTCTTACTCACCAGAATTCTCCCTGGATCATCCTTGTCAGGGATTCCTACCCCACCTTGCCACCCACACCCGGCCCCTCCTAAAGGGAATGTTCTTTGGCAGGAACGAAGGGCATATGTTAGGTCATACGGTGAGGAGACTTCATGTGAGTGCTCAATATTAACTGGAACTCAGAGGAGGCTCGGTTCCCAGTGGGAAGGAGAAATGGGAGAGTTTTCTTGGCGAAGGGACAGCAAGAGCCAGCATAGGCAAAGGAACGTGGTAGTGTCAGGAGAGGACCAGGTAAAGAGCTGGCCAGCAGATGGAAGCTGAGTGCTGCTGGAGAGTAGGAGGCTGGATTAGTAACGTGATGTGAACTGAGGAAGTTAAAGGTTTGTGTCCTCCACCAGATTACTGCATTTCAGCTTTGTAGAAGGAAGTGGCAGGTTGGGCAGTGCCAGTGGCAGGGATGATGGTGGCCTGGAGACCCTTGAGGGGCAGAAACAGTGGCTTACTCCTGTGCTTCTGTGGTCTGTTTCCTCACTTTGCCCCATCCATCAAGTGTTGAGGCTCGGTGGAGCTGAGCTTCCTTTTCCCTCCATCACTCACATCCCACTTCCCATCACCTGCTTCCAAGCAAGAGAACTCCAGGTTACTGGCCTCCGGCAGCAGTCCAGCTGTTACCAGTAAACTGGAAGCTGACGTCACTAACAAGCATTCAGGGAGCACCAAGAAGCAGACCAGAGGTCTCCTAAGCTTGACTCCTCTTCGGCATGAGACTAAGGAAGCTCCCCAAGTTCCAGTCAGAGGTATGGGACACCAGCTTTGTGTGTGTGTGTGTGTGTGTGTGTGTGTGTGTGTCTCAGTGGAGTTGAGCTTCCTTTTCCCTCCATCACTCACATCCCACTTCCCATCACCTGCTTCCAAGCAAGAGAACTCCAGGTTACTGGCCTCCGGCAGCAGTCCAGCTGTTACCAGTAAACTGGAAGCTGACGTCACTGACAAGCATTCAGGGAGCACCAAGAAGCAGACCAGAGGTCTCCTAAGCTTGACTCTTCGGCATGAGACTAAGGAAGCTCCCCAAGTTCCAGTCAGAGGTATGGGAGACCAGCTTTGTGTGTGTGTGTGTGTGTGTGTGTGTGAGAGAGAGAGAAAGAGACAGGGGAAGGTAGGTGGAGTTAGGGAGCTCTTTCAGCTTGGCTGGCCTTTGTGATTTCAAGTGAGCCTCTGCTGGAAGAAACAGGTTTGTTGTTACTGAAAGAACAAGTTTGGGTCCCAACTTTCCTTTTGCCTTATTTGACAGCTCATAAAACTCAGCAGCAAATCTGAACTTCCAGCTCCATGGCTTGGAGGAAGAAGCCTAGGAATAGTTATCAACTCCTTCCCCTGTCCTTGGCTTGACCTCCCTCCCTCCCTCCTTCTCACCACACCAGTTGGAAATCATGAAGACAATCTGTTCCCAAGAGCAAGGCTGGAGGGCGGAAGGCTGGCTGGGCTGATGGGACCAACGCTTGTCAGAAATGAACAGGCTCATGCAACAGTGAAGACAGAGCAGAGGGAAACAGCTTTTGGCTTCATGCTTTGACAAAGTGCCCTGAGACCGTTTGTCCATGTGTGTGCGTATTTCTGTTCGGTAAATCCTGGAAGGCCAGTGCAGTGGGAGAATCCATATGTTTTCAGCCTCTAAAACATGCCAGGTAGTTATAGTTGACAGTGGGGTATGTGAGAAACTATATGGTACTGGCCTCATTCTTCATGCTGCCATTCTGGCCTTTGACCTTGGAGTGGGGAATTCCTTAAATTCACACATCCCTGAGCCCCTTTGTGGGTGACCCAGGCCCTGGCATACACTGTGCAATTAACAAATGTCAGCTGAATGAGTAGAATGAATAAACAAAAAAGAGTCATTGTGTAACAGAAGGTTGTTCATTAAGCACTTCCTGTGGGATCTCCTCAAGTCAAACTCATGAGAAAATGATTGTTTTTAGTAGGCTCCGGAAGGTTAAATGACTTGTCCAAGGTCTCATAGACAGGACTGTGTGTGTGCACATGGTGTGTGTGTGCGCGTCTGTGTGTGGTGGGGACTGAGCAGGAGAGAAGGCTCATGGCATTATTTTATGCAATGCCCATTCTTGCACCTTCATCAAGTCTGAATTTGTGAATTTGCTGAGGCTGATAGGACAGTGTGGGCTGTCCCTGAAAGTTGGAGGAGGTGACAACAACGTTGGGGGCCTTCCATATGGGTGCCTGCTGTACCACATATCCAGTAAAAACAGAACATTTACGAATGGTAAGAGAAGCCCTTATGTACACGAAATAGGGAAGGCAAAAAGAGAGGAGGGACAAGGACACCAACAGGGTCTTTTGCAGATATTTACAATGGCCTCCTCCATGAGAAAGGAAAGAAGAAAGACATAAAAGAGAACAAAGCCAGGCCAACTCTTAAAAATTATTTAATAGAAAGTCCAATGTCAAAATGTAACAATAAACAAAAATACACATGTATAAATATGTATATATAATTAGACCTGTACACTTTCTCAGACCCTTTTCAAAATGGAATAGAATCATCATTACATCTTGGTGGTCAAATCAAAAATAATATTCAAGCGACATGGGCCCACTGCTAAGTGGGGGGTAGTACTGCTGGAGCACTTCGAGGGTTCAAAGAATTCCAATCAGGAGAGAGCTGGGGATATTGCCAGTGTCCTTTTCTGGAGACCCAGAGAGGGAAGATGAACAATCAATCGCATGGCTCTGTCCAGTGTACCTGACTTTTGCTTAGCACCTGTAGCCACTACTGTCTAGGGACAGCTCTCCTTTAGGGTTTTGAATTATTTACATTTATGTTGTTTGTGAGTGAGTTTTCTTTCCTCATCTCCCAGATTTGCAGTTCCTAGGGATTCTGCCTTAGGACTTTCTTATTCTGCAGGCCAAATGTCGCACAGTGGTTTGGGATGCTATTTAGGCGTGCTGATTTGCACTAAAGCAAGGGTGTTCAAAGTGGGGTGTGCACATACCAGGAGGTACCCAAGGTCCCCCTCAGGAGTTCAGAGAGAAAATGCCAGAACCTCTGTTTATAATATTTTGTGTCTTATTCATTTAAAGTTTCTATGCTGTATACTTTTTATAATGTGCCTAATATAGTAGTACAAAAGTAAAGGGATATATGCTTTAAATAAATTAATAAACATACAGAGAGAGTGCATCTCACGAAGTTTTTGCTGACAGGCATGTGTAATTGAAACAGATGGGGACCCACTGCTTTGGAGAATTCATGTGCAGGCAGAGTGGTTAGGGAGGCCACCCTTCCGGGCTCCCACACTCACCTGAGGAAGCCTCTGCAGGTGTTCAGAAGAGCAATGCCCCAAGATACCTCCCAGACCTGATTGAGAGGTGATGCTTCGTAATCTTGATGCTAGATTTTCCTTGAATATAAGGCCATGTTCCTAAATAAAATGCAAATACCCTTGGGAAGGGCAAATATGCAGCCATTAACAACTGGCATGGAGGCATTTTGATCCCTTCCTGGCAATGAGGTGGAGGTGAGTGGGAAGTGGGCCAGGGCAGAAAATGGGGAGAGGTAAACTTGGCTTATATTCCATGAACAAGCCTAAGGCAAACTTGGCTTATATTCCATGAACACATGGCCCTAAGGGGACCTGCCAGGGGCTCTAGTTTTTAAATGGGTGAATATGAGGCCAAATGTTTGTTGGTTTCCAGCATCAGGATTACCGCTGGACAAATTCTAATCTAAACACCTGGGCCTGTGGAATATCCGAGTGGGCATCGCTAGCCTCAGAATTACAAATTCCTCAGTGAAGAGCAAGAGGAAGATCTGGAAAAAGTGGGTGTTTGAGCTAACATCTTTCCAAGGGTCCAGAAAGCTGGCGTTGCTGTTGAGTATGCCAGGAGGGCAGGGGTGGGTGTTTTGCAAAAAAAGGTCAGCCCCAAGGTGCAGCAAGGCCCAGTGCCCCTTAGCTAGGAAAATTGCCTTCAGCACCAACTCCTCCAGCCTCTCAGGGGAACTGTCTTCTGTTTGAGCTTTTTCTTGAGTTTCTGGAAACAGTGTTGGCTTATGGCTGGTATTCTGATGCATCTAATTCTTTTCCTTTCTCCTAAACATTTTTCTAATTATTTTTCTGGGGGTGGGGAGGGGAGAAAAAAACCCAATGCTCTAAACTCCGAGGTTATTTGGAAAACCTAAAAGGCACTGCAAGTTGTCTCCATAGAGAGATTCTGCTTGTCTCTGAGCCTTCCCTGACTCATACCTGCAGAGCTCCCAGCTCTGGCAGCCTCCAGGTACCCACGAGGTCTTCCCTCCACAGCTGTCTAGGCCTATGGGTATTTTCCACTTGCATACAATTTGTCTGTGCTTTTTTAAAATCTCCTTTCTTTGGCAGGACTCGGGTGTGTATTTGGGACCCAGCAGAGGCTTGGCCACCAGGTGTATGTGACCTAATCCAGGGGAAGGCTGTCCAAGAGAGCTGCCTTTAGTTAGGATCACACACTAGACAGGGAAGCCCTCTGCTGCTTCCCATATATTTATTTTAGGGTGCATTCTCATCCCTGGGTCTAGGCCAGCCTGGTCCCAAAAGGTATTTTTCGCCTTATTGGCTCTAAAGAAGGTCATGCTGACCCAGAGCTGTCCCCTTTGTCTCCAAACCAGATCCGGCCCAGGTTAAAGTCCTTGAATTCAAATAGCTTTTGGCAGAGGAAGAGGAGTTGGGGCTGGGTAAGGGACAGAGGACACCCTGGGATGAATCATCTCAGCAAGCACCCCTGCACTGCCGCAGTGAGCAGGGAAATCCCGGCCCTGATTGTGACCACACCTTACCTGTCTGGAGGACCTCAGCAGTGGGCTGCAGAGGACACAGCACCACCTAAAGCTCTTATTTATGCTCCCTGAATCCCCAGCAAAGCCCCGGGAACCCTCTGTGGCTAGCCTGGCTCACTGCCCCGTCCACGTCCCTTGCTCTTCTCTCTCCCTCTACAAGTCCAAGCTCCAGCCTCTGTACTGCAGGCCGACCCTGGACAGTCCACACTGGCCCTCCTTTGGGCTGAGTCCTGTGCTATCCTCTCAGCCTGAAAGTCCTTTAGTAACACTCTCCCTCAGTCCTCTGACACATCCAGGCTTTGATGTCACCTCTTTCAGGAAGCCCCTGATTGCCAAAACTGGGCTGGCTGCCACAGTGAGATGCTCCCATAGCACTCAGGACTTTCCCCTGTAGGGTACTTCCATGCTGCCTCCCTCGTTATGGCTAGGTTCCTTGAAGGTGGATTTAGTTCAGTTGCGCTTTGCTGGCAATTAGCGCAGTGCCTGGAGTGTACCAGGGGCTCCAGAAATAAATGAGTTCAATGAATGAATCATCAAGACTGGAAAGGCAATGCTAAAAATGCTATACCTGGGTCAACCTAGATGAAGGGACCCCAACTCCACACACTGGGGTTAGAGCATCCCAGTGGAGCTGCTGAAATGCCACAGTCAAGTCCACATGGATGAGGGGGACAGTGTGTGACACATGTGGTGGCTGTATGTGGCTGGACCAGGCACACGCCGTTAGGGATGTGTCCATTATGTGTGTAAGGCCAGGAAAGGATGTCAGCCACAACACCCCGGCTAGCAGCCCAGACGAGTCAAGCAGATGTAGTAGGGCATCCAGGCACAGATGGGGCACAAAGCAAGACGAGTAGCAGACCTCGATTCTCCCATGTGAGTCGAACTCAAACTTTCTCAAGAGTGATGGCTGGTTTTTCCTGTTTCGGTATCCCTATAGTTATACTATTACTTTCCTAGACATTATCTTGGAGATTACAGAAAGGCAAAATACAGCTCTTTCTTGAAGTATTGCAATGATAGAGTAAATTTCCTTTCTCCACGTATCTCTCTGTATATGTATGTATGCATGTGTATGTGTATGTGTGTTAAGAAAATAGATCCGAATCTAAAGTTCTAATAAGGCAGCTGCCTGGATCTATTCCAGGAAAAGAGTAATTTTATGAATTTGCATCTTGGTTTGAATGGAAAAACTGGCTTGAAATCTATTGCAAAACTTTCTTTGCTTGCTTGCCTGTCAAGAGAGAACAGTCCTTGAAGGTCTAGACTGAAATGCCAGGACACAGGGGCTATTCTCTCCCTTTAGAGTCAATGCCAAGAGGTCCCCCTAAGGCTGTAGAATTATTTTCAACTCTAGAGACCCTAAGGGACCTCTGCCTAAGTTTATGGTGTTCTTTATACTGCCTCTAAGTCTTACTCAATCAAATTCAAAGCCTTGGGCTAAAAATGGAAGCAAAGAAGGGCGAAATCAGGGTAGAGAGGGCAGACACTATCAGAATGAAGCCTTCAGTTTAGAGGTGAATCTTCCCGAAATACAGCAATTTCTGTGGTTCCCAAGTTATAAGGGCCATTTCCCACATCATCTTGAAGGGACATGACAGCTGCCAGGTTAGAAAGAAGGAGGATCTTGGGGGCCAGATTTCAAAGGAAAACTGGATACGACAGCCCCTTTACACAAGGACATTGTTTTGGTTCCTTCGAGCAAAGTAAGTAAAGGTGGGAGCGGGTCCCGTCTAGGCAGCACCTTTAACAGTTGCTATGGAGACATGAGTCATCTTTAGAGGATGTGATTCAAGAAGCAAGAAGAGGAACTCTGAGGAATTCTTGGGCTCTTCCGACCTTGGAACAAGTTATTTAAATGTCTATCCAAGTCATTACATGACTATCTAAAACATGTAAGATCTCGAAAGAGATTTGCATCTAGTTTCAGTGCTTAAATGGACCTGGAAGATGCAGATCCCCAGTCCAAAGATGAAAAAGAGACATCAAACCCTAGCCCACAAGAAAGGATTTCAATGCAAGTCAGTGGTCCAGGCATTGCCTTTCCTCCATGCTTGGAGATCGGATTGTCCCAGACCCCCATGAAGGTCAAGACTTTTAACCTTAAAAAGATACAGCTTGTGATGAAACAACAAGCCTTGGGAACCCAGGAAAGAAATCACAGCACTCGAAAGCCTGTTCTGGTTGCATCTGGTATCTAACTGCAGAAATACCAGGTTCCTTTTCCAGATGCTAGAAGGATTCCAAGGAGAGAAACGTGTGCCTAAATTCCCAAAGCCTTTTCCTCAGGGCACTGAAGTCCTACTGTTAGCCAGTGGCCTCCCCTGGTGTGTGTGCAGCTCAGATAGGGGAGGCCAAATAAAACACTCCCCATGAGGAAACCAAGCTGGTGAGAAGCCAGAGAGAGATTCTGGAAGGCAGATGCCCCCAGGGGTTGTTTTCACAGTGTTGCGAAGGGCATAGTCATAATAAAAAGAATTTGAAAAATACTTGAATGACATCTTTCCTTCTTTCAACATGGGCATTTATGTTGGATAGATGCATTCCACACTTAAGATCTATTATTTAGAACATGGGGGTAATAGATCTACTTCACAGGATTATCATGAGGATGACACAAAACAATTATAAAATGCCTAGCACAGTATCTGGCACAGAGTGAGTATAAATGACAAATATTAGCTCCTTTTTCCTCTTCTCTCAAGATTAGATTCCAGATAAGGTACAAGAGTCTCCTGAAAAACATGGCATAGCTTGTGAGTCCTAAGGTTTGTCCCAGAGGTATTCACTCATAAGCCTCATCTTTACCATAGTTTTTTGACCCCTTTCTAGAGACATACAAAAAGGTGACTGCCGAAGTCAAGGATACTATTCCCCCCTTGGAAAAATACATCCATTCATTGGCAAAAGGCAATTCATAGACCTCGTTCATGAAATTCCAAAAGGTTTATTGCAGGCACATGTGAGTGTGACAGCCGACTGCCTAACCCAGCCCCTCACAGGCACACTGGAGTCCAGGCATCCACCCATGACACCATGAGGCCAAAGTTCCTGCTTCGAGCCACCTTTTTATTATGCCCCTAAATACACATTCCCTCCCCACCAATCATGCCTTATTATTTTTTTTGGTTGGGGTTTTAAACAAGAAAAAGTCCAATCTCTGAGAGGTACGAAGACATAAAGCTCTGAGAATGCCTTCCAGCAGGGAAGTGTGGAAGGCAGATCTTATGTAAAATTATAGTGTGCAATCTAATATCCTTTTTCTTTAGGGGTGGCAGGAAGGACAGAACTTTAGATACCAATTATTTTGCCTTTCATAAAGAACGTGTCAGAGTCCCGAAGTCTAAGATTCCAACTCAGTATTTTCTTGGATTAAGAATTTGAAAATATTTCTTCCTTTAAAACTCAACATGTTTAACAATGTTTCTTTTCTATGACTAGTAGAGATAGAAGACTCAAATTCTTGCCCAGTGTCAAAGCAGGACTTGTAATCCACATGCCAACCTGCTTCACAGGCTATGAGGTAAAGTTTGTAAGAGGTATCATCTCTGTTTTTTAGCAGGCTTATGGAAGAGTCTTGCCCTAAGAGAAAAACAGGGATGAGGCTGGGAAGAGGATAAAGTTATAGCAGGATAAAGTTATAAGAAGATAACAAAGCAGGATGACATCACATGGGACCAAGAAGGGGGCTGCATCATCCCTGGACCTGCTCCTGGGGGCTGTCGGATTGTGGGCGTGGCCGCTTTGGATGCCCAGGTGAGCCCTGACACAGAGGTGCTTCCTCACATTACAGTGAGGAGAGGATGGGGCCAGTACAAAGACTGAAGGACCAGCACTCCTCCTGGGTCCGTCTTTGCTAAGTTGAGTCATCCCAGCCCAGGCTCAGATGATGGGCACTGTGGACGGAGAGAGACCTGTCTTCCAGCAGGCTTCTGTGTGCGTGGCTGCTGCAGTTTCTGAGGGCTGACCCAGTTTTCTCATCTCTGGACTTTATACCTTCTTTGTCCCTAAATAGACCACAACACCACTCTGTGTTCTCTGCAAGCCTGGGGCTAGGAAGCATCGCTGAGGTAAAGGCCTTTTTTAAGGTTCTCTGCCAATAACAAACACGTCTTCAATTATGAGAGCAGTACTCCATGATCCTGAATCTCTGCCAACCAAAAGAAAGCTGTGCACACACTGCTGAACTTTTACAACTCTACAACTCAGAGGACATAAGGCATGTGTAAGCCAGCTGTAAATCTCGTTGACAGTCTTGCCCCACCCACTGGCCACTAGGCAGCTGGATTTCCAATTTCACCCCGGACACGGCCAGCCTATCAACCCTCTCTGCTTAATGCTCTCAGTTCATTTCTCGTCATTTTTCTACCTCCACTCACCAGGCCACTTACCCTCCCTTCCTCCTTCCAGCTTCCTGAGCCCTATAGAGATAACAACTAGCAGAGTGCACCAGCACGTACATTGGATTATCCTTTTCATTGTGTCTGAGCCAATCTGCTTAATGTTCAGATACACATGGGGAAAAAAAGGCAAAATATTTTTGTTTTAGATCCTTTCAGAAGGCATAAAAAAATAAAGTACAAACACGAATCACTTGACAATTTTATGATTAAAACCAACAAATGGAAAACAGACAGTGTTGGGTGTTGCTGACATAATCAAGCATTTCGTGTGGACCCACTCAACCACCCCATTTCTTGGATCTATTTCTGGATGTACCAAATGTGTCTGAAGATGAACTCACTTTCGCACATCAAAGATGTATCCAGTGTTAAACACCGGAGCCAGAACCCAGGTGAAAATCTGCTGGTTCAGGGCAACACCACTTCCGGCTTTATTAAACACTCAAAAGTCAGGTTCCCAAGAAACGCTTGGATCTATCCGCAAGTATAACATGTCAAAAGTGTTAAATGTGACCATGAGAAAAATGACATGAGCATGTTTCATCTTTGGGTAGAGGGTGGTGGTTTTCTGGGAAGACATTGTCTGAGCCACCGAGTAGAGAAGTCAAATGGAAGACGTTTAGCATGTGCTTAATTCTTGCTTGATAAGAACAAGAAATCCCGGAAAAGGTCACCCACAGAACGGTGAGCAAAGTCCCCAGTGAACAAGTTTGAGGTGGGGCTTAGCAGTTCGTTTACAGTTGTGGAAAACTGTTTTAGTCACTTGGCCAAAAACCATATGAGGGGAGGCAACCTGAAACCCTAGACTACTTGACTCTCCCTGCATTTTTCTGCTAGAAGCAGGATAAAAAGCCTAAAATTTTGGCTGCATCTCTATTTATGTAACAGCCACAGCTGCTCCCCAAAATAGCTGCTGTTGGCCAAAAGAATTACGGGATTTTGTTGCTAATATGTGAATCTATAGTCAATAGCACTCTGCTAAGTTTCCTTCCCTTCCCTTTTGCCGTCCCAGGTCTAAAAGGAGATAGGGAATCTCATTATTTGCACATCAGTGGTGCCATCAGTTATGTGGATAGATTTTAAAATCGAGGCTCATCTTTTCGGCAAGAGCAAATTGACACAGAACATCTTAACTCTCCACCTTCTGCAGGCGGCAGTGTGGCTAATATCGAGGCCCTTCAAAGTCACAACTCCAAAAGAGAGAAACATACAGTGCTCCTGTGTTTTTTGTGGGACAAACCCAGACCCGGACTGCTGGCGTGGCATTTAATAGGATGCCCTCCCCTGAAAGTAACAAAGAGAACCCTCGTCAAAGCTATCAAACACGTTAAAAAAATACAAAAGTTATTTTCTCCTTTTGATTGCTATTTACTTGTGACAATATTTGTTAAAAATATCACTTCTGTCTTTGAGAAGAGATCATTCTCTTCATATAGTATGGAAAAATAAACTCTGCTGAACACTCAGTCAACATTCCCCACCACTGCCAGGGGCTTTTGGCTTTCACATCTCCAAATATCATCATCAGCATAAAAGTATTATGTTTTTGAGTAGGCAAACACTTTTCCTATGTCTAGTGTGCTGGAAGTAAGAGAAAAAGGAAGTGGCAAGGCTCATGTAGCACTTTGAAGGGGGAGAGTTACGAAATAGGATGGTTTATTTGCTAACAAAATGAAAGGTAGCAAGGTGGTTTCAGGCCCTCCTAAAAAGTCATAGGATGTCCCCTCACCTCTTAGACCACTTTCAGCCTTGCTAATGCTTGGTAGATTCTTAATGGAAGGGTAGGGAGCCCTTTAGTCTAATTATCAGTGTCAATGCAAAGGAGGGCTCAACTTCTGCACCCAGGATCATCTTAAAACACTGAGCTGGATGAATGGGAGAAGACAAGGATCCATAAAAACAGTAAAATGTTTATTTTCTTAGAAAAAAAAGTGAGGAAGAGGGATTCAAAATGATTGTGATCACACTTCCATCTGCATCTGAGCAAAGCCAATGTTGCAAGCTTAATTCTTGATTAAGATACTTATTAAATCAAACAACCTGCCACTCACTCCTACGTCACTTCCAGGAGTCACATCACAGCATGCTTTTAATTGATAGCTTCTCTACTTCTTCTGAGCAGAGAAACAAGGCTTGGCATAGCAACCATCCCATCTCCAAAGCTCAACACTGCCAGTGAGAAGCAAGGCTCAGTCCATCTCTAGACTGCGTGCGAGAGATGGGGAGGAAGGAGAGAGGGCAGGAGATGCTTGTCTTAGAAGCAGAACCAGTTTAGAAGAGAAGTTTGTTATCTGAGTTCACCACTACCTCATCTTATAGAAAATAGGTTGGAGAGCATCTGTAAAACCAACAGTATCTTTAAGGTGAAATTGCAGAATTTTGCTGCATACCTGGACACAAGAGAAGTGAAAAGTTGCAACAAGTTTTAACTAGCAGCAACAAAGAAAGTTCGATAACAGTTTTTTTTGTTTGTTTTTAGCAATATTCCTTTGCAAGTTCATTAAGAAACACTGTAATTTAATGGGGCGTACAATATGGAACGATCTTCTTTTGCTATAGTGCTGTTCGCTGAATAGAACCGACCTTTGCAAAGATTTCAACTGGGGTGTAACCTATTTACACAGTAGTAGCTCCTGGTTTGAGTGGTAAAATTGGTGCTATGTGATATCCTCTTCTTCCGAACAGTAATCCCGACCCTTGGAGGGAAAAAGAAAAAAGAGCATGTGAATGAGAAATTCAAAGCAGAGCCTGAAATTGTTACTTGTAATCAATTTTCTCTCAATATATGTCTCCTTGCAACAGAATCCAGGCTTTGTCAGTGATAGCTGGCACAGGGGTAGCTACGTCATAAATACATGTTAGCCAATTTATAAGCTATATATACTTCAAGGCATGACAGTTTTACCAAGCCCCAAATAAGCCCTTACTTTATGTTGGTAAGAATTTATATTATAATAGCCATATTCAAGAGTCAGCCTTTCACTAAGAAATTACCAAATGGCCAATCCATTCAGGAGATCAATTTCTTATCAGGAAGAATGAACAAGCCACATTCTACAGCTACATCCCCGTGCCTGAAAATCAACATTCTACAGACAGCATACAATCCAGGGATGTCTGAGTTTAATTCACTCTAAAACGGATTACAAAAAACAACAAACAAGAATCCTTAAACACGCATAACAGGTCTATGCTTGGTATGTGTGGGATGCACAAGAAAGGCAAAGATGCTTCTGATTCATTTGCTAACTAAAACAGGTTATCTGAAGCTCTACGGACTATGTACAATGGTTATTTGTGAACATATTTTATCCTCTCTCCTCTAGGTCATAAACTCAATGAAGACATGATTGGGGCTGGGCTTTAAGGATCCACATTTAACGGAGCCGGCTTGTCTTGGTCAAAACACATGACTCTCTTGGTCTGTAACCCATCACAGGGCACCTGCCCTGCCTGTGTCCGATGTCATAGATAAGGGTTTTGTAAAAAGTCAGGTGTTATTATTATTTGTTTCCTTCAACTTTTTCTTTTTCTTTTAAAATACACACTATATGTTTCATTTTTTTGGGGTGGGGGAATGTTCTTTTAAAAGCAGAACTTATTTCTAAAAGTACCAATACTTAACGATACTAATAATAATTTTGCATATAACTATTTCTCAGATGTATTACATATTTTTTGGTCACATTATCTATATAACAGAAATATTTTACATTTTCCTAATATTTAAGCATTATCAAAATGGATTATTTGTGCCACGTGGCTGGGTGCTAATCTTGACTCTGTGACTTCCTAGCTCTGGGATCCTGGTAAAATTACCTCTCTGTGTCTCAGTTTCTTCAACTGTAAAATGAAGAGAACAATAGTACCTATTTCACAGAATAGTTGAAGATTAAATGAGTTAATAGTAATAAAGTGATTAAATCATTTCTGGCACATACTTTTAC
This sequence comes from Pan paniscus, assembly GCF_029289425.2. NCBI lineage: Eukaryota > Metazoa > Chordata > Mammalia > Primates > Hominidae > Pan > Pan paniscus. Next base: position 65,101,730 of record NC_073249.2, read on the forward strand.
ACATGAAGTATATGTGCCCATGCCCGTGTGTGTTTGGCAAATTACAAAATACTGCTGGCTGGACACAGTGGCTCACGCCTGTAATCCCACACTTTGGGAGGCCAAGGCGGGTGGATCACCTGAGGTCAGGAATTTGAGGCCAGCCTGGCCAACATAGTGAAACCCCATCTCTACTAAAAACACAAAAACTAGCTGGGCATGGTGGCGGGCACCTGTAGTCCCAGCTATTTGGGAGGCTAAGGCAGGAGAATTGCTTGAACCTGGGAGGCGGAGATTGCAGTGAGCCAAGATCGCACCATTGCACTGCAGCCTGGGTGACAGAGTGAGACTCTGTCTCAAAAAAAAAAAAAAAAAAAAACGAAAAAACAAACTGCCACACAATGAAGTCTTCAGGCCTGTGGAAGCAGGTGGGGCTGCTCACTCCCATGCCAACTGGCCCCAGATTGCTTGCTCCCTTAGAATGGGATTCACCCCTTAGCATGTTTTGGTTTCCTCCATCATCAGATTGCTAACTCCCACCCCTACCACTTGCAGAGTGTCTGAGTCTAGTGTCATCTCTAGGCTTGTTTTACTTGCTGCACAAAACCTCTCCTGAGCAGAGAAGCTGGGTAACCAGTCTTCCTGACATGAGGAGTGTGTACTTGGCAGTCATCCCATGGGCAGCCTCCCTGGTGACACTGCCCAAGCAGATGCCATCCCTAGCCTTGGCCCAGACCACTCAGGAGACATGCTCTGGGTCACACACTGGAGAGCTAGAAAGAACTTAAAAGTCCCTGGCCACTGGGGATTTATTTTTTAATCTGGGGAACAAGACACATACAAATGTATCCACACAATGCCATAAATATCAGATGATGCTCTCCACAGATCCCCAACTCACGAGGCTCAGAGAGGAAACTTACAAACGGACCCAAGTATTCAGGTGGAGAGGAAAGGTAGGGCTCATGGAGTTTTCCTGAAGGTTTTATTAGGAAAGGAAAGTGGACATCTCCAGTGTATATATGTACATATACACTGTTGTTTGACAGCGCACAAATTGCTGGGCTTTGGTTTCCTGGGGATAATCACGGTCTCCATCCCATAGGGTTATGGTCAGGATTAAATGGAAAAAAATATAGTGTCTGGCAAGTAGTCAATAAATGTTAGCTAATGCTACTATTACTACTACTGCTACTCTTATTGTAATTGTTGTTATTATAAACTCTGTGTTTGTTCAGTCCCCCTGGCAGGGGAATAGGGACCTCCTCCCTTAGTGGCTGTCAGGTGAGTAAGGACTATGACCATAAGCTGTCATCTGATAGGTGTCAGGGAACTCTTCCTCCCACCTCAGCCTTGCACTCCAGACAGGCCAGAAACTGATGTACATGAATAAAACTTCTACGGCAGAAACCGAAGTCCCTCTATTACCTGTGACTAAATGAGGCCTCAAATCAAAGCAAAGTCTCAGCCAGCCAATGTGGAGTTTAGAGGGTGCTTCATCCATGAGGAAGAACTTGGAAGGAATGGCAGACAGATACACACACACACCACACACACACACACGTGCACACAACACACATACACACGTGTGCACACACAAGCACACACACGTGCACACATGCATACACATGCATACATGAAAGGTGGTGTTCTCATTGTCTTCAATTTGGTAAATGAGTTTCTGGGTTATGTAGTAGAAGGACCATTTCAAACCACAGTAAAGGCTCCCCAACCCCACCTTTTGAGGGACAAATACAATATAAACCTTCTTTGTAAACACAGGACTCTGCAACTTTCATTTCCCAAGCATTGGCTACTCTGAAATTATTATCATTACTATACAAAGGAGCAAGAAAACAGCATTAGCTGCTTTGCGGATATTATTTTACGTACTATTTATATCAGTCCTGCAAGGCAAAGAGTGAAGCCCTGATGCTTGTGGAGGAAGCTCAGAGAAGCGCAAGCCCACAGGGCTGCTCCTTGCCTTTATTACAACTGCAGTGATTTGATAACTAAATTCAAATTCAATTCAGCTTCATTGTTATTATCACCTGTTTCAGCAGCACTGAGAAGCAACTGCTTTGGTAACAAACTTTGAAATCAAAACACATTGAAAGTAAGATATGGCCATAAACCATATGGCCATCCAGTGCCGTTCTAAGAAAGGAGACCTGAGAATGGTGATTACCAGAGGCGATTACCTTGTGCAAAGGATAGTAGGCTTGAGGCGAGGATGAAGAGAGGCTGGTTAGAAGGAATACATTCTAGTGTTCAACAGCACAGTAGGGTGACTAGAGTTAATAGTAATATATTGTATATTTCAAAGTAGTGAGAAGATTTGAAATGTTTCCAACACAAAGAAATGATAACTCTTGGGTGTGATACATATACTAAGTACCCTGATTTGACCATTACACACTGTATGCATGTATCAAAATACCACATGTACCCTATAAATACGTACAATTACTATATGCCATTTTAAAAATAAATAAGTAAGTAAAAATAAAGGGGATTTGAGAGAATTGTCATTGGAGGGGCCCCATCTTAGCATCACAGGGGACCCCATCTGCACACTGGCCCTACTGGGCAGGACAGGGAGCCTGCTTCTGTAGCATGACTTCATGTCTCATTTAATTTTTAAAGAACTGTGCCAAAAAGAGAACCTGAAGACCTTCAGCTGTCAGAAAGCAGGAAGTGGGAGCCGGGTTTGGGAGATACACAGCAATTCTTCACAGAAGTATGCCCTTCCCCCTTAAAGGAACCCCAAATGGAAGTCTTTGTCAGGATGCGTTACTCAATTAGAACTGGAGGATCTTAGTCACAATCCCACCCTTGTGCAAAGGACACACTGAAAGCTGCAGAGAGCAAGATCCCTAGGAGGCCCTCGAAAGCTGGGAGAACAGAAACTCCTAGTGATGGTGACAAAGAAGGCTTGTTTGAAAGAACCATGAGTGCCTTCGGGTGCAGACTCAAAAAACCCCAAGGAACCTTTGCCTACCAAAATTTTTCCGACCACACCCTACTCTGTGTAGAGGCTTCCACGTCTTCTTCAGTTATCTGTATTATTATCCTCCTGGAAGTGTAAGTTGATGTCAGTGCAGAACACACATTTCTAAGGTTCTAGTGTAAGGGGTTTTTGTTTGTTGAAGTGTGTCTATAAGAATTAGAAGTATTAAGGAAAGGACATCATCCTAATTTTAAATCCTGCTAGTTTAAAGAGCAACAGCTCAAAGAGTGACTTTAAGAAACTGTTCCTCCAATGTGCCTAACGTACTTTTCCTCCACAGGTTTAAAATAGACAAATAGTCTAGGCCAGGGGTCCCTAGTCCCCAAGCCATGGACCGCTACTGGTCCATGGCCTGTTAGGAATTAGGCCACACAGCAGGAAGTGAGCGACAGGCGAGTGAGTGAAGCTGAGCTCTGCCTCCTGTCAGATCAGCGGCAGCATCAGATTCTCATAGGAGCACGAACACTACTGTGAACCGTGCATGTGAGGGATCTAGGTTGTGTGCTCCTTATGAGAATCCAATGCCTGATGATCTGTCACTGTCTCCCACCATCCCCAGATGGGACCATCTTGTTGCAGGAAAACAAGCTCAAGGCTCCCACTGATTCTACATTATGGTGAATATGTAATAATAGAAATTAAGTGCACAATAAATGTAATGTGCTTGAATCATCCTGAAACCACCCCCACCCCGCCCCACCCAACTCCCCATCCATGGAAAAATTGTCTTCCACAAAACCAGTCCCTGGTGCCAAAAAGGTTGGGGACTGCTGGTCTAGGCCTTGCCATTCAGTGTCAGGTATGATTCATCATATATGTTTTTAGTATGTTTCTATAGACATGTATGCATTCAGCCCAATACACACACCCCTCAGACATGTAACAATCAGTGTGAACTGAGTATTCTCCCACTGGAGTAGACTAGATGAAAGTGACTGAGAGGAAGTGTTGAATCTGTTTCTCCATCTGTAAAATGGGGACAATAAAACCTAACTTGCAGAGTTGTGGGAATTAAACATATACATGAAAGTGTTTAGCAAAGCTAGGCACATGGTGGGTGCTTAATAAATTATAGCTCTTACGATGATACTGAAAAATGAGACCAACTGGTCCAACAGGAAATAAAACTGTCTAGGTGAGAAATGGGGCCCACATCTCAATCAGTCAGTTCACATTCAGATCCTCAAAGAAGCCAAGTACCAGAGGGCCTCGGTGCTTCTCACTCTGTCCTGGCTGGCTTCTCCTGCTCCCATCTCTTTATTTTTATTTCTTCAGAGAGAGTCTTGCTCTGTCACCCAGGCTGGAGTGCAGTGGCACGATCTCAGCTCACTGCAACCTCCACCTCCCAGGTTCAAGCAATTTTCCTTCCTCAGCCTCCCAAGTAGCTGGGATTTCCCTGTAGTCGCCCTAGGGAGAAACAGTCTCTTCCCTTCTCAGTGGTCCTTCCATCGCACCATCATGTTGTATAGAATTTTAGGCAAAATGTTTGCCTCCCTTACTGAGGGGGAAAACATGTTTCTTGTCCATCTTTGTATTTTGGGTACCTAATGGAGTCCTCGTGTGGCCCATATCCAAGGGTTGTGAACACTCTGGCTTTGGAGGGAAGCAGTGCTGGGGTGTGGGGGTAGCAGGGTGGAGGCTGTTAAATGGTATTACACAGAAAGTGTCCTGGTACATTAGTAAGGGAAGAAAACCATCAATGTTTTGCACATCATAATGGAAGATGCAGCCTTTTTAAACAACACAACTGATAAGTTTTGAGCAAAACTATGCACACAGAATAGGGCATAGGCCCTGTTACATGAATAGCTTGGAACTTAGGAGAGGGGCAACAGGACTGCAAAGAGAGGCAATCAAAGTTGATACTAGAATCCCACTGTCCATTATTCATTATTTGTATTTATTTAAGTACAGTTGTCTCTGCTTATCCATGGGGGATTTGTTCCAAAATCACCAGTGGATGCCTGAAACCTCAGAGAGTACCGAACTCTACATATACTATATTTTTCCTACACATACCTACCTACCTATATAAATTAGGCTCACGCCTGTAAGCCCAGCACTTTGGGAGGCCGAGGTGGGTGGCCTTGAGGTGGCCACTTGAGGTCAGGAGTTCGAGACCAGCCTGACCAACATGGTGAAACCCCATCACCTCTACTAAAAATACAAAAATTAGCTGGGCATGGTGGCGTGAGCCTGTAATCCCAGCTACTTGGGAGGCTGAGACTGCAGATCACTTGAACCCAGGAGGTGGAGGTTGCAGTGAGTCAAGATCGTGCCACTGCACTCCAGACTGGGTGACAGAGTGAAACTCTGTCTCAAAAGAAAAAAAAAGGAAGGAAAAGGAAAAAGAATTAGGCACAGCAAGAGAGTAACAACAGTAACAACTAATAATAGAACAATTCTAATAATATACTATAATAAAAGTTATGTGAATGTGTTCTCTCTCTCTCAAAATATCTTAGTGTACTATACTCACCCTTCTTCTCGTTGACTCTGGGTAACTGAAACAGTGGATAAAGGGGACTGCTAATACCCACATAAATCACATGTGGAATCAGGTCCAGTTCTCTTTCCATAATGTTCAGCAGGCTTTTTTTTTTTTTTGAGATGGAGCCTGGCTCTGTTACCCAGGCTGGAGTGCAGTGGCACAATCTTGGCTCACTGCAACCTTCGCCTCCCGAGTAGCATGCACCACCACGCCTGGCTAATTTTTGTATTTTTAGCAGAGACAAGGTTTCATCATGTTGGCCAGGCTAGTCTCAAACTCCTGACCTCAGCTGATCCACCTGCTTTGGCCTCCCAAAGTGCTGGGATTACAGGTGTGAGTCACCACACCCGGCCTCAGCCAGGCATCTTAAACTCTGTCTTTTGCTTTCATCATAAAGTTCTGAGTTAAAGAACCTCATGGGTAGGGCAATGGAGTCAGCAAACAAGTCCGGTCAAGACTCTTGGGTTTGTACAAAGCAAACATGAAGTTTTGTAATAAAGGCTCATGACAGAAGTTCATTTTAATGAGGCTTCTTTCTGTCTGGAAGTGTAAGCTGTTATGCTTGTGATAAAGCAGGCTCTTGTTGGCTTGGTGACTAGCTGAATGATCACCTGAAGAATTTTTCCTCCGCTCCTTTACCTGTCTGGATGACACTGGGAATCTCTGTGAGTTGCTGGACTGTGCATTATCACTAAACTATATTTCTAATAACACAGTCACTGAGATAATGCCTTTTGTTGAATAATTTCCTCATTCAGTAAGGCTTTTAAAAAAATTATAAATTTTTTTATTTCAATAGCTTTTGGGGTACAAGTGGTTTTTGGTTACATGATAAATGACACAGTGGTGAATTCTGAGATTTTAGTGCACCCATCGCCCAAGCAGTGTACATTGTACCAATATGCAGTTTTTTACTCCACATCCTCCTCCCATCCTCCCTGTTCTGAGTCTCCCAAGTCTATTATATCCTGAGTCTCAGTTTCTTGACTTATTGTTATCCTTCCTTGACAGCATTTATCCTGTACTGTGGGACTTAACTGCTTTCTGAGTGGCAAACAGCATCTTGATTAATGAAGCACAACTGCCCCACCTGCATTCTGGTGCATAAATTTAATAGGCATCTCCCTCCTCTGTCCACCTAACACCCTTTATCCCCTAACCCCTTCCTCCATGTTTTACCATCCAGAGGCAACCTCAGATCCAAGTTTCCATAAGAATCTGTATGTTTCAGCTCTGTCCTTGAACCAGGACTGCAGGAGCAGATAACCACGTTCTGCAGCTTGAGCATCTGTGCACGACTAGCTAGAATCCAGAATACACAGGAAGAGGAGGCTGGAAAAGTGAAAGGAAGGCTATCCCCAGGGGCTGCTGGGCTTAAACCTCCGCCTGCAGGGCTGCAGGGCCCTCCTCCTGTAGGAAGCAGTGCCTTCCATCCCTTTCTCAGGGCTGGATGTGTCAGAGCCTCTTTAATCACAGAGCACTTTTCAGCAGCATTTTAGTTTATAGTCAAACAACAAGTCATAAGAACAGTTTTAAATGCCAAAGACATACTGAAGAAAAGCAAAAAATAATTAGCTGTGCTGTTAAAAGTCTCCTCCCCTGGATTACTTCATTAGAAAAATCAATCGAGGCATTAATGGCTTTCTCCGTCTCTAATGAGCTTTATTCTAATTAGACTCACGTGTTATTGTTTCAGCTGGAAAAAGGTCTCGTTTGTAATGAGCAGTGGAGTGTGACAGCCTCTGACTGTTTCTTTGACCATATATAGGAATGATCACCGTGATAATAACAGCAGTGACAACAATCCTGGGATATTGGGCTTTTCATTTCCAAGAGAGAGTAAGTATTAACTAAACAGCTTCGAAACCCCCATGAAGTGTTTATCATACCCGAATCCCCATTTCACCAACAGTAAGGAGGATATTTTAGAAGGCTTTTTTTTTTTTTTGAGTCAGAGTCTCGCTCTGTTGCTCAGGCTGGAGTGCAGTGGGCGATCTCGGCTCACTACAAGCTCCGCCTCCCGGGTTCACGCCATTCTCCTGCCTCAGCCTCCCGAGTACCTGGGACTACAGGCGCCTGCCACCACGCCCATCTAAATTTTTTTGTATTTTTAGTAGAGACGGGATTTCATCGTGTTAGCCAGGATGGTCTCGATCTCCTGACCTCATGATCCGCCTGCCTCGGCCTCCCAAAGTGCTGGGATTACAGGCGTGAGCCACCGCACCTGGCCTAGAAGCTTTAAGCCACGTACTTTTCAAGCTTTATCTGAGGCTGGCACTTGGATGACTTCAATGATGTTCTTTCCCCACAAGGAGGTGAGCAGGAGTGAGGATAAAGACATGGAGAGATAATGCAGACGACCACGTTCTCTTGGCCATACTGAACTGATGTCCGAGAGCAGGCCTTGGCAAACTTCCTCTGGGAAGGGCCACAGTAAATATTTTAGGCCTTCCATTCCATACGGTCTCATTGCGATTCAACTCTGCCATTGTAAGCTTGAAAGCGGCCATAGATAAAAGTAAATGAATGAGTATGGCTGAGTTCCAATAAAACTTTATTTATGGACACTGAAATTTGAATTTCATGCTGTTTTTCACATGTCACAAAATAGTCTTCTTTTATTTTCTCCCAACCATTTAAATGTGTAAAAACCATTTTTGTCTCGCAGGCTGGATGTGGCCTATGGGCCATAGTTTGCCTGCCCTGCCCCAGAGAACAGAATTAACCACCAGTAGCATCAGAGGCTAACACTGTTCAAGGGTTTTGCCCTCTTTAGAGCTCAAACAGCAGGGATAATTTCCACCTTGAGAGACATCTCTCCAGAGCTCTTCTGCAAAAACTGTTCTTATTTTACAAACATGAAAACATTGAAAATCAAAATTAAATGGAAAAATTCATCTCCAACAGCATCTCTTCCCAATCAGTCTTCAAATTTCATTTCAATCTTTGTCCATATGCATGACATTTTTATACCATTTCAATCCTATTATAGACACAGTGTTTTACTTTGCTTTTTTTCACTTAACGTTATCTTGTAAAATTCTTCCCTGTTGTGACTGATTTCTTCTAATCAGACATATCATAATTTTTTGTGGATTTTTTTGTGGAAGATTTACATGCTATTTGTTGGACTTAATTAAAAGGGATGTCTTAGTGTCTTCTCAAGTGTAAGAGTTAAGATTCAAATGCTACCACCTTGCCCTCAAGCCAGGAAACCTGGGAAAACCCACTTGGTAGACTGGAGCCTCACACACCTCCCCCAGGATTCACTTCCTTTTGGACAATGGCTTTAGCAAATCTGGCATTTTAATTCATTTGCCTCTTGACAAAGATGTGCCTTCCAGACAAACTCTTTAGAGCTCTTTGCTCTGAAAGAGCTCTCTGTTCCACATACACCCTAGAATTTATATTGAACTTGGATGGAGGTTTGGGGAGACTAATCACACATCTCCTTTCATTACAGTTTTTAACCAGGAAATACCAGAAAGAGTTAGATGAGGATCATTTTTCTTGCTGGATTAGAGAACTTGGTAGGTCCCCATTAGTCCCTTGCCTCACACCTGCTGAGACCCTCTGGATGGTGACTGACTCATCCAGTCACATGTGGAGAAAGGAGAAGAGGTTGGGTTTGCCCCTTCACTGTTCCATGGGCTGGGCCTCTGGAGAGGGAGAGGTGAGGGATATACTTTAAGTTGGTTCCTTTCTTTCCTCTCCACAAAGGGGGGGTGACACTGTTTGAGGGACCACAGGGCTCACCTTCCCTTCCTTTCTCTTTGCTTTCAGAATAGGAAGCACATGCATTTGGCCAGGAAGAAGACTTCAGCTATTGATGGGAGGGCCCTCTTTCTAGAAGGCAGAGAACAATGGACTAGCCAGACAGGAAGGAGAGAGGCCCAGAGGGCAGTAAGGAGTGGGCATCTGGGGCCCAGGGTTGGGAAGAACACTTCTGTTTGGCTTCCTTCCTCTTCTAGGGCATGGCTAAGGTGGCCAACCTGCATGCACCCCAGAAGAGGAAGATAAGTAGGCCCATGGGACTTTATTATGGAGGCTGAGGCTTTCACTGGCCTGATTAACCCATTTTCTGGGAATGAGCACTTTGGGAGGATAACAATCAAAGGAGCCCCAGAGGACACGTGACAGGCTGGGGCCATCAGAACTACTGATCCGTGGGTACTATCCGGCTTACTGAATTATGAAACACAGGTTAAATTAAGGGTTGTCACACATTTGGCTAATTGGCCAATAAGAACAGCAATTAATAGAGGTCAGGCAATTCAACTGCATCTGTGGCCATGACTATCAGAGCCCTTGGAAACAGCAGTGATTTCAAGTGAAATCTAAATCAGCAGTGTTTCAGGTGACCTAGAGCAGGGCCCACGGCCCATAGCCCATATGTTAGCACTTCCTGAAGGTTTTCTTCCACCCAAATCCACATGTTGGGACCCAGGGGAAGGTGTAGCAAAGCCAGTGACCACTGTGTAATCTTTGTTTTTTCTATTTGACACTTTGTCAAAAAATACATTCCTGTTTTCATAGACTTCTTTTGATTTTGAGAAATTTAAAAGATACAGAAAAGTATGAAGAATGTAAAGACACTATATTCCCACCACTAGAAATAAGAACTAGTAATATTTTGTACCATCTCCTGCTAGCCTCTGCCCTCCTTCTAAGAAATGAAACTACCACCCATTTCTCATCCCCCATACCCAGGCACAGCAATGTTCATGGGTTTGGTTGGTTTGTATGTTTGGTATCATTTTAGATACTTTGATATTCATGTTATATTGATATAACAAATATACTACACTTTTATGTGTATATGAATATTTAAATATATAACAGATAAAAACATGCCATTTGTAAATATGCCATGTAAAAACTGATGGTGCTTAATAAATATTTGTTGAATGTCCATCTATAAACAATGTATTTGTGTGTTTTTAATGTACATGGTATCATACAATTTTTATCATTCTGCATAATCCTCTCTTCACTTAATAATTGTATTTGAAATCTATAATTGTGACTCTCTCTATATATGTATATATATACACACATACATATATGTGTGTATATATACACATATGTATATATATGTGTATATACACATATGTGTATATATATATATGCTTGGTTTATGTCTCTTAACTGCTGCATAATATTGCACTGTACGAATATGGAGGATTTTAATTATTCGTTTCTCCATGGGTGGATACTTAGTTTTCTTCCAGTTTTTTGGCTGTTGAATAAAGAATGCTGCAGTGAACTTTATTGTAGTTTAATTGATGGTTTTTACTGGTTTGTACTAATATTACTTCTTTATATATTATGCCTACAAATCATTTGATGTTTTAAGTGTTATAAATATATTCCAAACTCGCTCTGGATCCACACCTGGGTATCATCCGGCCCATTAATAAGGTAGATACTGACCATGATACTCATCTGGCTCCCTGTGCCTGTTTTCAATTTGTAAGAAACCCAGAAGAGAGGCAGGGTATGATTATGCATCTCTAAGCAAGCCTCCAACAATCAATTTTGTAAATATGAGCTTACAATTTTTTGGTACTCCTTTTTGAATCAACTTAGAAAAATGGAATTGAAGTGAGGGGAGTCTAGAAGTGTCTGCTCCAAGAATGCTTTCTCTAGGAACAGAGCAGAATGTGCCTGCACTTGATAGAATTGTGAAAGACAGGAATAAAGTGCACCAGAAATAACATAATACTTCAGAATAAATTTTTCAAGCAATGTTCAGAACATAATATGCCTCATAATTCCTTCCCAGCTGATATAAACGGGAATGTCTCATTCTTTGCTATGGAGGGTGCTGTTTAGTGGGAGATGAAAAGTTGAGGGTAAATTGGATACGACATTCTCTAAAGTTCCTTCCAATGCAAAATGTTATTCTTCCAGATTTGAGGCTCCCTAAAGACAAGAATCCTATTTTATCATTCCTCATTATGTGCCTCTCATGGTCCTGGCTCATTTCTAGGTCCAGAGAACATGTTCATGTCAAGCTTATTAAATGGATCAAAGAAGTCAGTCTTACAATTTCTATGATTTTGTTTGAAGCCCCTTTCCTAAGTTTTTTTTGTTGTTGTTACAAGCATATTTAGGCTGATATTAATACTTTTTTGTTTTTTAAGAGACAAAGTCTTGCTCTGTCACCCAGGCTGGAGTGCAGTGGCACAATCACAGCTCACTGCCGCCTCAAACTCCTGGGCTCAAGTGATCCTCCTGCCTCAGCCTCTCAAGTAACTGGGACTACAGGTGAATGCCACCATACCTGGCTAATTTTTATTTTTATTTTTTGTAGAGACAGGGTCTCGCAATGTTGCCCAGGCTGGTCTCAAACTCCTGGCCTCAAGTGATCTTCCCACCTCAGCCTCTCAAAGTGTTGGGATTACAGGCATGAGCCACTACACCTGGCCAATGAATATCTTTTAAAAGGCTTATAAAAGCCTTTCAAATGAGACACAACAATTAAGAGTAAAACTTCCAAACAGAAAAAAATATATAGGGATTCAGCTGTAGCTGTATCCATGCCACTGACTCACTGACTCATTCTGTAATCACAGCTCGAAAGCACAGGTTATTTAATGGCTCTGTAAGTGTTCACAAGAATCTAACTCCTGAACATGTTTATTATACCACGTAGGAGGGAGGTGGATGAATACACTGGAAACTGTGCGATTCTACTACTCTTTCTACAAGGAGATATTTGTACCATAGGAAGGCACTTGCTCACGCAGGATCCAAGTTTCTAAGTTCTGCATTTTCAGGTTCGGTTTAGCACCACCCCCCACAACCCCATCCCAAATCCTTCCTGTATAAATGGCCTTGATGGTACAAACACAGGCGACTTCAACCAAAATGAAGGCTACCAATTACAGAGCACATACAACATATCAAACACTACTGGAGACTGTGTATTTTCTTCAATATCCCAGACAAGTTAGTATTATTTCTCAAATTTTATTGGTGAGAAAACTGAGAATCAGAGAGTTTAACTTAACCTGGGGTCACACAGCTGCTGCCAGAGCCAATCCTTGGCTTTGGCCCAGGTTTGAAGCATGGGCTCTTTCTCTTGCACCATGCTGCCTCCTTCCCTTGGCCTCTATCAATCCAATTATCTGGCACTGTGCTTGCTCTATACCTGCTATGCTGCTCTAAGTAGAGATGTCTACTCTAGGAGTCTTCCAGGTCACATTTCCTGCCTTTGCATGCTTCTGTCTCCATTTGAAGCCCAGTGTTCTTATCTGCACCATTCACTCATTCAACAAGTTTCTTAAGCATCTGTTTTGTCCCAAGCCCTGTGCTAGGTTCTGAGGAAACAAAGACAAATGAGACCCAATTCTTATCCTTAGGGAGCTGTCAGTCTAAAGTGAGTCCTTTTAGATGTTCGTAAATAACAACGCAGTAGTTACCAAGACTGGTACCCTTTCTCTCCCTGCGTGTTCTCTGTAGGGCTGAAGCAACATCCATGACTGCCAAACCTAATGAATGGAAAGGTAATGGGAAGGAAGAGAAAAGGATAGCTGAAGAGAAGACAGGGCAAGGAGAAGCTGAATGGGAACTAGTCAAGGGAATGAGACACACCAACATTCCTGTTACTCTCAGTTGTACCTTGGGTTTCTTTCCGTGTCCAAATACTTGCATCCATGGCAAAATGATACCATTCACTGATTGTGCCTCACACTGCTATTGAGTTCAGAGTGTTGTTGGCCACACCTGATGCACAGAAATGGCGTGGTTTTTATCTGGACTCATGACTATGTTGCATTAGAAACTGAACTCTCCTTTTCTTCTTGCTCCCTAAAGAGCCAGGCTGATAGATCCTCAAGAATTTTCTGAAAATCAAGCCCTCCAGAAAAAAGAAAGTGTGTTCCATTTCTTTTCAGCTTGTTGCCTGATTCATTTTCCTTGACAGACTCATCTACTACTGTTAGCTGGATGGGCATGCAGGATCCCAAAGCCCAGAGTATGCACACACTTCACCAGTGGTTCCTACACCAGTGTCATCATCATGACAATTAAGAAGTCATTTGCATAAAACTATGCAGTAGAGATAAAACCAAAACAGACTGAGTCACATCCTTGCCTGTTGTAATTATAGCTCTAATTTGGCTGAAGAATGAGGAAAGGTACACTCAGAAGAGAGAGATGGCAAGGCAAGGTGATGAAGGGAGAGGAGACAAAAACAGACTTGGTTATGAGCAAAGCAACTTGGTTAAAATATGTTTACCATGGAGCAAGAAATTGTTTCATGGAATGACGATGGCAGCCCTGCCCACTGCTAAACTACATATTCCAGCAAGAGTATCCCTCTGCCAGTGCTGAAGGCTTTGGTTGCTACTGAAAGTGACAACCTGCTGGGTGGGAGGAACACACCATGACTTTCTCTGCACATGTGGGGCAGGCCATGTTACATTGTTTAGGTTTTGATGTGACAGTCCCAGGTTTTCTTATCATTGGTGGGCACTAAGCAGGCCTTTACACACACAGTTAAAAAATAAAACCCATCATCATATCCACCACATCTGCCAAACATTATATTTGGTTCTGTAACAACTCTGAGGTTAAATAGACTATAAAAATCGTTTACACGTAGAACCCAACATCATAGTTCACAACTATGTGCAAGTCACTCTCTTCACTGGATGAAAAGCAAACGTCTACTGATCTCTGACACACCGACTCATAACATGGATCAGACTGATCTGATGTATCGTCAATAGACAATTCTTGAAAAAAATTTACAAATGCATATTTACCATGACCTTTCTCACCAACCAGGTTGGTTCTGAGGCCATGGAAATAATGCCACTTCAAGAACTCCAACATTTTGTAAGTGTAAATGACTGTTCAATAGATGTAGAGGTCTACAGACAAACAAATATCTTTTATTTATTTTTATTTACTTTTTTGACAGTCTTGCTCTGTCGCCCAGGCTGGACGGCAGTGGCGTGGTCTCTGCTCAACTGTAACCTCCGCTTCCCAGGTCCAAGCGATTCTCATGCCTCACCCTCCCGAGTAGCTGGGATTATAGGCGTGCACTATCAGGCCTGGCTAATTTTTGTATTTTTAGTATAGACAGGGTTTCACCATGTTGGCTAGGCTGGCCTTGAACTCCTGACCTCAGGTGATCCACCAGCCTCGGCCTCCCAAAGTGTTGGGATTATAGGCGTGAGCCACTGCACCCAGCCAAACAAACATCTTTTAAAATCAGCTGATTTAAGTCCACATACTGCTCTTTCTCAGACTTTTTCTGAAATGTCACATTGAATAATGTCAATCAACAGAGCCAGAATCTCAAGATCACACAGGAATATGTGAGACGCACTAGGCATGCTCATGGCTCTCCCTCAGGAGACTGTGAACTATTTTTACAGACAGGAAGGAGGGGATGTAAGAAAGGAAGAAGAATGAGTTTGCATGGTGTCATCTGCACTCAATTCCCTAATCCTCTTTAAAGTCACAACTATCTATGGATAGGGTCGCCAGCTAGGCTCATGCATGCTCATGACTGCAGCTGGGCCCTGGATCTGACGGAAGCACACCAGCAAAATACATAAGGAAGAAATCCAAAGTTTCTTTGCCTGGGGCCCATGGCCAGGCTCCATGGAGTCTTAAAACCCAGAAATTATACTTAAAAGTTTTGTGTATATGATTTGTGCATTTTCATAGGGAGAGTCTTTGTAACTTTTGTAAGACTCCAAAAAGATGTACAAGGCCCAACAAAGTTTAAGAAGCCTTTCATCAGAAACAGTAATCAGGTGCAAGTGACACTGTACTAAGATACTCTTTATTTAATATTCAGGATCCTCTTTGAGGAAGCCAAGGACTCCCTGGTCATCAGCCAGGGTCTTACATCTTCATAAAGCAAAATGTAAATCCCTGTTTTGTCTGTAGAAGATACTATTATTGCAGATACCTAAAAAATTTATTTATTTTTTCTGCTTTTTACAAACTAGAATGTATAGTGGAAAGCATATCTTAACATCTGATGTCATCTGTATTTGGTGCTATATTCAGAAACTCCTCCACAGGCTACTTTAATCTAGATACTGTCTTCCCTCTCTAGGTACAGTGAAAAAATGAAGTTTAAAATCACTATTTTGCTCCACAGAAAACTGTCATTTTCTTAAAGCTGAAAAGTTAGGCAAATGCTAACACTTCAAATAAGATTCTAGGAGCTTGTGAATCATGAGTTACAATAGTAACTATAGATTCCAGTGGAATAACGATGGTTAGATAGCAGACTAAAAAATAATGAGGTGAACAGAAATTAGGTGGCTCCCACTGGTTCACAGTGTTTTTACTCTCCAAAAGGAAAAGCAAAAGTAAATCAGATTACAAGCTTCTTTGAACTTTCACTGCTCTCCTGACAATCTGTCTCTCTTGGTCATCTCCGGTCGCAGCAGAGTGTTGTGGCCTCCCACCACCAGCATGTGAAATGGTACCAAGTCCCAAATCCCTGGTTAAAGGACCTGAAGTTTCAACCCCTGAACCAGCTTAGAAGGCAAATAGTTGTGTTCCACGGAGGAGAACCTCACTCTCAGTGACAACAGCAGGGTGAGGGTGAGGATGGTGGTGGTGGTGATGGGTGAAGTACTCCTTGATCAGAAAAATAATTAGATTTTTTTAAAATTCACTTTTAAAATTGAACTTGTCAAAGCAATGGACTGTTTACTATTTATTTATATTGTACTCTATAATTCCTATCTAATTTTGTATCCTCAGTAACTAGCATAATGCTTAGTATAGTATTCAGTAGGTGCTGAATCTTATTTTATTATTATTTTTTTTGAGATGGAGTCTTGCTGTGTCACCCAGGCTGGAGTGCAGTGGCAGGATCTCAGCTCACTGCAACTTCCACCTCCCGAGTTCAAGTGATTTTCCTGCCTCAGCCTCCTGAGTAGCTGAGACTACAGGCGTGTGCCACCACGCCAGGCTAATTTTTGTACCTTTAGTAGAGATGAGGTTTCACCATGTTGGCCAGGCTGGTCTTGAACTCCTGACCTCACGATCCGCCCACCTTGGCCTCCCAAAGTGCTGGGATTACAGGTGTGAGCCACCGCGCCTGGCCGAATCATTTTTTTAAATTGCATTTCTGCTACCTACTTTTTCTTGGTCACCATAACTTCTTAGAAAACCACTTGTTCAGCTGTGGTGCAAAGGTAAACAGCAGCTC
Organism: Pan paniscus; assembly: GCF_029289425.2. Classification (NCBI taxonomy): domain Eukaryota; kingdom Metazoa; phylum Chordata; class Mammalia; order Primates; family Hominidae; genus Pan; species Pan paniscus. Next base: position 65,118,404 of record NC_073249.2, read on the forward strand.
TGCACTGTGACAATCTCTGAATTAGAGTAGTCCAAAATGTGCAAATTAAGTTTTACTATAAATATGAAACCACCTTTCAGTCCTGGTTTCTGTATACTAATGGTGCTTTTACATCTATTTTGAGGAAGATAGAGCAGAAATTTGTTTTTTGGTATCCAATAACAAATTAGGTTAGAAGGTAAATTCAAGCCATGCCCTAAAGACATCCAATAAATGCAAAGGCTGCATCAAGGAAGGGCACATTTACATCTCCATAGGTTTAGTCAGTTTTGCTTCTTATTAATTTAAGGGAGAAAAAAAGAATTACTAGTCACTTCTGGGAGAGATGAAATCTTAAAACTCAAGGTCTCTCAGCATGACTAAAATCTCTCAGCATGAAGCTCTAGGTGAGTTTAATCTTCTTTCTGTTTTTAACCAACTCTGTAAAATCTAAATAGATTTGACTTGCATTTATGGTTCTCCTCATGCTAGCCTGGACCAAATAAATATTTAGCAATGGTAAATGACCAGGAAAACAATTTGGAAGAAATTTGGAAAAATCCAGCTTTCAATTTTGGTTATATAAACGATGGCAGACTACATTAAGCAAACACATATATTAAGGAGAAGCATTTTAATTTTTGGAGGCTTAATGTTTAAATGACACATAAGATAGCATATTCAAAATATTTGGAAGGATGAGCTTTAAGAGAGGAGAGGCAGGAAAGCATGGCTCAGAGAGGATAGAAAATTGCCTGTAAGAATCTACAGCTGGGTACCTGTCACGGCTGATATAGGAGCTCTTCTTCCAATGTAAATGTATTCAATAGTGGAAACAGTGTTTATGTTGAATCTACCAATGCTCTTTTGTCCAGGGAAGCTTCCATCCAACAAATGATCAAGTTATAAACTTTATTTTTGTTTTACTCTACATTCTGGATTACTCTTTATTTTGTTGTACTCTACATTCTGGATGCAAAAGCAAAAGGGGATCTCAGATTTCAGGTGGGAGCAATGAACTTCAATTCTGAGTAAAAGGAGGTAGAATTTCAATTACCAAAACACACTGGGCCAGGCACGGTGGCTCAACGCCCATAATCCCAGCACTTTGGGAGGCCGAGGCACGTCGATCACCTGACGTCAGGAGTTCGAGACCAGCCTGGCTGACACAGTGAAACCCTGTTTCTACTAAAAATACAAAAATTAGCTGGGCGTGGTGACACACACCTGTGATCCCAGCTACTCAGGAGGCTGAGGCAGGAGAATCACTTGAACCTGGGAGGCAGAGGCCACAGTGAGCTGAGATTGCACCACTGCACTCCAGCCTGGGTGACAAGTGAGACCTCGTCTCAAAAAAAAAAAAAAAAAACCCACATTGGATATAGATTATATCATTTTAAGTGTTTGTAAGTGTTGTTTAAAAAGATAACTTAAAATTCAGGTTTCAAGTTTTACCATCTACCCCTAACTACTACGCAAATCTTTTTCTTGCCAAAAAGCTAGTGGGGGGAAGTCCAAATAAAGAAAGGAAGAAAAGATCTTCATCGTTTCAGTGGGCAGAAAATACAGGTTGAGTATTCCTTATCTGAAATGCCTGGGGCCAGAAGTGTTTTGAAGTTCAAACGTTTCCGAATTTTGGAATATCTGTGTTATATATACTTACTGGTTGAACAAACCTAGTCCAGAAATTGAAAATGCTCTGAGCATCATGTCTGCACTCAAAAAGTTACAGATTTTGGAGCATTTTGGATTTCGATTTAGGGATACTTAACCTGTATTTCTTTTTATGCTTCTCTTTACTAAAAAAGGTTATTGACAAATTGAACAGCTTTTGAACCAATATGTGAAACTTGGCAACTGTTCCTGGATGAAGTTTCCAACTTAAAAAGTCATTGATAAGCCACAATTCCACTAAAAATAAAAAAAAAATTATTATACTTTAACAAGTATTTATTTACATCCAGGGAACATTATAGATTTAACTCTCATTTTAATTCATTATCCATCTCTATTTTTCGCATTGGTGACCTTTGCTGGTCTTTTAATGGTGGCTTAGAAGATGATACAATTATTCTCTCAGAGGGTCCATGTCAAAGTGGGATCTCCTGCTAAATAATACTAATGAATTTAAGACCTTCTTCATTATCTTCTGTTGAGTGATATACATCATAGCTTAGAAATTCATAAATAAATACTAAAATAAAAGGACAACACAAAGTAAAAAACAAATACAAATTAAAACTGAAAGATTTCAAAGGTAAAAATCAGCCTGTCACGTCTTAACCATAGTGTGATACGTTCTGAACTTAGAAGTTCACTCTTCTTAAGAATAAAAAAATTATAATACTCGGATTTGTATCTTTAACATTTAAGATTCACCCCCTTTGAAGAGATGAATTTAAATTCTGTAAGTATGTAAACTCTTAATTATGACAGATCGACTTTGTATCTTACTGTCAGTATAAATCCCCACACACTACCAGAGAAGCAACTTGGAGACACTGCTTTGGAGTCAGACAGACCTGGGCTGGAATTCCAACTTGTCCACTATTAGCCTTGCAAATCTGGGTAAATTACTCAAGCATTCTGAGCCTGTTTCCTTCTGTAAAATGTAGATAATACCTGTCTCAATGCCATTTTCCTAAGTATAAATTGAATTAGGTATAACATGCTTGCAAAGAACTCAGATCAGTGCCATGCATAGGCCCTCGATAGGTTTCAGCAGGTACTATGGGCCCCCTTGCAGTCGGAGGTTAGTGCAGGGTACTGGGTGCAAAATGACATGCAGCGGTCAGAATGCTCGGTCTAGAAAAAAAGACTGCTTATTGCTTTCCAACTGACTTCACATACTTTAATAGGCAAGGACAGTCCTGGATCCTGGGAGTCTCTATTATACCTTAAACATTCTCACATGCACTTTATTTTGGAAGGGCGGTGACTTTTATTTAACTCTCCACCCAAACCTTCACAAAAATAGCTTTATGACATAGAAACAAGAATGTTATTGCCCTCACATATGAAGCCATTACTATACTTCCCTTGAAACATGTAGGTTATTTATTTCACTTCTTACCTTTTCAATTTTTTCATCCAGCATTCTGAAGAATTCTTGTTGGCTTTCAGAGATGTGCATGCTGAAAAACAAAGGGTAGTTAAGTGCATATTTTAGTGCTTTGCTAAACCTGGTCCCCTCAAAGGAAAAATGCAGAGTCCCCAAACTTTGGGGAAGACATTTATTTATTGCAGACTTTTCCACTGAAATACTCTGAAATTACATTAAGGATAAACAGTACAGTAATCCTGCAAGTGTGTTTCATAATTGTCTATCAGTGCCTGTGACTTAAAGGAAGACAATTTCCTTTCAATGTACAGATGCTATTTATAGTAATGTTACTAGGAGCTGCATGCCAAATTGTTTCTTCAGATACACACTTGTGATTTAAAAAAAAAAGCATGAGCAAGCAGCATAAGGCATATTTCAACAGTGTTTTGAAAAAAATAAAAAAGAAAATGTATCCTAGTTATTGTATTGAAATATATATTTTACAAAGGTTATCAGTATCAGCATGATCTCCAGCTGACTATGGGTGTGGGCCGGTGGCAAACAAGCTGAGGACATACAGATGACCTGATATTACTACTGAGCACTTTCTGCACTGGTGGCAGCAGATACACCTCTGAAAACACAATTCCACTGGAACGTGGGAGGACGCATGTCTGAGCAGCACTTGCTCTGTGTTTCTTGTCCTGTGACATTTAACAGCCTTCTTAGTGAGACGGCTGACAAGGCTGGTGGGGACAAAATAAGATGGTAAGGACAGCAGGGATGAATTACAGATGCGAAGGGCATGGGGCAGTATAGGACTTAGTCTTAATGGGCCACAGTCTTAATGACAGTTGCTTCTACCTAGCAGATAGCTGTGGGTGTTCCAAGGAGGTGAAGGATGCTGGATAAGACACGTTATCACACAGAGTTTCCTTTAGTTACTATCAGTGCCTACTGGTTGTCCTGTCTGAGGGAGGGGGTTGGGGGTGGGCTCTGGAATGGCTTCTTCCCTTCATATCCAAGTGTGGCGAAATGTACCCTTTAGCATCATGCCTCATCCTTTAGGGGCCACAAGGAGGGGGACAAGTGACCTGAAACCCTCCAGGCCTCCTGTGACAGACAGTGGGGCCTGCGGCTCAGAGGGGGTCCCCTCTGTATAAAAGCAACATTAAAATCTGTGAGCAATGACATTAACTCGGTTATCAAAGGAAAACAATGTACATATCTGATTCCATTAATCAATTTTCATGGTTTACAAAGCACTTTCACATATGTCACGTAATTTTACTGCCCTTTATCTGATCATTCAAATAAGGTAAACGTTTTGTTTGGGAAACATGCCCTCCCTTATTGCAGGTTTGAAAGGCAGAACAGAATCTGGGATGATGAGAGTACATTAAACTGTCTCCTCTCTGTAGGATCCCGGGCAGAAAAGCCAGTTTGCATAGCTGAGTTTTCCCAGGTTCCTTATGTTTTCACCGTCTCAAGCACCAAAATATTTTTTATTTGAGCCACGTTGGATGCAAATCTTTCTAAATTTCATATTCTTATAATAGAGGATCTCTCTCATAAACACTTCTTTCTTTTCTTTTTTTTTTTTTGAGACAGAGTCGTCTCGCACTTTCGCCCAGGCTGGAGTACAGTGGTGCAATCCCAGCTCACTGCAACTTCCGCCTCCTGGGTTCAAGCAATTCTCCTGCCTCAGCCTCCCGAGTAGTTGGGACTACAGGCGTGAGCCACCACGTACAGCTAATTTTTTGTATTTTTAGTATAGATGAGGTTTCACCATGTTGGCCAGGCTAGTCTTGAACACCTGACCTCAGGTGATCCACTCACCTCGGCCTCCTAAAGTGCTTGGATTACAGGCGTAAGCCACTGCGCCTGGCCAGATCTCTTTCTCTTAATATAGGTAACTGGATAGATAACCGTATGTATATGTTGCCCCAGAAATGTTGCCCTAGAAAATATTCCAGGGACCTCATAAAAAACAGCATTTTTAGGATTTGACGTTCATTGTGGAAACTCTCTGGTTGGAGTTTTTAGCATATATTGCCTTGAATATAGCAGGAGGGCCAAAAATATTTCTTAATTAATTGACAGAGTCCCCCTATTTAAGTTCATGTGATTCATGACCCCTTGCTGAAGCAGCAGAGTTTGTCAGCAGGGGTGATGTGCAGGGCCTGAGTCCTCATCTATAAAACCAGGGCTGGTCACTGATGTCCCTTCTACTGTCTATGATTGTCACTAACTTCCATTAGCTCCTTTATTTAAATACAACATGAAAACTGCAACGTTTGGTCAGTACTCATACATATGCACATGAGAGGGACAAGAGGGGGCATTTTTAAACAAAAGTAACTCTGCAAATGTATCTGCAACCTCTGCAATCAAGAATGCACTTATCACAGGGTCGGGATCCCTATCAGGAGCTTGAGACCAAAAGTGGTGGCTAAGGACCTCGGGATGCTTATGTAGGAAAGCAACCACAAAACTCTCAGCGATTTCAGTTTTGTGTTGTCCCATAATATAGAAATGCTGCCTGCTTTTTCTTTGTCTAAGAACATTAGAACATGCCTGCCTGCCTTTGCCACATTTCATAACCTACGAAGAAGAGTCACACACCAGACTGAGTCACTCTCTTGACATCTTGAAGTATGGTGCATGGGTTGTGTTAGGAAAGACTGAATGGAAGGAAGCCTGATGCACCAGACAGGCTCCTCCAGATAACCTGCATTGTCACTGGAAGTGTGTCAGACGTTGCTGGGGGAGCAAATGCCCACACGGGTCACCTGTGCATCGTCTCAGATATGGTGTCATCCGAAAGCATGAGGCCTACTCTGCTGTTCTCCATTGGATTGTTTCAGGGAGAAGAAGAGAAATCTCTTCAATGGGGCAGAGACAGAATTTTTATTCTGATGAAATAAAAATTTCCCCATATCAACTGATTTCCGTCTAGATAAACATGGGTCCCCTCTTCCCATGTGAAAGAAACTTATCCACACAGCGCCATGAATATGTGTTTACCTTCAAGAGTACAAACTGCACTGTAGAAAACAGTTCCTGCATAAAGACTTGGTTCTAAAATCCTTTCTGATGCACAATTTGATGATTGTGAGTGGGGGAGATGAGGAGGAAAAGCTCACTGGCTTTTCTATCTTTTTTCAAGATATTAGAAAAGGATCACTGAATTGTTTATGACTTAAGTTCATAAAGGATGAATAATTGATTCTAAGATTCACTTACAAAAGATTCACTAGCATTCACTTACAAAAGCCTGCACATTGGTACCTGACTTAACCAATAAGGCTCAATAATTTTAGTAATTCCTATTTCTCTCTCGTAACTAAAACAACCTTGGAAAACTCAGTGCAGCACTGGAGCACTCCCTGTGCCCTTAGTCAGCACTGGCAAAGCTCTTGTGAATTAACTCTGCACCCTCAAACACTCTTCTTCCTGAGACTTCTCAGCTTCATGGGACTAGGGATGACAATACAATGGCATCTTAATGCAAAGTAAACAAATTAATGAATGGTGGGCAAAATGGGCTTTAGAGCTAAAAGATATGGGGCTTTCACTTTTGGTGTCTTAAAAAAATAAAATCTGCAAATGATAAAAAGCTAAGCCCCAAAGTATGAGAAAGCAAAGTCCTAATTCCCTAATACCTCACCCATGAAGCCTGGCAGAATAAGCCATCCTAAAATATGCTCACTTTGGCATAAGGACTATTTTGAGCTAAAGACAACTGGAAACAGCAGGTGCAGGCGGGGACTTCTGACCTCCTCTTTTCTTCCTGAAAGAAGGAGATGAAACTCCCGTGTGAACAATGCCCTCCCCACACCAGGAGGAAAGAAACATTCTTATCACCAGAGACAGGGAGTCAAGGCCAAGAGAATTCTGTACCAAGAGACTTTGTTAAAATAATTCCTTTCTTCCTTTAGTCTCCCCACATATTTCAGCTGCTTTTCCATAACTGTCTCTGTTTGTTCAACCTAGTATACAAATATGTGGGTTTTGTCACTTCTTGGGTCTTCATTTTCTCATAGGGGCTCCTATGTACATGTAGAAATTGATATCTTTTCTCCTGTTAAATCTGTCTCATGTCAATTTAACTCTCAGGCCCAGCCAGAAATCCTGAGAGGGTCGGGGTAAAGTTCTTCCTCCCCTGCAAAAATGAAATTCAATTACTAGGTGGGTTCCTGGTAAATCTTGGCCTGAACACGGTTTTTCCTTCATGATCATCATTTTTCAATTGGACCTCAGGGAAGTAGATTCATCCTAACCCTCATTCTGTGACAGACTCCTACTAGTAGTTCATGCATAGCTCACTTTTATTTATTTTGTTAATTATTTTTTTAAAGTAGTATAATAAACACCTGTGAAACCAAAATAAAAAACAAAAGCGAGGACCTTGACAACCACCCATAGCTGACGCCATGTGAGCTCCCATCTGCGTGTGTGTTCCCACAACCCAATGTAACTATCACTCCCTCACTTCGCTTTTATATAGTTTTAATGCATCTCTTTGTGTGCCTTTAAAAGACAGATTATTTCCGTTGTTTTTAACTTTATAGAGTGTATCATGTTCTATGTAATCTTTCAGGACTTACTCTTTTCTTGTAATATTAGACTGCTAGGGCCCATTCAATATTGTGCATTGCTGCTGTGCATTTGTTTGAACTGCTGACTAATATCCCATTGTGTGACTATAGTGTGGTGCATTCACGCAACCTCCTGTTAAAGGCATCTGGGTTGTTTCTAATATTTAAGGCATTTTTACCAAGTGCCAGACAATGCCATAAGCAGTGGGTATACCCTATTTCATTTGTTCTCCAGCTCAAGACAGGATCTTTCACTTCCATTTCTCTCTGAGAAAACTGAAGCTCAAAGACATAGGTCACTTGCCTGATATCAAATTAAAGCATTAAATGAAGGTATGAGGATGACATGCCTTCATGGTGGTATGAGGATGATCTGCCTTTATGGTATGGGATTGTCCTTCCACTCATGGGGAAGAAGAAGCCTCATCTTATTTTATGCATCAGTACAGTAAATTGATCCTATATGTCAGCAAGTAGGAAAAGTAAAACTCTTCTCTTGGCCCTCCAGAAAGATTTCTTAATTGAATTCCAGGAATCCAATGTTCTGTTCACAGTTTGAAATACATACACACATGTGTGTACACACACACACACACACACACACACAAGCATGCTGCTGTGGGGAAAACAGAATTTTCTCCTCTGAAAGCTTCAGCACATGCCAGTCTGTGAAGTGTGCTGCTTCAGGGTGTCAATGTTAAGTAAGTATTCTTTCAAACAGAAAAGAGAAATTCTCCTCCATTCAATCTCTCTTTATAACTCTGAGATAAGGGAAGCATTTTAAAATAGCATTTTTCAGACATCCTGGATGATAAGGTGGTTTGGCTGTGTTATCAGATATCTGCTGTCCCCAAAGGCAGATAAAGTGGATGAACGTGATCAGCAGTAAGGTGGGCTAGGGAGGTTGCGGCCATAGCACAACATTCACCTGAGGGTGAAAACATCAGCCGCATCATTACACTGACATTGTAAATGGTAAGTGGATTTTAACATGTCCAGTTTTCTTTGAAAGTAAAAATTGAATGACAGAGCCCATTACCTACCCCCTGAGGTCTCCTAACTGCGACACCACAGTGGCCATAGCTGCAGCGACTCCACAGACACTGAGCCAGGGTAAAGTGATTATGAGTTAGGTAATTTTTGTCACAATTTTCTGGAAGAACCAGAGATAACATACCTTCTTCTGCTTATGATTTTGATTTATGGGGCTATCAATACACATATGTAATAGTCAAATTTATTTTGGGTTGGGGTGACTGTGTCAAATGTACCAGTGTCATCGGTACTCTCAGGAAATTTGTCTCAATTTAGGTGAAACACTAATAGAGATTTGTAGCCGCTGGGATAACACAGCCTCTTTGAAGGAGAGGACGGCTTCAAAGTCATACAAAGTATATTTTATCATTAAGGTTAGAGTCAGTTCTAGAACAATCTAGAAAACTATTCATTATTGTTTTTTAACTTTTGAACATGCGATGACCTTTTAAATGAAACATTTCGGGATAGTCATCTGTTGGTAATCAACAATCATATTTTCAAGTTTCTACTGTAAGTGGGAAAATGTATTAGGCACTCTATAGATCCTCACGTGATATAATCTTCAAGTTAATTTTTTTCTTTTCTTTTTAACTTTCCAATTGTGATGTACCTAACACACAGAAGACATATAATGTTATTTGTACATTTTTTTTTTGCAAAATAACAATTGAGCATTCATGTAATTACCACCCAGATTAAGAAATAGAGCCTCTGGTTCCACTGTCCTCCATTTGGTCAGAAATAACTAATATTCTGAATTTAATGCCTTTTCATTTCCTTATATCTCTTTATTGTTTTACCATATACTAACAGACAACATATGCCTTAGTTCTGTCTGTTTTTTGACTTCATATGAATGAAACCACATGTAGGCACGTATCGCTGCTTACTCTACTGCCTCATCCTTATGAGATTCCTCCATCATGATATGTGTACCTATAGGCACTAATTTTCACTGATGTATAGTATTCCCACAGTTTAGATGCCACAGTTTAGTTACCCATTATATTTTCTTTTTTTTTTTTTCCTTGAGATGGAGTCTCGCTCTGTCGCCCAGGCTGGAGTGCAGTGGCGCCATCTCTGCTCACTGCAAGCTCCACCTCCAGGGTTCACGCCACTCTCCTGCCTCAGCCTCCCGAGTAGCTGGGACTACAGGAGCCCGCCACCATGCCCGGCTAATTTTTTGTATTTTTAGTAGAGATGGGGTTTCATCGTGTTAGCTAGGATGGTCTCGATCTCCTGACCTCGTGATCCTCCCGCCTTGGCCTCCCAAAGTGCTGGGATTACAGGCGTGAGCCACCATGCCCGACCTATATTTTCAATGGACATTTGGGTTTTACCTTTAAGAGCTTTAAGAGCTTCTTAATTTTAATGCAGTCATATTAATTAATGATTATCCTTAAGAACTACATCCTTTGTGTCTTATTCAAAATTCTTCCCTACCTCATGGTCATAGTGATAGTCTTCTCTGTTTTCTTCTAACTGGCCTACAAAGTCAGCTTTGTCATGTATTGTAGGTCTGTTTTCATTATTCTGTTCTGTTACACCAAACCACATTTTCTCAATTACTAAAGCTTTATATTAGATCTTGATTATCTGGTAGGTAAAATGGAACTCACTCTGAAAACATTTTTAGCTTTAAAAACAATGCAGTTGTTCCTTGGTATCTGTGGGGGATTGGTTCCACGACCTCCCTGCAGATAGATACCAAAATCTGCAGATTCTCAAATCCCTGATATAAAATGGTATAGTATTTGTATAACCCCCACACATCCTCTCATATACTCTAAATCATCTCTAGATTACTTATAATACCTAATGAAGTGCCTACACATCACTTCATTCACATGAATTCAACATAGTACTTGGTGTGCAGCAAGTTCAAATTTTGTTTTTTGGAACTTTGTAGAATTATTATTTTTTGAATATTTTTGATCCATGGGTAGTTGAATCCACAGATGCAGAATCCATGGATATGGAAGGCCGACTATGTAAGGAAAACAGAAACTAGAACTTACTTTGCTCTGGGTTGATGAACTAATCCCGGAACCTCTTTATTAGTTTTAAGTCTTACATTTGAGCTGGCACTTTTTTCCTGAAACACATAAACACAGACATGTGAAAGACAGGATTAGAATCCACAATTAAACAAGTGTATGAGTTTTCATCACACAAACGTTCAATCTGTTTGGGGCCCTATACTACGGCTGGTTACCTCACAAGGGCAAAAGTCCTTGCAAAGATGACACACAGAACAGGTAGAACCTGCCAAACAGGGAGCATTGCTATGAAAAGTGAAATCAGCTTTATAACAACTGTGACTCTGTTTAGAAAACAATGTACAGTTAATATTTAATTCTTTAACACTAATAGTAATGAATCAAAGAACAGAAGATCTAGTATCAAGAGAAACAGCAGCAATACAATCACAGCCTTTGTTCACTTGCTCAGGTTAACTGACTTCCGTGCAATTTATTTGTAAAAGACAACTGCACTTACTGAGATGTAAAGTTTGCTGAAGGCCCTAGCCGTGACAGGAACAGGAACATGACTAAAACCCACGACAAATGCTGAGATTGAATTCAATTGAATTACTACAATTCAATCCTAGCCTGTATTCAAGAAACACTTCTTTGGCTTTTAGCCTGACCTAATTTCTTATTCCCAATAACTAGCCACATGGGAAGGAAATACTCTCAAATCTTAAAATGCTAGTATATCAATAAGGACATGATCTCAATAATACTACTGCTCTGCATTTTTCGTTATCTTAAAAAGATATTCAAGGTGCTTTATAATTTGCTCACAAAACATACCCCTGAAATGAAAGGAAAGACCACTTTGAACCTATGTAACAGGTGACTATATACATTCGAGGAACTTGAGGTAAGGCCACAATTAAAGACCAAATCTAGAGTGAGGAATAAAAACTGCCATGGGCCGATGCAACATTCTCATCACATGCAGAGTGATGTGGGATGACACATAAAACAGATGGTCCCAAAATGAGCTCTTTTTGAGGTCCTATTTCTCCTAGGACAGCAGAAGCCACTTAAGTCAGTGAAACTCCAATGACTTACATATTCTGGTTGTTTGTTATTAACCATCAAACATGAGCTTATGTGCCTATCATCAGTACTCCAAAAAATATGTGATTTTGTTTGTTTTTCTTTTAGGAAAAGAAACAATCATAAGTTTCTTGCAGTCTATCTTACCTTCTTTACCTTATACTAACTTCAGAATGTTTTCATGAACATTTAAGAAGGATAAAACATATTGTTCTGTCTGTTGACATATGTCAGGGAACAGCAGATGAACACTCCTAATCTTTTACAAAGCAGGTGGGAGAAATTAGAAAACCCGAATGCACTCACACCAGAAGGGCAGGGCCCAGGTCCTTTCTTTACCACATGGGGTAAGGGGCCTGGCACTTCATGAGCGGCACTCAGCAAATACTGGTGAATGAATGAACGATGTCAAAAAGTCATTCACGTGTTTTTAAAAGTTAGAAGTAAGAATAGCTCAAATGTAGTCTCTTTGTAGGACTGAAGGCGTTAAGTTCCTTCCAAGTTGGTCCTTTTCTCCTTTAAATCTTATGTTGTCTTAGATTAAACACTGAAAATGAACAAGACCTTATCCTCTTTCTCTTTCACATAATTTCTGCAACTCTTTGAGCTTAAAAGAAATGCACTGTAATTTTAAACATTGCTGAGGCAGGAAAGTGGCTTCTAATTCTAAAAATGCAAAGGATATACAGTGGTATGTTGTTTATATTCCATTTATTTAACTGTACCCTTGAAAATTATGTTGCCTCAGCAAGTCTTTCTTAAAAACCCATTCTGTGGTTGCTAAGTAAGGAAGGATCTCCCCAAACAACAGAGGCTCAATGGACAAGCAGGACTGAGAAGAAGCCGGCCCTCAGTAACGCATCACTCCCAGGAATGCGCTTCCAGGGCCAAAAGTGAGACAGAGGCAACAGGAAGAAAAGCAGTTTAGGATTTCCCATATAATTCCAAAAAAACTTTCTTCTACTATGTATTTACAATGTGTTTGCTCAGTTTTACAAATTTTCTCTCACCAAGACCAATAATAACCACTCACTGAGCACTTACTGTAAGTCAGGCATTATTCTAAGCACTTCCAAATATTAATTCATTTTAACATTCACTAATATTTATATATATTAACTCATTTTTATGCCTACAATACCTCTCATGGTTGGGTACCATTATTATCCCCATTTTACAGATGAGGAAGCTGAGGCACACAGCGGTGAAGCACTTACCTGAGACCATACAAGTAATAAGCAGTAGCGCAGGGATTTGAACCCAAGCAGTTTGGCCCCAAACTCCATGCTGTTCACTACTAGCTCAGCATTTCTCAAACTTTTTAGTGTCAAGACCCTTTTACCTATAATCTCCAAATTTTGACACATTTCATTGTACAACATAAAAAAATCCCATTTGTTAAAATCACCATCAATCTCATCAGAAAACCATTGACTGAAGCTGTCAAGCTCATGGTAGTGAATATAAGTTTTCCAAACTTATAGATTTTGTTTAAAGTTTGAATTTTATCACTGGCAAGAGATACTGTCAGTTATTTTTCTTGAAGTGTCAGGCTCCCTTACTCTTTTTTAAGAAAATGATTTACCAAATACCAGGTCTGAATATCCATAATTTATCTGCCAGAGATATATATATTTAAAATAGAGAAGATGTCCTATAAAAAACAATGCCTAGTTCAGCTTTCAACTCAATCAGCTACAGAGGTGCTTTTCTCCATGATAACCATCTAACCTGGACATGCAGAAGAAATGCTTTATGCATACTTCCCATTTCATCACACAGGCTATTAAAAAGATATGCATCCAAAGTCTCAGGACACAAAATCAAGGTACAAAATCAATGTATACCGTGGCTGGGCACAGTGGCTTATGCTTGCAATCCTAGCACTTTAGGAGGCTGAGGCAGGCAGATTATGTGAGGTCAGGAGCTCCAGAGCAGCCTGGCCAACATGATGAAACTCCATCTCTACGAAAATATAAAAATTAGCCAGGCATGGTGGTGTGTGCCTCTAATCCCAGCTACTTGGGGGGCTAAGGCAGGAGAATCGATCATGACCTGCACTCCAGCCTGGGCAACAGAGCAAGACTCCATCTCAAAAAAAAAAAAAACCATACAAAAACAAAAATCACTAGCACTCCTATACACCAACAACAGTCATGCCAAGAGCTAAATTAGGAATGCAGTCCCATTCACTACACACACACACACACACACACACACACACACAATTCCTAGGAATACAGCTAAGCAGGGAGCTAAAAGATCTCTACGAGAACTACAAAACACTGCTCAAAGAAATGAGAGATGACGCAAGTGGAAAAAACATTCCACGTTTATGGATAGGAAGAATCAATATTGTTAAAAAGGCCATACTACCCAAAGCAATTTATAGATTCAATGCTATTTCTATTAAACTACCAATGTCTTCACAGAACTAGAATAAAACTATTTTAAAATTCACATGGAACCGAAAAAAAAAAAAAAGCCCAAATAGCCAAGGCTGTCCTAAGGAAAAAGAACAAAGCTGGAGGCATCACACTACCTGACTTTATGCTACAGGACTACAGCAACCAAAACAGCATGGTACTGGTACAAAAACAGACACATAGACCAATGGAACAAAACAGAGAACCCAGAAATAAGCCTGTACACCTACAACTATCTGATCTTTGACAAACCTGACAATAACAAGCAATGAGGAAACGATTCCCTATTCAATAAATGGTGCTGGGATAACTGGCTAGCCATATGCAGAAGCTTGAAACTGGACCCCTTCCTTACACGATATACAAAAATTAACTCAAGATGGATTAAAGGCTTAAATGTAAAACCCAAAACTATAAAAACTCTGGAAGACAACCTAGGCAACAGCATTTTGGACATAGGAATGGACAAAGATTTCATGACGAAGACATCAAAAACAACTGCAACAAGAGCAAAAATTGACAAATGGGATCTAATTAAACTAAAGAGCTTCTGCTCAGCAAAACAAAATGAAACAAAAAACAAAAAACTATCATCAGAGTGAACAGACAACCTACAGAATGGGAGAAAAATTTTGCAAACTATGCATTTGACAAGGTCTAATATCCAGCATCAATAAGGAACTTAAACAAATTTACAAGAAAAAAACCCCCAAACAACCCCCATTAAAAAGTGGACAAAAGACATGAACAAACACTTCTCAAAAGAAGACAGACATGCAGCCAACAATCATATGAAAAAAAGTTTAACATCACTGATCATCAGGAAATGCAAATCAAAACCACAATGAGATACTATCTCATATCAGTCAGAATGGCTATTAAAAAGTCAAAAAATAACAGATGCTATTGAAGTTGTGGACTTATACACTGTTGGTGGGAGTGTAAATTAATTCAACCATTTTGAAAGACAGTGTGGTGATTCCTCAAAGATCTAAAAATAGAACTACCATTTGACCCAGTAATCCCATTACCGATTATATACCCAAAGGAATATAAATCGTTCTATCATAAAGACACACACAGGCACATGTGCATTGCAGAACTACTCACAACAGCAAAGACATGGAATCAACCCAAATGCCCACCAGTGGTAGACTGAATAAAGAAAATGTGGTACATATACATCTGGAATACCATGCAGCCATAAAAAAGAATGAGGTCATGTCCTTTTCAGGAACATGGATGGAACTGAAGGCCATTATCCTTAGCAAAATAACAGAGAAACAAAAACCAAATATCGCATGTTCTCAATTATAAGTGGGAGCTAAATAATGAGAAGACATGGACACATAGAGGGGAACATCACACACTGGGTCCTATTAGAGGGTGGAAGGTGGGAGGTGGGAGAGGATCAGGAAAAATAACTGATGGATATTAGCCTTAATACCTGGGTGACGAAATAATCTGTACAACAAACCCCTATGACACACATTTACCTATGTAACAAACCTCCATGTGTACCCCTGAACTGAAAATAAAAGTTAAATAAAGGTATGCACACAAGCCACAACATTTTATAAAATTAAATAATTTTTACTGCTTCATTGAGAGCATTCTTAAGTGAAAACAGCAGTGGAGAATACAATGTCTACTAAGAAGGTTTGATGCCAATGCCTTGGTTTAGGCTAAGGCACCAGCAGTTAACCTTACTGTTGCTGTTGCAGCATCAGTGCATACGTCAACACCATGAGAAAAGCAAATAGCCTCTTAGTATCATTAGGAAAATGGCTTCAAGAACTCCCTGAGAAAGTCTCAGGGACCCCCAGACCACACTTTGACCATAGTGCCTCTCTATTTCTTTTGCAGAGAAAAGAACTATTAATTATTTAATTATGCTATATGGCTTATTTTTAAAAACAAATATTTAACAGCCTTATGGGGGTAAAATTTATATTCTATAAAATTCCCCCACTACAACTATATGATTAAATGATTTTAGTAAATTTATAGAGCTATGCAGTCATCACGACAATCCAGTTTCAACATAGTGCCATCATCCCAGAAAGTTCCTTTATCACCACTTACAGGTCATCTCTGCTCTCATTCATAGTGCTGGGCAACCACAGATCTGCTTTCAGTCTCTAGAAATTTGCCTTTTCTAGATTCATGTCATGAAATCACACAATATTTAGCCTTTTGTGCCCAGCATTTTTCACTTGGCATAATGTTTTTGAGATTCATCCAAATTGTAGCATATAACAGTATTCTATTTGTTTTCATTGCTAAATAATATTCCAATGTATGGATACACCACATTTTGTTCATCTCCCCATCCCTTGATGGACATTGATATTGTGTTCAGTTTGTGGTTCTTATGAATAGCGATGTTATGAACATTCAGATAGAAGTCTTTTTGTAGACATGTTTTCATTTCTCTTAGGTAGATTCCTAGGAGTAGAACCGCTAGATTACATAGTAAGTTTATG
Organism: Pan paniscus; assembly: GCF_029289425.2. Classification (NCBI taxonomy): domain Eukaryota; kingdom Metazoa; phylum Chordata; class Mammalia; order Primates; family Hominidae; genus Pan; species Pan paniscus. Next base: position 65,135,045 of record NC_073249.2, read on the forward strand.
TTTCATTATTTAAGACCTTCCAAACTGTTTTCCAAGGTGGCTGCACCATTTTACATTCCCATCAACAATGCAGAAGAGCTGTAGTTTCTCCACGTCTGCACCACCAACACTTGGCATTGTCTTTTCAACTACTGTCATTCTAGGTAGTGTGTAGTGGGATCTCACTGTGGGTTTTATTTACTTGAAAAACATGATTTTTTAAGGCTTGTTATATTGGTGTATTCTCCAGAAAATCCACCTTAGGAGCATGTGTATACTTAACTTGTTGGCGCATTTGCATAAAGAAGTCAGTTTTATATTTGTTTATAAACATTTAACTTCTACTTTGGGATTTGTGTGTTGGGAAAGGGTAGGTTTAAAGAGATCTGCTTTCTTAAAAAAAAAAAAAAAGAAGAAGAACAAGCAAACAAACCAACAGGGCTGGAAGGAGGGGGAAGGAGAAAGTGGTGGGAGCAGTGAGACACGTGGTTCACTACCAGCAGCAGCTCGGATAAAGCAGACCCAGCAGAGGGGGCTGAGAGCTATGCAATATCTGAGGTGCTCCAGAAATAAGAAAAGAGAATAAATTGCGAGATGACAGACGAAGCAACTAAGATATTGTTTCTCTTAGCAAGAAAAAACTATTTTGATGGTATTTGACACTTGGGAACTAAGTATTCTCCCTAAAACAAACCGAGACCAACTGCGACTAAGATAAAGGCTTTTGACAGAGTCTCCACAGGCAGTTCGTTTTTCATCAGCCATCCACACTTGAATCAGAATCATCTGGGATGTGTGTTAAAATAGAGTTTCCCAGGCCCCACTCAAGACATCTCAAGTGGGAGTCTGTGGAAGTGAAGCCCAGGAATCTGCATTTTAAACAAGAGTCTTAGGTTATTCTTCACTCAAAAAAGTTTGAGAACGTCTATTTCAGCAGAAAGATCCTTTACACTTAGTATTTCCCCATTTGGCTTTCTACAGAGCCAGCTTTCAACCTAAGCCTTGGGGCTCCGTGGAGCTATCTCAGGGTCGACCGGGAGACCCACCAGACCAGCAAACTCTTTAACTTTTTTTATTATTAATATTTAGGGGCTCCATCAGTTGGGAAAAACATCCATTTCTCAAGAATGTTTGCACTACTACTGTCAGGTAGTGACAGATTTATTTAAACAACAAATCAAACAATTTTTTCCTTTGCTTGAAGTAATTTTATTTCTTTATGAATCGAATATACTTGTCAGTGTCTAGAGTAAACTGATCATTCTCTTCTTAGTTTCTCTGATGCTGAAGACAGTCAAACTCACTATACTTATGCTGTTGTCGCGAGCTTCCCAATCCCTTATTCCCTTTGGTATCTCCCAAAGGGACAGTGAAAATATCAAGAGGATCTTCTTTAAAACATTCCCGGCCAGGCACAGTGGCTCACGCCTGTAATCCCAGCACTCTGGGAGGCCGAGGCGGGCGGATCACCTGAGGTCAGGAGTTTGAGACCAGCCTGGCCAACATGGTGAAACCCCTCCTCTACTAAAAATACAAAATTTAGCCAGGCGTGGTGACGTGTGCCTGTAATCCCAGCTACTCGAGAGGCTGAGACAGGAGAATCTCTTGAAACTGGGAGGTGGAGGTTGCAGTGAGCTGAGATCAAGCCCTTGCACTCCAGTCTGGGTGACAGAGCAAGATTCTGCCTCAAAAAACAAAACAAACAAGCAAACAAAAAAACATTCCCTCAAACCTCACCTTCTTAATACTGAAGGGAACAACACCCATGTTCAGGATGCCGACTAAAAGCATTGTCTGCAAGGAATGGAAGTGCTTTTCTCCTATCACTTCTTTACCTTTTTTATCCCACTTAGTCTAAGAAAGCTGTTGCCCTGTAAGGTTCCCTTTGCAAATTGGTTCTGAATTGATAGTCTGGAGAGGAATCTCATTTTGTTTTTCTGGGTTCAGCAATAGGAAGTCTGTCTTACAGAGAAATCTCAGGGGCCAGATAGATGCTGGAGGCCTAGAGAAAAGTAGTGGGGATTAGAGTATCGGCTCTTGGGACTGCTAATGAGTGCCCTACACAGAGAGGAGACATAAAAGCCCTAAATTGGGACTCTCAAAGGGTGTGCCCTGCACACAGACTGTGAGCATGTGTGTGTGTACATTTGCACAACTGCATTTCAGAAGCACATGAAAACTAGAAAAAATAATTTGACAACTAGAAGCAAGAGATTTGTGGTGAAGTACACACACATTTTAAAAATTTGGCTATAAAATAAATAATAATGCTAGCTTTGGGGGAGTAACCCACAGGATGTAATCTCTAAGAAAACAATCCCATTTGATGTCTTATACTTGATTTCTCAAGCGGTATTAACATGAGATAGGACACTGTCTCCTTCAAATACAAAGGAATTTTATCTTGTCTTCTGAATGATGGTGATCAGAGAAGCCACCTTGACTCTCGGAATTTCAGGATGTTTACAAATGAAAAGGCCCAAGCTGCCAGATTCAACAATTAACTCAAGCCACCAGTATCAATACAATTACCTGAAGTCAATACTTCCATTACAATTACCTGTCCACAGAGATTATTAGAGTTATTAGTATTTTGTTACAATTATTTAGTTGTAATAAAGTTGGCATGTAAAGTCTCAGCTTTTTGGAAGTTATTTTTCTATAAATTAAAATACAGCCATGTATCTCATTTTATATCAAACAAACATGAAGTGGGGCAAATCAGTTTTAAAGCACCTAACATTTTTCACAAAGTTGCTTTTCAAGGTAGACTGCAAACATTTACAATCTTAAGAAAGTAAACAGAGTTGTAAAAAATTGCTCAGAACAGATTTAATTGCATACCAACAAATTTATTAAAAGTCATTAAGTCACCATGTCAATAATTAAAATAAACAAGCTATGATATAAATTCCACTGGGAATTATAAGTTAAGGCTGTTTTAAAAAGATAATATATCTCCAAGTTTTTCAAATAAGTATTATATACACACACAGAAAATCAACGAACTTGGAAGAACCACATTCAATTTTTACCCAGAGTGTTTTTAATCAGTCAGAATAGGGTAGGTTATGCTACAGTAAAAAATGACCCCCAGTATTAATTTTTTTTTTTTTTTGAGACAGGGTCTCCCTCTGTCACTCAGGCTGGAGTGCAGTGGCACAATCTCGGCTCACTGCAACCTTCGCCTCCCGGGTTCAAGCAATTCTCCCGCCTCAGCCTCCTCCTGAGTGGCTGGGATTACAGATGCATGCCACCATGCCTGGCTAATTTTTGTATTTTTAGTAGAGATGGGGTTTCACCATATTGGTCAGGCTGGTCTGGAACTCCCAACCTCAGGTGATCCACCTGCCTTGGCCTCAAAAAGTGCTGGGATTACAGGCGTGAGCCACTGCGCCCAGCCAATATTAATAGTTTATCTCCTGCACACACTACACGACCAGCACAGGCTGCAGGATGGCTCTGCTTAATCTAATCACCCAGCGACTTGGGTTAATGGAGGCCCCATGTCAACAGGTGGTTTTATAATCACCATGGCTGGAGTTCAGCAAGGGTTAGATGTTCCTACTTACTTGGCCAAAGCATGTCACAGGACCACATCTAAATTCAAGAGAGGAAAAAAATACATAGGGGGTTTTCAAAAAAGTTCATGGAAAACGTGTATTATGAAAAAATTATGCATGGATTTCAAAATTTTTTCCACCAAAATAAATTTGTACTGACTAGTTATAACATGTTTGAACAGAATCTAGTTCAAGGCACTAAGGATAAGATATCAGTTTGAAAACAGCCCCTATCAGAGCAATATGAATTTTACTAAAACTGAAGCAAGAATAAACACAAATTTATGGTGAAGCTTAAGTGGAAGAATGGTGAAATCATTGATGCTTGTTGAAAAGTTTATGGGGACAACGTCCCAAAGAAATCAGCAGGTTACAAGTGGATAATTCATATTAAGAAGGGATGAGATGATGTTGAAGATGAAGCCCACAGGGGCAGACCATCCACATCAATTTGTAAGGGAAAAATCAATCTTGTTCATGCCCTATTTGAGGAGGACCAATGATTAACAGCAGAAACAATAGTCAACATCATAGACATCTCAATTGGTTCAGCTTATGTAAGTCTGACTAAAAAATTCAAGTTCAGTAGACTTTCCATTCAATGGGTGCCAAAGCTGTTGCACCCAGATTAGCTGCAGACAAGAGCAGAGCTTTCAATGAAAACTTTAAATAAGTGAGATCCAGAACCTGATCTGCATTCCCTCAAAGGATTGTAACAGGAGATGAAACATGGCTTTACCAGTACAATCCTGAAGACAAAGCACAATCAAAGTGATGGCTACCAAGAGGAGGAAGTGGTCTACATAAAGCAAAAGTGAACCAGTCAAGAGTCAAGGTCATGGCAAAAATTTTTAGGGATGTTCAAGACATTTTGCTTGTTGACTTTCTGGAGGGCCAAAGAATGATAACACCTGATTATTAGGAGAGTGTTTTGAGAAAGTTAGCCAATACTTTTGGAGAAAAATGCCCCAGAAAGCTTCACCAGAGAGTCCTTCTCCACCATGACAAGGCTCCTGCTCATTCCTCTCATTAAGCAAGGGCAATTTTGCAAGAGTTTTTATGGGAAATCATTAGGCATCCACCCTACAGTCCTGATTTGGCTCCTTCTGACTTTTTGTTTTCTAATTTTAAAAAATCTTTCACACAAGGAGTCATCTCTACTTTAAGAAAATCTTGGGCTGGGCGCAGTGGCTCATGCCTGTAATCCCAGCACTTTGACAGGCCGAGGAGGGTGGATCACGAGGTCAGGAGTTCGAGACCAGCCTAACCAACATGGTGAAACCCCGTCTCTGCTAAAAATACAAAAATTAGCCAGGTGTGGTGGTGGGTGCCTGTAATCCCAGCTACTCGGGAGGCTGAGGCAGGAGAATCACTTGAACCCGGGAGGTGGAGGTTGCAGTGAGCTGAGATCGTGCCACTGCACTCCAGCCTGGGCGACAAGAGCGAAACTCCATCTTAAACAAAAAAAAGGAAAAAAAAAAAAAAAAGAAAATCTTGATGGGATGCTGAGGTGGGAGATTGCTTGAGGCCAGGAGTTCAAGACCAGACTGGGCAACATGGTGAGACCACGTCTCAAAAAAAAAAAAAAAAAACCCAGCTTATATTAAAAAAATACCTTTAGGTCAGGTGCAGTAGTTCATGCCTATAATCCCAGCACTTCGGGAGGCTGAGGTGGGCAGATCACTTGAGGCCAGGAGTTTGAGACCAGCCTGGCTAACATGGTGGAACCCTATCTCTACTAAAAATACCAAAAAAAAAAAAAAAAAAATTAGCCAGGCATGGTGGTGCACTCCTGTAGTCCCAGCTACTCAGGAGGCTGAAGCACAAGAATTGTTTGAACCCAGGAGGTGGAGGTTGCAATGAGCCGAGATGGAGCCACTGCACTCCTGCCTGGGCAATGGAGTGACTCTGTCTCAAAAAAAAAAAAAAAAAGAACTTTAAAGGGCACCCATTTTTATTCAGCTAATATGTTAAAAAAAAAAACCGCATTGATATGGTTAAATTACCAAGACGCTCAGTTCCTTTTTTTTTGTTTTTTTTAACCTTCACAAGAGGATGGATGCCAGGTCCTCAGTTCTTTAGTGATGGACTAAATGACGGATATCATTGCTTACAAAACTGTCTCAAACGTGACAGAGCTTATGTTGAGAAAGTTTATATTTTTATTTTTTAATTCCCTTTATACAATCCTACTCTTGTGCTTGGAAGGAGAATTGGAATATTTATGGATAGCCTTAATAACTACCATAATGCTAATTAATAAAATATGTATGTATTCTTGATCACAGAACTATCTAGCTATCTAAGATTAATCACAGAGGTCTCCTCTTCTTAGTAGTCTGATATGTAACTCTGTCAAGTATCTTATTTGTTATGAACATATAGGTATTTCACAGAAATATAGAAAAAACTGTATTGATGATTTAAACTGGGCCAAAATGCCATTTGGAGCTTAAACTTCAAAACAAACTAAAAGTACTTGATTAGCTTACTGTAGTGGAACAGGACTAGTCAATTATGCTAAATGCCACTTGGACACAATAAAATAGAAGAGAGACAAAATCCGTGGTTTATACCCCAGAAAGCTGCATACATACAACCCTACCTTGTTTTCTCCATTTCTAATTTCTCCTCTCTGATTATCAAATGAGACAAAACACATGTGAATGGGAATCACATTCACTGTGATCCAAAATAAGACCAAAGATCTTAGGAATTCAGCTATTAACTATGCCTGTTGCCTGGTCCCCAGGAGACTGCATTTAAGACCTGACTACTGGCCAGGCATGGTGGCTCACACCTGTAATCCTAACACTTTGGGAGGCTGAGGTGGGTGGATCACGAGGTCAGGAGTTCGAGACCAGCCTGAACAACACAGTGAAACCCTACCTCTACTAAAAATAAAAAAAAATAGCCAGGCATGGTGGCAGGCGCCTGTAATCTCAGCTACTCGGGAGGCTGAGGCAGGAGAATTGCTTGAACCCCGGAGGTGGAGGTTGCAGTGAGCTGAGATGGCGGCGCCACTGCACTCCAGCCTGGGCGACAGTGTGAGACTCTGTCTCAAAAACAAAACAAAACAAAACAAAAAACAGACAAAGAACCTGACTACTACAGAATAAACATGCTTTAAAACTAGATTTTTCTGGTGGGTAAAAATATTGCCAGAAAAATAAAATTACATTGGTAAAAGTTAACAAAATATTATAACAAAGAAATGTATCATCCATCATGTCTTTGATATTTTAACAAATAAAAACCCACCATTTGTGCAGAATTGCTAAACTTTTTCTGTGACTAACCAAAACCTTGCCAGTTTTTTTCCCACTAAACTGAGAAACTGCACATGTCAAAGCTAAAAACAAAAAGTTAAATGATCTAGTTTTTCTTACAGGCAGATCATTTTTCTCACACTCATTGTGCCATAGAAGCCAGCCAAAAATTAAAATCAGACTCCAGCCTTCCTGAACAAGCTGGACACACCCACAACTCTCTTTAATTCCAAAACTGTCAGTGCCCAGAAAATCTGCTATATTGTTTTCCTACTGCTGCTTTAACAAATTAACACACATTCAGTGGCTTAAAATGACATAGATTTATGACGTGACACTTCTGGAGGGCCGCCTTCCTTCTGAAGGCAACAGGAGAGAACCTGTTTCATTGCCTTTCTAGCTTCTACACATCACCGACCCGCCTCGGTCCATAGCTCCTTTCTCCATCTTCAACGCCAGCAGTGTAATATATCTTCTATCTCCAATCTCTGCTTCTGTTATTACATCTTCTTTCTCTAACTCTGATTCTCTTGCTTCCCTCTTGTACGAATCCTTGTGATTATACTGTGTCCACTGAAAGCATTCGAGATAAAGCCAAGATCCCTAATTTCATCACTTCCGTAAAGTCTCTTTTACCATGTAACATAACATATTTATAGGTTCCGTGGATTTGGATGTGGACATCATTCTTCAGCTTACCACAGTGTGCCCTCTGGGCTGTAAAGAGTCACACCCACCCCACATGCAAAATGCATTCATCCATCCCAAGGTCCCCAAAAGTCTCAACCCATTTACAGCACTGGCTTGGCTCCTGGCTGGAGTGCAGAGTGCAGGCCGGCAGGGGATGAAGCTGAGCCGTGCACCTCTGCCAGATCCCCAGGGCCTTGCAAGACAAATTAAGGATTTGGGGTTTTATTCCAAAAGTCATGGGGAGAGCCTCTGAAGGGTTTTAAGCAGGAAAGTCACAAGAGTGGATCTGAATTCTCGAAAGACCACTCGGGCAGCAGTACCCATGAGAACTGGAGGTAGGGAGGCTGCTTAGGAGCCTGCTGCAGTAATCCTGGGGAGGAAAACAGGGCAGTCAGTTTAGTTGAGCATTGCCATAGACTGTGACTACACAAGGGTGGGCCTGAAGCTGGGTGGTAGTGGAGGCTTGAGAGGACCCTGGACAATAGAGGGAGAAGAAATTTCAGTTGGCTAGGGCAATGCACACGGCAGTGCCAATGAGGACAGAGCAGAGGAACTGGCAAGACAGTGAGAGGATAGAAGGTTCTGAGAACTGTCTGTTCTGTAGCAGTTAGGACTCCTTCCCTCAAAAGCCACAGAAGCCGGGTGCGGTGGCTCACGCCTGTAATCCCAGCACTTTGGAAGGCCCAGGTGGGCAGATCACCTGAGGTCAGGAGTTCGAGACCAGCCTGGCCAACATGGTGAAACCCCATCTCTACTAAAAATACAAAAATTAGCTGGATGTGGTGGCACATGCCTATAATTCCAGCTACTCAGGAGGCTGAGGCAGGAGAATTGCTTGAACCCAGGAGGTGGAGGTTGCAGTGAGCCGAGATTGTACTACTGCACTCCAGCCTGGGTGACAGAGTGAGACTCTATGCCAAAAAAAAAAAAAAAAAAAAAGTGACAGAAACTCAACTTGATTTACCTCTGCAGAAAAGTGATATGTTGGTTTACCTAACAGGAATGAAGCTGATCAGGCTTGGGCCTGACTGGATTCAGGGAGTCAAGCAATGCCCTCTGTCCCCGTCTCCCATTTTTGCTTGTCACTTTGGTTTCATTTTTTTTTCATGACCTCCTGGCAACCCCAGATTCAATCCTTCCACCTCTGTGGCCCAACAGGCAAGAGGGTCTTCCTGTTTGTATCAATTACAAGCATCCCAGGGAAACACTGGTTAGCCTACCTTTAGTCAGGCGCCTACACTGTATTAAGGGGTTGGGGGGTCTCTTAGCAGGGGTCAGGGGGTTTGCTAGGAGAAGAGAAGCCATAGTTAAAGCCTCTCTAATTCATCTGGTATGAACTGTTTGTATTAAAATTTTTTTCTATTAGTATACATAGATATAAAATGTATGGATTCTGTTGCATGTATTATGATTTTTTTAAAGTTCTTTTTTTTTTTTTTTTTTTTTTTACCTTTTTGTGTTTTCACATACAGGGGGTTTTAAGTTTTTCACTAATGGAAAAAATGGATTGTTTTCATTTATTACTTCTTCTAGCACTTCTATGATTAGTCCTGGTTAATTGTAAATTTAGGTCCTTACTCATACACCCTCTTCCATACCCCTCTGCAACCTCTTCCCATCAGAAGTCAGAGTAAATGAAGGGAAGTCAATATTTTAACAGTGTACCCCTTCATCTTCTTGGCTTTTTAACTAATACAAGAGTCATCTCTGTTGTGCTATAATTATTTTACAATGTGGAGCCAGTCACTAGATTTCTATACACAATCTGAACAGTCAATAATCAAATCTGGCATTGTTCTATTTCTGAGGTACTTTTAGTCCAAGGCTGCTAGGAAGAGACTGGTTGTAGCTAGAATTTGGGTTAAAAATGTTCTTCAAAATTGAAATACGGTATTTAGCAATAGAGACTAAGTGCCATTCTTTTTTTCTCCCTTCTTTCCCTTTTGAGAAATGTACTGCTAGAAATATCTTCATTCTAAACTCTGCAAACAGAATTGATCCTGTAGTCCTTTAAAGTGGTGTGTTGAGCCCCGAGTTTCTTCATTTGCATATCTTTTCAGCCTTTTAGAAGCTTTCTTAAAAACTCCCATACTTTCTTTCTTCACACTTGCCCTCAAATTTGGTGTGCATTCCCCTAAGACACGCGAGCTGAGCTCGTCCTGTGGATGCGGGATAGTGACAGGACTGGGCCCTCCGCAGCCCGACAGGGACAGCTGCTGGTCAGGGAGAAAGAGTGAGAACAAATGAGCCACATCCCCTGCTGCTCTTACGGCTCTTCCCTCTGAGGCTCTTTCACTAGGAGGCTTTCAAATTAAGGGTTCATTAAAGATATAATAAGCACATTCTCTCCATTCTTTTTCACGCCCTAGGTCCTGCTAGTCAAGTCAGTCTTAAGAGCCAGTTTCCTTTTGCCCTTATTCCTTGCCTCTCCACTTAAGTGAAAATCTTTTCCTACTTGAGTAAAAGGCAAAGAAAAAAAAAGTTAAAGAACATGATTAGGAGGTTTAATGAATCATATAGGTCTAAATGTAAAGTGGTTCCTGTCTTTCCAATGAGATCCTCAGAAATGTGTCTTGGCAAACATAAATACATAATCCTTTAGGGATGTGGTTGAAACCTTCAGCTGACTACTTATATGGTTTGTTAATTCAGTGACATATATATTTAAGTTCACATATTATGTGAAAATCATATTTAGAAGTATTACTTTTTCCATACGCACATTTCATGAAACAATTTAAACTTTTCAGATGCATCTGACATCAGAGTTTTCACAATCACTTAGAATCACAAAATGTTTGAGTCTTCCGATGTTTCCAAGGTATATATTATCTTCACTTCTTTTTTTTGTTTTGTTTTGAGACGGAGTCTTGCTCCGTTACCCAGGCTGGAGTGCAGTGGCGTGATCTCAGCTCACGGCAATCTCCACCTCCTGAGTTCAAGCGATTCTCCTGTATCAGCCTCCCGAGTAGCTGGGATTACAGGCGTGTACCACCACGCCCAGCTAATTTTTGTATTTTTTTTTTCTTTTAGTAGAGATGGGGTTTCGCCATGTTGGCTAGGCTGGTCTCGAACTCCTGACCTCAGGTGATCTGCATGCCTCGGCCTCCCAAAGTGCTGGGATTACAGGCATGAGCCATGGTGCCCGGCCTATCTTCATTTCTACTTTGAAGTAAAAGGCAGTTTGAATTTTTTATTTATTTTATTTTTAATTTTTTAAAGATTTCAACTTTTAATTTATATTCAGGGGGTACATGTGAAGGTTTGTACCAAGGATATATTGCTTGATGCTGAGGTTTGGGGTATGAATGAACCTGTCATCCAGGTTGAATTTTTAATTCCAGGCCACCAATACTCCACATTATTCACCACTTATCATATTATTTTTTCAAAGTAACTGTTAACGCTTTTCCTGTGTAGAAAAAAAAAGTGAAGCTCGCTGCCAGCACTTATTTAATTTTACGTAAACATGCTCTTTGAGGCTGAAGCAAATCTGACTTTCAATGTGAAAATAAAATACACAAACCCTTTTTGGAGTTATTTCTAAACAAAACTAACATCAGAATTGTCTGAATCATCAGAAACGTCTATTTCGGAAAAATCGGATTCATCAAATGAATCTTCGGCCAAGAACTCTTCGAGAATGATGTTAACATCACGCGTAGGAATGTTACGTTTTCTAGGACTTGACATTTTAAGTGATTGAGAATTACTGTATTTTGTAAATGGAAATACCACTACTAAAAACAGAATGGTATGAATAGAATGATGTCTTTTGTTTCCAAAGTCGATATACTAGAGTGATGTGAAAATAATATTAAAAGAGATTTTGCATGATGAAAGTTATCTCGGGGTAAACGCTGCAGCTGCAAGTGCCATCAGTGAGTATTCTCAGGGTAAATGGAAAAGGGTTAATAGGCTGTTTACAATGACATACAGCAATAATGACTATATTAAAATAGTTTTTTTTCCTCCATTAGAAACAAAGTTGATTCTGACAGAAGATCTCTGCAAGCATCCAGAGTGATCATGGGCTGAGAGAGTGCCTACACCATGAGACTTACATACAAGGTGGCATCCACTTGACTGAAGTGTATTTTTTTTTTTTTTTTTTTTGAGAAGGAGTCTCGCTCTGTCTCCCAGGCTAGAGTACAGTGGCGTGATCTTGGCTCACTGCAACCTCCGCCTCCCGGTTCAAGCGAGTCTCCTGCCTCAGCCTCCTGAGTAGCTGAGATTACAGGTGCATGCCACCACACGTGGCTGATTTTTGTATTTTCAGTAGAGATGGGGTTTCACCATGTTGGTCAGGCTGGTCTCAAACTCCTCACCTCATGATCCACCTGCCTCAGCCTTCCAAAGTGCTGGGATTACAGGCGTGAGCCACCGCACCTGGCCTGAAGCATAATTTTTTTAAAAAAAATCTTGCATGGATCCTGGCTTATACCATAATGCAGTAGAAACTTTTACCAATGATCATCTTCAACAATGACTTTAGCAAACTCCAAGGTTTTCTGATCGATAGAACTTACTAGAAATGTTAGAGACTTTATACCATTTCTCTAAATTTCACTTCAGTAAACTGCTGAAATGAAAACTCACAAATATGAGTGCTACATCTGCTGTCTAACAGTCATTTTCCAGAAAGCATGCTTACAAAACAGAACAGAATAGTATGTATACTGGTCCATTTACCTATATGCATGTTCTCGCTCCCTCGCTCCCTCTTCCTACGCCTCCTTTCTCAAAGAGTTGTATGTTGTAGATGATAAACTGCTAGAATACAGACACAATCATGCTTAATTTGTTCCTTACATGAGGTCTTATGTATATTCTTCACTGATGTTCCCTTGATAATCTGATAGGAGAAACACAGCTTTTGATTCCTTGTCTCTTATGGTCTCTTGTAATCATAAACACAATAACAACAAAAATAATAGCTCTCATTGACAGCACCCCTCCCAAGAGCCAGACACCTGACTAAGGCCTGTGGACATTAACTGAGTTAGTGCAGATGAAATGCCAGGCACAAGTCCTGCCATGTGGTAAGAGCCCAATAGATGCCAGCCATTACTATTATTGCTGTTATCTGTATTAATTGTTATCATTCAATCCTCATAACAACTATATGAGGTAAGCATTCCCACAGTTGAGAACATTAAGAAGAACATCAAGGAAACAAGGCCATAGAGTTACTGGCCAAGAGGGGATAGAAACTCTGCATGTCCATCTTTTTCAATAAATACTTTACATTCTTAAAAAGGCCAAATCTATATAAATTAAAGAGGATGAGGAAAAGAGCAGTCCACATATTTTTGAACTCCCCCCTTATGTTCCAATATCTAATGATGAGAGAGGTCTGGAAGGTACACACAATTTTAATGACAGGGCAAGAATCCTGGAAATCCCCCAATGGCCATAGATGATAAACAGCAGCTGCCCCTTTCCAGCCCAAAGCAAGTCAAAGCCAGGCAAGTCATGGAAAGGGATGAAGTGTCTCCAGCAAACAACAGGGGGTAGATGGACCAGGTATAACTGGTAAGATAAAGCCTACTCGAAAGGCAATCAAAATTCTTCTAAACGGTCATTCAAGTTGACCAAGTAATACATATAGCCGGCATTGATACTAGGTAAAGCCAGTTGTTAAACACAGTCACATGCTGCATAACAGCATTTTGGTCACCGATGAACTGCATATATGACAGGGGTCCCGTAATATTATAATACTGTATTTTTACCGTACCTTTTCTATGCTTAGAGATGTTTAGATGGACAAATACTTATCATTGTGTATAAACGCTTGCAAGATTCAGCTCAGTGACATGCTGTACAAGTTTGTAGCCTAGGAGCAACAGGCTATACCATAGAGCCTAGGTGTGTAGAACCTGTGTAAGTTCACTCTATGAGGTTCACATGACGACAAAAATCACCTAAGGATGCATTTCTTTGAACGTTTCCTGGTCGTTAAGCAACCCATGACAGTGAATACGCCACTTTCATTACATCTGGCAAGATGTTCTGCCTTAGCACTCAGTTGCATTATTTTCCTTTTCTTTCCTGTTCACTATGCTTTAATTCTGAGGACTATAGGAGGGTAGAATATTACTTTTTAAAAACTTTAAAAATGTGTCTAAGCACACCCTTTTCTTAAATTGATGACCTGATGTTAAAATATTATTTTTCATGTCATTTATAATCTTATCAGAATCCATTTAATGAAGTTTGGTTAGACTTCAGTGAAAATTATCTTCCAGAGTTGTTTGCCCTGCCTGAGATATAGGGGTAACTTTACTACAATTAGTATGTATAGTGCAGAATTTCATGCAAGGGGACTGTGGCAGCAGTGTGATAATTTAAACAACATTATAATTTAAACATATTTAACAAACATAAACATATTTAACACATTTCAGCATATTTAACATAATTTAAACTTATTAAACATTATTTAAACATTCAAACAAACAAAACAAAAAGGATATACGCACAAACTTGCTGCTACTTAGATCACTGCAGCTTCTAGGATCCCATGTCTTTTACTGATTTAAAAACACAGCGAAAATAAAAAAATAAAAAAGTTGTGCCTGAAAAATATATATTTAAATCTTATTTAATATAGTATAAAATTTGTTTGCCACCTCTACCTAATTCCGTGTTCTAGGGTGAACAAGGCAGAATGATATTACATAACTAAGTGGCAGCTTTTCCCTCAAATAAATATCCTTTACCTATTATCAAGAGGAAACTGCAGTTTTGAGGATGATTTGGATAGACCAGACTGCAGTGTCCATGCTACTTTTTGAAGACTCAGTTAAAGGGCCCTAAATTCTTGGCTTCTGTAGGCTTTGACTTAGGACATATGGCTATGCCATAGTCCTCTCCACAGCACAGTGACCTCTTCCTGAACTGACAACAGTAAGTCCTTTACCAACCCTAGCTCACCGTTCTGACATCCCTGGCCCCAATCTTCAAAATAGTACCACCCTGTCACAGCCAGTTTCTATCATCATTCTGTCTTGTACAAAGTTTTATTATCTATTTTATTTTTTAGGGATGGAAGTCTTGCTATATTGCCCAGGCTGTCCTCGAACTCCTGGCCTCAGGTGATTCTCCATCCTTGGCCTCCCAAGTAGCTTGGACCAGAGGCACCTGCCATTGCACCCAGTCTGGAGTTTAATTTTATTTTTTCCTCCAAATTAAGTAGTTGTCTATTTAGGTAATTTTATTTGAAAGGAGAATACCATAATCCAGAAATGAATGAGCATTTCCTCATTTAACCTTCCAAAGTTCAGTCTCTGACAAAGTGTAAAGCAAGTAACAGAATTTAGCTTATCTGTATACAAAAGGACTTTCAACCACGCTCTAGAAAATGTGCACACTTTCATTTAATGACCACTGATGATGGAAATGAGAAGCAAGTGGCAATGGGAACTGCTGCTTCCTTGTCCAAATTAGCGAACCACCACCTGCTCTACTGCTCTGTATCACTGGAACATCTCCAGTTCCTCCAGAGACTATGAAAAGGAACTGCAGAAGCTAGTCAAGGTAGCATGGTACACTCCATCAGGCTTGTGAAGAAAAGCAAAAGAAAACACCATGCTGACGCCCTCTCATCCTGGGTAGAACCACTGTCTCCCTCCCTATTCTTGGCAGAGACTTATCCCAATGCCTTGGCTTATCTGTTTACATATCTGTCTCTTCTTACTACAGCCTCCTTTAAACGCTTCAACTTAATAAAATGCAAGCCCCTAAAGACGGTGTTCACGTCTTGTCCATCTTTGTATATAGTAGGTAATGTGGTAGGCACTCAATAAAGGTTGAAAGAAAGAACGAATGAGCATTTGTCCTCCTTTACTTGTGTGCTACACGGTTCAGTAACATTAATCCCACTCAGAATGAAGCTGGGCACAGAAAGGGCAGAATGACCTTTGGAGCTGAGGCACAAGAATGGAGGACCATCAAAGAGAAGGAGTGGTGCTTTCATTGTAACCTTGACTAAAATTGTGACTGTGGCTCCATGGGAGAAAAAGAGAGCAAGAAACAGCAGTCACCCCGGTGCACGGGCACCATCACTTTTAAGCTGAGTTATAAGAACCTCAGGGTGTTTTTTAAAAAATAGGTTTTAAGTTACTTCAAGGAGGAAAAAGAGCTTAACATGCATCATTTTACTCTAAATATCTTTGAAATATTTTCACCATAAGACTTTTAGGTTGTAATGCCAATAAATATCAAATATTATTCCCTTATAATACTCACAGTATCACGTAAGAACTTCTCTAAAATGCACAGCAGCCTGGAGTAGTCAAATTCATGGAGACAGAAAGTAGAATGGTGGTTGCCAGTGACTGGGAACAGCGAGGAAGGAGGAGTTAGTGTTTAATGGGTACAAAGTTTAAGTTTTGCAAGATGAAAAAAGTCCTGGAGATGGATGGTGGTGATGGTTGCACAATAATGTGAATGTACTTAATGCCACTGAACTGTATTCTCAAAAATGATTAAGATGATAAATTTTATATTATGTATATTTTACCACAATTTTTTTGTGTGTGTATGTGGTAAAAGGAAAGTCGCTCTCAAATGCTAGCAGATAGGAGAATGCCTGGGCTCTAGCCTCAAGGGAATCACTTCAAACTTTAGGCTAGAGAGAGGGTTTTAAAATGGTGAACATGGAATGGGAGGTGTGCAGGAGTGTGCTGGGTACAAGGTCTGGGTGTCTTGTTCTGGTGGCTGTCTTCAGCCACAGTGCACCTGGAGTGCAGCTGGGTGTCACCTCAACAATGGCTGGGTTGTGGATTAACTGCCTTGAGGTCATCTCTGGAATTTCACAGCTCAGTCTTCATGCCTGATTGTCTCAAGATTAGCCCCTGGAACTTTCAGTGTGGTTCATTCCTTGTGGTTTCATCACGGGGCTTGCAGGAAACAAAAGCTAGTATGCGGAGGGCCTTGAAGTTTCAAATGGCTTGAACTTCCTTGTAATGCAGTTCAGCATGGGCTGGGTTCACATAGCAACAATTAACTGTCCATATTCCTTTGACTTTAGCAGCCCTGGAAAAATCTCTGCTTGACCAGTATGAAACTCAAAGCTGGTGATGCCACTGTAGGCTGCAGTCTGCCTAGCATCCTCCACTGCCTGCCCCACCAATGAAATCCCAAGGACCTGCGATGTAGCTGATCCAGAGGGAGGCTGATCACACCAGTTCCACAGCAGATGTCAAGGAGGATGGTGTTAGAGTTCACTGCACTCAGCTTCCCTACAATCCAATACAGCATCTCTGCACCAGCAGTGTTAATCTGGAAAAAGGCATCTGGAGAGATGCAGACCTTCAAGCCCAGGAGATCTTTAAAGATATAAGGTTCCCCAAACAAGAGCTGGTAGGTGGACCGATGATGGCTGAAACAGGTCCTGCTTTCCTGGAAGTCAGGTGAAGTCAAGTCACAGACTGCTCCAGGACCTTTAATGAAAAATTCCTTTACAGTCTCCTTCTGAACATGGAGCTCCTCTGGACTTAATTCCTGGGGATGGAATGTGATGACAGCCATTGTGTGCCTTAGGCTATTGGTGTGGACTGTGAGCTCACACCAGTAACCACCTTCATGAAGAAGGCAGGGCTCTGTTGGAGACTGTGGAAGGAATACTTCATAGTACTGTGCCACCTGACTGTGTTTCTCAAGGATGTTTTTCAGATGGTTAGACTGTACACAGACGATGTTCCCGTCTCTTCAAGTTCCCAGGTCATATTCCACAGTCTTTGGATTGCCATCTGGACCCTGATTCACAGAGAAGGTGGACTTATTTCTGTAGCCACTGATGACAGGAGATGGTATTATAGGATGGAGAAGACAATACAGCCCCTCAGATTTGGGTGCAGCTGTTGTCACATTGACTCCATCGAGCATTTGGATGTGAGACTCTAGTCTTTGTAAAATTTCACCTTGAGCTGTTCATAGCTCAGCCTCCAGAGCAGCATCACAACACCAGCCAGCCTTTCCTGCCAGGAATCATCTGGTAGTCCCAGATGGCTTGGTTTCTTCTGACTTTTTTGTCCTTTTTGACACTTCTTGGCTACCACATGGGTGAAATTTCCCTTACATACTATGCCCCAAAAGAGCTGTGTCCAACCTGGTGGTTTTATGGCACACCACGGAAGCAGTCTTGGTTTGGAGAAGAAACCCACCATAGAGAGGAAGCACCTGAGGCTGTGTGTTAGGACTCTTCTCTTAATGCTTGCCATCCAAAGACACACTGAAATCCACCTCTCAGGGTTGAGGTGAGAACAACAAGTTCATATATATGGCGCGCTCTGGACTGTGCTGAACACGGCAGCTGTCCGACATGTGTCACTACTCTTCTTTAGGCTCTGAATTGAAGCGTGTCACTTGGTTTCTTCATGCCTTAATATCTCCAACCTGCAAAATCGAGGCAGCAAACCAAAAGGGCAGCAGATGGCCCAGTTTACTGTGGCGGGGAAAGAGTCATTTCCTGTTGAGCAGGGCACTTCTACTACTCCCTGGCACATGCAGCCAACCTGGGGGCAGGTACGGCAGAACGTGGGGCTCCTCCCAGTGCCAGTATAGCAGCTGGCCTGGGCACCTCGACTCCTCTCGGGAAGTACCCTTCCCTACTTTGCTGGGGGATCTTCTTTTGAGACCTTCCTCAAAAGCATTCATAACCCTAATCCACAATTTTAAACAACATACAACAAAAGTTGGAAGGAGTTCTCACCCCCAGCCTCCCCTAAGCTTCCCCTCCCCTTTTAATATATTATCTCTTTCATTCCATCCATTAAATGTCCTCTCCTTATTTTTATACTCAAAAATCAACATTAAACAGAAAATTTACATACACAGATTGGTTAAAATATTTACTTGTAGATTTATAAATAGTCTGCAGTCCCAAGGACAATTGGCCATGTAATCTATTGAACAACAGTGATCTGTATAAGTTTGGTCACAATGGAAAACTACAGATCCTGTAAAGGTTTAATATGCAGGACTTTAATAATGTGTAATTTCACACATGCAGGGCCTTTTACATGCCTGTGGACTTTGAGAATTCAGAGCAAACTGACTTCGTGAGAGAAATATGGTACTTGGCTTGTTTATAATTCCAATGCCAATCCACTTTACAGGGGGACACCCCACATAATTTTCCAGTTGAAGGTAATAAAGTCATACTACAAACTGAAAGCAACCATAGGAACTGGAATGAATGTGATGACCTTTCTGGAGAGGCACCAGTGTTCAGAAAAGAGGTGCATGGTGAGGTCTAGAGAACCAGGGCTCTGAAGGTGGCCAGATCTTTAAAAGCTAGACTCTGCCACTTAATGTTTGTAAAGTCTGTAAGTAACTTAAACTCTTAGAGCCTTAGTTTCTTAATCTGTAGACTGAAGATAACAGAATTTCTCTCATAAAACACTATTATTATATCAAATGAGATTAAGCAAGATAGTGCAAGCACCTGGAACATGGTGGATATTCAATAATTCTTAGATACTATTAATTATCCTCATAAATAATATCAGAATATAATATTGTTCTGTTCTAAATTTATTATGTGTGTGCATATGTGTGTGCCCACACTTCTGAAAAGTAACCAGGTCAACCTCAGAGTCTTGTCCTGAAATACTTTTTTGTTCTAACATCATGAGGTTTGAGAGCAAGGATGGCACTTTTAAGGGTAGTCTAGTCTAGCCCTTCATTTTACATCAGTGGTAACTAACGTCTAGAGAGAGTAAAGGACTTGATGAAGGTCATACTGTTAGTGGCATAATTAAAGCCTATCCTTTGATCCAGGTCTCCTTCCTTTCTACTGTGGAACTTCTGTAGGTAGCAGAACGAAAACAGTTGAATTTTCAAACCTCACCTTCTAATTCTGGACTGTGTGCCATGTAAGCAGCAGGTGAAACACGGCAGAGGTGACTCGCTGTGTCCTGTGATAGCCGAATTAGAAAAGACCCCAGCTAAGGTTTCCAGAGATCCCTAGTGCTAGCAATTCCTGAGCCTCTGGTTCATTCTACATATAACTGGCTTTCTTGGGTTTGCTAAGAAATGCAACTCTTCACTCTCTCAGCTTTCCAATTTACAGAATGTTATAGTATTATTGTCTCCTGTTCTCTTAGCCTTAGAGAATTATTATTATTAGGCCAGGTGTGGTGGCTCACACTTGTAATCCCAGCACTTTGGGAGGCTGAGGCCAGATCACTTGAGGTCAGGAGTTCAAGACCAGCCTGGCCAATATGGTGAAACCTGGTCTCTACTAAAAATACAAAAATCAGCCAGGCATGGTGGTGCATTCCTGTAGTCCCAACTACTTGGGAGGCTGAGGCAGGAGATCACTTGAATCTGGGAGGCGCAGGTTGCAGTGAGCTGAGATCACACCATTGCTCTCCAGCCTGGGCATCAGAGCAAGACTCTGTCTCAAAATAAATAAATAAGTAAATAAAGAGAATTATTATTATTATTATTCTGTAAGACCAACAGCTGTGTTCTATCTCTTCTACCCAGTCCAGTCCAGGTATTTTGCATATATATTCTAACTCTAGAGTAGTGAGCAGTAGTTGTTATTATTACTTCTAGTTAGAAATGAGGAAACCAAGTTTCAGCAATTTGCCCAAGGTCTCTCAGAGGGTTTGAATTCAGGTATCTCCAATGTCAGAGCGCAGGTTGTAGATCCTGACCTCATTCAAGCATCCACGGTGAAATAATGCTAACAATGACTGTTGATCACCTCTGAGAATTCACTTTGTGCACAGTAACCACAACAGCCTTATGATATAAGTACTATTAGCATTTCTTGATTTTATAGAGGAGGAAACTAGGTCACAGAGTGGTTAAACTGCTCAAGAGCCCAAACCCCTGAGACTGTGTTCCTAAAATTCACCAGACAGTTAAATATTCTCCGTCCACCTTGTGGATTTCCACAATCTTCTTTAAGAACTTCCCCCAACCTTGTATTTTCTTTCCTAGATGGCTTGTTCCAAAAGAAAACAGAAATCTCCTCGAACCAGCCAACCAAAGCAGCGACAATGGATAGAGGATAGCCAGAGTTCAAGTAAAATCATTTTGAAAATATTTTCACAAGAAATCATTTTGCTAGATTACACTATTCTCTGCTTATAATTACCTTCAGACATTCAATTCAGGAATAATGTCAAGAAGGTGCCCATGTAACTAGACATGTAAAAAATGATAACTAGAATTTGCTTTCTAGTCTGACAGCCTGAAATTATGTATGCTAGGGGGAGCTGTTGAACAATTTTAAGGTTTTTATCCATTTGGTATTTTTAGAGTTGCATGTGGTAGTGCTTTGGGGTAGGGTGAGCTTGTAATTTTTAGTTAAAACCCATTTAACCTCAGCTTGGTAACTTTTAACCAACACAATGTTTTGCTGCAGAAGACATTTTAAAATAAATTGTATTCATTACATGTGCAGTTAATTTTTATTCATGCAGAAGCATTTATCACCCATTGTTTTTTCTCCTATCACATTTAAGAACTTGATTAAAAGATAACGCAACGTAGGTGTTAAACCTAAAGAAAGAGGCAGTGTCTCTAGAGCATTATTGATGATGGTAAGATGTGCATCTCATAGTAGTTAACAGAATCTCTAATATAGAGGAAGCAAAGAACCAAAACCTTGGCAATCAGGAAATCTTAGCTCTAACTCTCTTGCTCCACAATTCAGCTAAATGACCTAAGTACTTGTTAATAAATCATGATGCAGAAAATACACAGGACTAGGAAGGTTAGAAAGCAGGGCACCGCTTATGCTGAACTGACATAACTTTGGTCACGTAGGCTCAGTCAAAAATAGAAAATGTGATGTAGTTAAACATAAAAGGTCACACAATAGGCAGAACTACCCCAAAGTCTATATAATTAGGAATTAAGCACACGTGCAAATATATATCCTTCTCTGAACTTTCATTAGTGGTCTACAAAATTACTTGTTGTAGAACAGTGCCTACATCTACACAAAATAATTTTAGTAGTAAATGCTTAAATTTTTTGAATGAATAAAGATGATCAAGTCCAGCAGTTACAAGTTTGCAGCACTTTTAATACTTGCTTCTTAAAAGTAAATGAAGAAGAATCATTCGTGTGTGCTGAAAGGCGCTGTGTAGACAAATGACAACTTACCAAGATATCACTATGTTGCCTTAATTATTCCCTCGATGCTTCATACATTGCTTCTCCCGTATGGGGTGAATGACTTGAAGTAGGAGACAATGTCTTTACATGCTGCTCAGATATTTCATGCAGCTGCTAGGGCTGTGCCAGGCAAAAGGAACTCAGTGAACACTTGTTGACTGATAAACTGTGCAGATGAAAATGTGAGCTACTTCCTATGTAGTTTATCCAAGTTTATGGGAACATTCCTGTGGTACGGGGAGAGCTATTGCTATATAACTGCTGTTTAAAAGGTGGAGTGAAAAACCTAACACCATTTGTTATAATTTACTCTTTGAAAATTACTAAGTCAAATATAATTTTTTTTCTTTCCATTCTCAAGTCCAGGAAAATTGTTGCTCATGATTAGAAGATCTGACAGCTGCTGGAACACTGGGGCAAAGGGGTTTTCCTGCTTTCCATGAAAATATGTGAGTTACTCCATGTACTAGTTTTCTAGAACCATTTAGTTTGTTCTTAGAAATAGCTTACAGCAGCATCCACAACACATAGGTCCTTTTGCAGTTGGCAACATTGAAACTACTATTCTGGTACACGGGCTAAAAAAAGAAAACCTAAAAAAGGCCTTTTGGTGGGTGAAAAATGATCTTAGATAATTTTAAAAAGGAAAGAAAGAAAACTGGGGGTGGGGGGAAGCGCCCAAAGGAACATGTTTTAAAAAACCCCACTTTGGGAGGCCAAGGTGGGCGGATCATGAGGTCAGGAGTTCGAGACCAGCCTGGCCAAGAGACTAGCCTGGCCAATATGGTGAAACCCCGTCTCTACTAAAAATACAAAAATTAGCCAGGCGTGGTGGTGGGCGCCTGTAATCCCAGCTACTTGGGAGGCTGAGGCAGGAGAATTACTTGATCCCGGAAGGTGGAGTTTGCAGTGAGCCAAAGATCACACCATCGCATTCCAGCCTGGGCAACAGAGCCAGACTCTGACTCAAAACAAACAAACAAACAACCCTAGAAACATACCTGTTCAACAAAGTCAGACTTTTGGAATCAAAAGTTGCTTTTCAGGGAGCAACTTAAAAAGATTTAGGAGAGAAAACACTTTGAGAGGTACTGGGGCTAAGGCACATGATCTGAGTATGTCCTTTGATTCAAATCTACTGATCCTAAAATGCCAGGTCTTGGCTTTATGTCATCACTGACAGCACACTGTCATCCAGATAAAGTCTATCTGTTGGATTATACCAGCCCAGGATTATACCTATATCCCTGCTCAAGGTGGTTTGGCAAAGTTCAGCAGGTATCCTTCCCCGGCTCCACCCTGAAGCCTTAAAATTAGGAGGAGGAGGGAGCTGTACACCAGAGTGTCTTTGAGGAGGGCAGTGGGTTGGGTGAGAGAACCAGCTCTGCAACACATTAAAATGCCTTCTTGCTGTGGCACTGGCAGGCTTAGGTTGGGCTAGGCAAATCCACTGCCCTGCAATTTATTCTAAATATGGTAAATGCCCTTGTCAAGATGATCTTGCTAAAACTGGATTATTCCACAAAGGCTGGAAATATACCTCTACTTAGCAAAGGATTTCTCATAGAGAACACAACAGCATTGTAAACAAGAGTCTTAACAGAATTCAGAAAATAAATCTTTCAAGAAGCCTTAAGCACATCAGAGAGCATCATTTACATACGGATAACTGGCGTACTAATTAAAAATAATTCCTATTGATTCATTAAAACAGGCAATTTCAGAGCTGCCATTAGTCACCATCTCATTAATCCATGATCAAAGAATCATTCAAGGTAAAGTGAAGAATTAATTTCATAGGGGCATCTTTGCCAGGGACAGATACCTTTTAGAGGTAGTAAGCTGGGGATCATGCCTGTCACATTGGAGGATTCTGGAGAGCCTGCTCTTGGGGCCTCCAGACTTGCTGGTCTGGAGTGTTTGTGGTCAATGGCTGGGAGGAAGCTGATCGTCCCCCCCACACTCCACTTGAGGTGTTTCTCTACCTGCAGAAGAGGTACCTAACAATGATTCTTTCAGCTAATTAGGTTTTACAAGAAAGGGGTGGGGGGAGGATATTGTAATATTTGAAATGAAAAGTTTGAATTTTCTTAAAAATATTCTGATTTGCCTTTTCTTCTGGCTCATATGAACCAGTGCGGTTTTGCTGTCATTGAAATTACTAGAAATTTGGAGTTGACACACATCATCTTATTCATTCTAGTGGGTTACTGTAAAAGGTTTTCAATCTCTAGATTTGCGAAGATCTTACAGTGCCTTTTCTTTGGTTTCTAGAAGTTCCAAACCTGAATTACTCTCCAAAGTCATCTAATATCTGTTACGTACTAATGTGACAGGCACATTACTATTATGTCTTAGGCAAACATATCCTTTTTTTTAATCTCTTCAACTAAGCATGTGACTAATCATAATTGTTTAATGTGCGTCTACTCTGTACCAGGCATCTTATATGAATTCTTGCTAACCCCTTAAATAATCTGGCATGTTACTGATTGCTTGCTACATGTATTAGGCCATTCTTGCATTGCTATAGAGGAGAAACCCGAGGGCTGGGCACGGTGGCTCACATCTGTAATCCCAGCACTTTGGGAGGTCAAGGTGGGATGACTGCTTGAGCTCAGGAGTCCGAGACCAGCCTGAGGAACATAGTGAGACCCTGTGTCTACAAAAAATACAAAAGTCAGCCAGCAACAGTGGCTCACGCCTGTAATCCTAGCACTTTGGGAGGCTGAGGTGGTGGATAACTTGAGCTCAGGAGTTAGAGACCAGCCTGGGCAACATGGTGAAACCTCATCTTTATAAGAATTACAAAAATTTGCTGGGCATGGTGGCATGCACCTGTAGTCCCAGCTGCTCAGGAGGCTGAGACAGGAGGATCACTTGAGCTCAGGTTGTAGTGATCCATGACTGGATTGTGCCACTGCACTTTAGTCTGGGTGACAGAACATGTGAAAGAAAGGAAAGAAAGGAAGGGAGGGAGGGAGGGAGGGAGGAAGGAAGGAAGGAAGGGAGGAAGAGAGGGAGGGAGGGGAAGAAAGAAAGAGACAGAGGAAGGAGGGAAGGAAGGAAGGAAGGGGGGAAGGAAGGAAGGAGGGAAGGGAGAGAAAGAAAGATGCCTGACACTAGGTAATTTATTTAAAAAGTGGTTTAATGGGCTCATGGTTTTGCAGGCTTTACAGGAAGCACAGCTGCATCTGCTTCTGGGGAGGCCTCAGGGAGCTTTTACTCATGGCAGAAAGTGAGGCAGGAATAGGCACTTCACATGGTGAAAGCAGGAGCAGGAGAGACAGTGGGGGTGGGAGGAGGTACCACACACTTTTAAGTGACCAGATCTTGCAATAACTCACTATTGCGAAAATAGCACCAAGCCATGAGGGATCCTCCCCCATGATCCAAACACCTCCTACCAGGCCTGACCTCCAGCACTGGAGATTACAATTCAACACTAGATTTGGGTGGGGACAAATATCCAAATTATATCACTACAGCAAGTACACCACTACAGCAAGTGGGGATGGACTCCCTATCCACATTTTACAGTCAAGGAAACTCAAGCTCAGAAAATATCAAGCAACTTAACTTCCATGTTCACAGGACTAGGTATTGGCAAATTCTGGACTCATACCTTGTCAGTCTGACTCAGGTCTATCTGCTTTCTTCTCCTCTACAATTCTGCCTACAGGGCCAGTATTAACAACTAGCAGGGACTGAGTATGTGGCTCTTGCCAGGCATTGTCCAGATGGTTTTGCATGTATCAACTGATTTATCACTCACAACAATTCTATGAGGAAATACTATTAGTATTACTAGTGCTATTATTGCTATTGCTACTATTACTATTATTATCACTATTTCAGAGAAAGAAACAGAGAGCTTAAGAAGCTAGCCCAAGTTTACTCGAAGGATCCCAGATGGCCAACAACCAAGGTGGGCAGCCTGGTGACCCGAGAGTTCCCTCTCTCATCAGGAGTGGCCGTCTGCAGCCAAAGGACTCTATGTCTGGGATGCTGGAAAAGGGAGTCTATATTGGATAGATGGCTGCGTTTGACCTCCAAACTTCGTTCTAAAGATTCCTAGATGCTTACAATCTAATGGTTTATGTATATTTTGACTTTGGAATTCCTGGCATATACGATAGGTGTGCTTTAAAAAATCCTAGCAACTACTCTAGAAAATTTTTTTAAAACAGCACGATTTTTCACCTTGTCAAGATCAAATGTTCTGAAAGCATTAGCAGTCATTACACAAATCAGGGCCATAGAAATCATGAATAATTTACTGATGAACATTATGATTTTATATTCTGTGACATACATGGTAGAAGCTTATTGGTGAGTTTTGAAGGAGATGTGAAGAGGCTGCTGGTAGGAAAGGGAAACAGAAAGCTAAGGTGACTTCTGCTGTACTGGCTGCTAATGAATTAATAAGAAGTGGTGAGTAACAGAAGACAGAAAATCAGCTGGAGAAACTGAGCCTGTAGAGAGCCACCCTTTGCTCTTACCATGTTGAAAACCAAAACAGTAAAGCAGGATATAAATGAGACTTTGCATACAGACATGTGCCTGAATTCATACAAAAGACAGGGGTTTATCGCAATGAAACCTGTTAAGGGCAACTGCATATGCCAGTCAAGTTCCACAGGAATTCCCCACTTCACATCTGCAGAGCTGTGCCCAAATCACAGTGATTTTATCTAGAATGAACGGCTCCATCAGCTACATTATCTGGTTGTACTGCTGTTGGTGGTATTTTATGTTAAAACAAAATAACTGAAAATAACTAATATATAACCAAAGATCATCAAAGTCAATCTAAGTACTTCCTAAATGGAAACTGAAGCTTGAAGGGAATGAGGTTTTAAATTGAGCTTCTCACACAATTAGCAATTGCAAAAATATGGAACCAGCCCAAATGCCCATCAATCAACAAGTGGATAAAGAAAATGTGGTATGTATATACCATGGAATACTACTCAGCCATAAAAAGGAATGAAATAATGGCATTCACATCAACCTGGATGGAACTGGAGACCATTATTCTAAGTGAAGTAACTCAAGAATACAAAACCAAACATTGTACGTTCTCACTCATAAGTGGGAGCTAAGCTATGAGGACGCAAAGGCATGGGAATGATACAATGGACTTTGGGGATTCGGAGGAAAGGGTGGGAGTGGGGCGAGGAATAAAAGACTACACAATGGG
Source organism: Pan paniscus (assembly GCF_029289425.2). Taxonomy (NCBI): domain Eukaryota; kingdom Metazoa; phylum Chordata; class Mammalia; order Primates; family Hominidae; genus Pan; species Pan paniscus. Next base: position 65,161,897 of record NC_073249.2, read on the forward strand.
TACAGTGTACACTGCTCGGGTGATGGGTGCACCAAAATCTCAGAAATCACCACTAAAGAACTTATCCATGTAAGTTAACACCACCTGTTCCCACAAAACCTATTGAATTAAAAAAAAAGAAAAAAACACACATACACACAAGTTGAGCTTCTCAGGCTAACTAAACACTACAAGAACAATAATGGCACAGTTCATGACCCCCACATTGACATTAATGAGCATCAGGAGGCTAAGACATATACGTGGAAAATTCCATCTGATAGTGCAAAGGTGGGAGCAGAGAGCAGCTCACATACATGCAAACGAATCAGCAATAATTCACGAGTTGATAGAATGTTTGTCAATGAGGAGAAACTACACATTGTTTGGAGCAAGATAAAAACGAATATAAAAAAATACCAGCCATTTTGGGAGCAGAGTGGGAGGGGAAATGACATAAAGGTTAGTTAAGTCTTGTGATGCTCAGGCCGCTTTTATCAGAGTGATTCAGTTGGACAAAAAATAGAAAAGGATTTTCTAAGCCAAGACAGTCTTCTATTCATCTTTTCCTTTCTAAAATTATAGTCACCCTCCTTAACAATAAGGATCAGATTTTCAAAAAGTGAGTGTGGCTCATGTGTTTTTCCCTACGCTTGGTCATATGATACAGATATCACCTTTCCACTCTTTAGAAGTCTGATTCTGTTTCCCCTTCCTTCATTCTTCCTCAACATGTGGAATAGTTCCAAAATAAAACATAATAGCTTTAAGATTTTCTATTTAAAATCATTATTTGACCACATAAATCTGAAAAAATAATGGGCAGTGGTCACAATGGTGGCCAAGACGGTGGAGGGTTCCTTCCTTCCTGTTTTGTGTTTAAATAATCAGGGGACTGTCCTCTGATTCCCATTCTTTGGCTTGGCCTGGCCTCTGGCAGAGGCTCCTGTTCTTCTCCTCTGCCTGGGTCCATGACAGACATAGCCTTCTGGAACAGAACTTCCTTCACCAGCAGAGGCTCTCTGATTCTTTTTGCTCTGGAAGCAAGAATGGGTTTTTGGATATGCTTTGATAATATGCAAGGAGTATACCTGGTATGAAAGCCTGTCAGCAGGCACTGCAGGTTCCTTTTCTAAAACTGGGAGCCTGACTCACATCCCCTGCTACTGACCCACCCACAGTGTTATCCAACAAGTACCTGCATCAGCTTATTTGGCCCCATGAGAATCCATACTGTGGTGAACACTGTGGATGCCTCTCAGTGTGTGTATGTGTGTGTGTTGTGTGTGTGTTTGGGGTTGGGGGGGTGGTGAGGGAGAGGAGAGAGCAATTACCTATTAGGACATTTCTTACAGATCGTTCTAGAGTACAGTTCGGGACAAAGAAGAAGGGAAATGGTAAAGCTTTATCTCCCTCTAGCAGGAGTCCCAGCCTGTGGCTACAGTGAGATCCCCTCAGGGATCCCTTTTGTCCAGATGGCCTGGAGGGCCAGTGGGCGGATCCTCGCAGAGGTAATTGGCATAAGGCACCATATTGTGCCAGGGAAATTATTTTTCCTGCCAGAAGCTTGTTTAGCTAAGTCAGAAGAATGCCTCTGTGTTGGAGGGGAGCCTTCCTCACTCGGAACTTCTGATTTAGTTACGCCTCCCACCCCACCTCCAGTCCTCCCTCCCCCAACTCCTTGCCCCGCTCCTGAGAGTAAAGCCAGAAAGTGAGTTTCACCAAAAGAAAAAAAATGGGGGCACAAGGCTGCTCTGGCCCAAGGGTCTGGGTAAAGAAGGTAATAGGTGTTTGTGCATATGTGTGTGACAGTGTGTGTGTGTGTGTGTATGTGTGAGGGTGTGTGTGGGGGTGTGTGCTATTCCCACATCACAGCACAGTTTTACAGAAGAGTGGACTTTGGTGAAGATCCTTCCATGACAGAAGCAGCAGCATCTGGCTGTGAACATACATCAGTGACCTTAGCTTGGGATCTGAGGGGCTGCCTCAGTGTAGACATTGGCAGCAGCTCACAGGGGCCTCTGCCTACCACCAATGGTTTCTTGGGTGTCAGAGGTCTGGCAGAAGATGCCAGTCCCTGAGATTTCCCAGGAATAACTTAGGGACCTCAAAATGGAGGGGAGATGTCTGGTTCCACACAGCTGATAAGAGGCAGAAAATTGATTTATTTGTTTATTCATTCATTCCATACAAATGAAAATGAGGGCTAGTTATAGGCTAGATATTGTTCTAGGTGCTGAGCAGGAAAAATGGCAAAAACTTATGCCCTGACAGAGCTGCCACTCCAGTGAAGGCAAAGGGAAATGAGAAATGAGCAAAAACTAACTAGTATCAAGTCAGGTGGTGAGAAGTATGAGGAGGAAATTACAACAGAATAATAGAGACTGGGGGCTGATAGGGGCTACTCTAGCCAGCTGGAAAAAGGGCTGTCTCTGGAATCAGAGAAATGTGTATATTCTTGTTACACACATGTGCACGCACTTTTGAACTATAAACAATAGAAAGCTTAAATTTTTACTTCTATTTTCAAGAATCTTCCAACCATCAAATTAAAAGAACCCTATCATATACCAATAAGTTGTTAGAAATTTTTAAGAGACTGTCCCTAATTTTTATTTACTTAGATTTTATTCTGTAAATTAGAAAACAAAGGATAGGTCATAAAGTTTACAAACATTTGTTATACAGATTTCCTTGAATTGGTGTTTGTTTTATTCACTGAATGAATGAATGAGGCACTATAAGCCAGTTAAGAGATGGGGTTAAAACCATCACTTATTTTTTTAAAGGCACTAAACTACGTCAATTTTATTGTTTGGCTATACAAACATTTATTTGCTACTGAAAACTGAAATAACACAGCAAAATTTCCTTTTATTGTAATTCAAATTTTTGGAAACCAAAATATCCAATTAATTACTATGCTCTAGCCAAACCACCCAATAGTTTCTTTACCTTCTTTCTCCATACCTTACTCTGCTTCAAATTCTGGACATTGGGTTTCATCTCACTGATTTGAGGCTTCTAAAACACAGGGGAATGCCTGAGACCTACTGGTGCTTCCTTGGGTCATATCAAAAAGTAGAACTGAAGTATTATTGAAGTCACTCAAATACATTCAAACTATATAGATCCCTTACAAATTACTGGTATCAAGGTAGGAAGGAAAAGATACAAGAAGAAAAAGACATCACAGAATTCATTATAGGTTATCAAAATTATTGGTATACAGTCTGTCTCAGAATAAAGTAGCTTTCTCAACCTGCTGCATAAAATTACAAGCAAGAAAGGAAGGTATAGGAATAAGGTTTATGACTGAACTGGCTCTGTGCCATAATTCTCCATTGTGGCATTGTCAGAAGGATCCCATTAATGCAGAAACTGTAGCTACATTGGAATGGTTCACGTCTTGATTTATTCTTAACTCCCTTAAGCCTAGTGTCTGTTAATTCTCTTTCAAGCCGAGAAAATCAGTTGAGCAAGATGTAACTGAGTTTTACCATCTTTTCTTTCTGAACAAATAACAACAATGACCTTGTTCCTCTCCTCCTGTGTGGCACGCCATCTCTGATGTCCTGGAAGATCTTTTCTCTTCTACTCTGCCATTGGGGTAGACCTTCTGGTAGAGGGGAAAGGGATTTAGTACCAGGGTTGAGAGTCAAGTTATGCTTTGTGATGAGTCCACTGGTGATCTAGCTATAGCTCTAAGCTGCTCCTGGATCTTTGGGTCTCAGCAGAACATGATGCTGACTCACAAATTGCTACAAGGTAGCCTGGAAAAAAGTCTATAGCCCAGAAAGAGCCTGAAAACCTGAACTCCAACAAACGGTGCCCAAAGAGCCAACCCTTCACTCATTAACTTGACTTCTAAGCCTATTTCTGTAAAACGGGAATAAGAACCTTAACCATCAGATTGTAAAGACAAGGTAAGATAGTCCATTCAGTGGACTTTATGGCACAGAACCAGGAAAAACAGTAAGCAGGCACTCACTTTTGTAGGTTAAAAAGAAAAATAGAATGAAACTTATGTGAGTTCTAAATTAGTTTAAAAATCATTTAAAGACAACCTATGAAATAACTTCTTTGCCTAGGATTATTAATGGAAATCCAGCAGATATTCTCAAGAAAAAAATGGAATTAGTTTTTCCCCCCCTTGGACTTATGAATAAACAGTGTTAGAACTAAATGGTTTTTTTCCTATTCTAAAATAAAAAAAAATACACCATCCCTCATCCTCGTGTCTGTGACAAGTCGTACCCAGATTGTATTAAGAATTGAAAAGCCATCCTCATTAGACTTGAGGGCCCTGTAGACATGCACAGCAGACGTTTATTGAGCACCTATTATGACCACCAGGAGTAGACCAAGAGCTTTAGATGGATTCTCTGAGTCCTTCTTAACCAATATGCCAGAATTCATGGAAATAACTTCATTGTTGAGCAGACATGTCTCTTCTCTAGGCCAAATGACAAAAATGTACATTTTGCTTGGTATAAATACCAAATATGTTGTTGCTGTTGTTTTTCTTATAACCAAAGCAATATTTCATTGTAGAAAATAAATCATCTGTTATCCTACCAATTGAGTGCCATTAAAATTTGGAATGTTTCCTATGTCATTTTTTTCTCTCTCTGCTGTTTAGCTACAAAATTGGAATTATGTAATCAAACATTCTTTGAGCAAATGCTTTTTTGGTGGTTTATACTATCTTATTATATGGATAAGCCATTAATTAATCATCTGGGTAATACCAGGAAATTTGGTTATTCCCTTTTTTACACCATGACAAATAAAGCTGTAGTAACCATCTTTGTACATCTCTTTGATTTCCCTCTTCCTAGGAAAATAATTATTAATTTGAACATGACCATCTTTTGGGCTTGCAATATCTTCATCCAGAAAGGTTGTGGCTATTTACACTCTCAGCAGCAGTATATGAATATGAGTGCCTGACTCCTCTACTTTTGTCATAAATGACAGTGTGATTTTAAAAACACACAAAAAAGTTTACAAAAAAGTTGCCAATTTCTTAGGAAAAAAAGTATCTGATTGTTTTCTTAAATCTGCATTTTTAAACTATATACTATAAGGTTATTCTTCTACCTTCCTTCCATACAGGCTATTTTCTTTGTTCTGCAAATTATCTATTCCTATCCTTTGCCCATTTAAAATTCTGGGTTAGGGATATCCTTCTCGTCTGACAAAAACACTTTCTAATGTTAAAAGTATTAATTTTTTTTCCTGTAATATTTGTTGCAGTTACTACAGTATTGCAACAGTATTCCTGGGCAGTATTTATCTTTTAAATGTTTACTGTACTATTTCATGTAAAAAGTTTCAAATTTGTGTATGCAAATGAATCATCCATGGCCTGCCCAAAGCCCTCTTGTTTTCTTTTTGTTTTAAAAAAACGTTAATTTTATCACCTCAAGGTTCCTTTTTTTTTTTTTTTTTTTTTTTTGAGACAGGGTCTCTTTCTGTCACCCAGGCTCAATTACAGTGGTGTAACCATAGCCAGGTCTACAGGCACATGCCACCACACCCGGCTAATTTAATTTTTTGTAGAGATGTGGTCTTACCACATTGTCCAGGCTGGTCTCAAACTCCTAGCCTCGAGTGATGCTCCCACCTCAGCCTCCAAAAGTGCTGGGATTATAGGCATGAGCCACTGCACCCTGGACCCCCAAAGCCCCTTTCTGTCCAATTCATTTCTGCCCAGATGAGGTGATGGATCCATCCTCTTGCCAAACACGGTAGATTGGTACGGGGAGGGGCAGCTAACCAGAAAGATGCAGACGCAGGTGATGTAACAAAACTATATTAATGATGAGCCCAGTGAGGGAAGATCCTCAGATTCAGTGCCCAGATCCTGGTCCTTCCAGAATCTAGCCTTGCTTCTCTATCTCAGCCTTGAGAAGGTCCAGCCCAATGACAGTCCCTGCCCTGAGGTTAATCCAAGATCACTTTACAGTAAACTCTCCATTTACTTGTGGTAATTTGAGTTGGTTTTGTTCCTCACACTCAAATTTATCTTCACTAAAACATGACAAAAGAATTCTTTCCCTTGTGGTTTCTTCCACTGCTTTTATATTTAAAAATACTTCCCCATCCCATTATTAGTTAGGTAGTCATTTTTTTCTCCTGGATTTTTTAAAAACATGATTTAAAAAAATACACACATAGTTCTCTAAATAATTCGCCTGGAGTTTATTTTGGTGTAGTTTGCTGAATAATCTACCTCTTCTCCATGGGACTGCTGTATTCCAGGGATCATATATGTCTGTATGTTGTCTGTCTGTGCATTTCAAGGGCTATTTATTCTGTTCTATGTGATTCCTATGCTGGCACTAAACTGTTTTTAGCTTTACTATATATTTTACATTTGAAATAGCAAGTTTCTCTTCGTTGCTCTTTTAAAATGTTTTCTAGCTATCCTCTCTAAAACCATTTTGTTATCAAAAAATTCTTTTTATTTCATCATGTCACTGACTGAACTATCTCAACCTCTAGACAGCCAGTTATGGCTTAACCAAGTCCAGGAAATCCATCTTTACAGAACCAGAAGACAGCCTGGTGCGGCAACTCATGCCTGTAATCCCAGCATTTTGGGAGGCTGAGCCTCCCAAAGGCTCACAAGTGAAGGATCACTTGAGTCCAGGAGTTTGAGACCAGCCTGGGCAACATAGTGAAGCCCCATCTCCACAAAAAATATGGAAAAATTAGCCAGGCTAGGTGGCATGCACCTGAAGTCCCAGCTACTCAGGAGGCTGAGGTTGGAGGATCGTTTGAGCCCAGGAGGTCAAGGATGCAGTGAGCCATGATTGCACCGCTGCACTCCAGCCTGGGCGACAGAATGAGATCCTGTCTCAAAAAACAAACAAACAAACAAACAAAACATAACAAAATCCCCACAACTTGAAGAGATGAAATCACTTCACGACAGCCAGGTCTACTGCTGTAACTCCTGTCTTGCAGCCCTGCCAGATAAAATTAAGAAGGCAGCAAAGAGAAATTTAGCAAATGTGTTCTAAATAGTATTATAATTTGCCTCTTTTTTTCTTGTATTGGGTGAAGAAAACTGAGCAGTCCATGAAATTAAAACAAATTAATTTACTTTCCTGCTAAAAGGTTTTTAAAAATAGACAATAACAACCTTTACAATCTCATCTAGCACTACATGCGTTCCTTGATATTAAATCTTTTTTATTCTTAAACACTTATACTATTTGTTTTTACAAAACAAGATTCAATAGTCACTGGGACTTTAAGGAAAAATATCTATAACAACCCCAACCAACTACTACATTTTGTCACATCATGACTTAAACTAGCTTACCTTAAACATGCTGAGAACACTGACGTCAGCCTACAGTTGGGCCAAATCAGGTAACGCAACGCCTATTTTAAAATTAAGTGCTGATATCTCAGGTAATTTATTGAATATTGTGCTGAATGTGAAAAACAGAATGATTCCACACCACTGTAAAGTCGAAAAATCATAAATCAAACCATCGTATGCCAGACAGTCTGTGTATGATTGGATATTTTCAGTGAAATATAAAAACATTTATACATTATCTAAATCTAGTATTTATGTATATTATTTGTATACATAAAAATAAATAGGAAAATTACTCATATTGGGACTGTAGTGATGAATTTTTCATTAAAAGGAAAAGTGTTAGACTAGAGAAAAAACACCTGGAATGTTCCAGAACTGCCTGGTTGGCAGTCCCTTCCTTCCCTGCTGCTCCACTCCTGAATTTTTACACATCACAAAAACAATCAAACAAAAAGAAAAAAAAAACTCAAAAGATGTTATATCATAGGGAAAAGTATGAGTAAGGAATACAGTGTTATCTCCTTACCAGAAAACTAGAGACTACAAAATATTTTAAAATGCAACAACTAAAAAGGTAAAAATGTTAGTGTATGTAACTTTATATATTTAATACATATATTTAAATATAAATTTAGTATATTTTACAACACTGCTGTTGACTGAGAAGACAAATGCAAATAAACAGATTTGAAGATTTCGGGTGATTTCTTAATGATTCTACTTCATTAATTTAAAAGCAAAGTACTTTAAAGAAGGCGTCACACTTTTTAATGTAACCAGAGGAAGAAGAAGTCATCCCTTGACTGAGATTCTCACCCACTTCACCAAAATCATCACTCATCTTAAACCATTTTGCAGATGACAAAACTGAGTCTCAGATGTTGCTATTCTAAAGTTCCACGGCTAGGAGACTGAGCAGGACTTGAGCCCACCACCCCAGGAGTTCTTTAGCTTTTTTGTGACATGTACTCCTCTGACAGTCTGGTAAAACCTATGTACCTCTTCTCAGAATAGTATTTTTAAATTCCTAAAACAAATACATAGCACTAGAAAGGACAAAAATTATAAAGAAATAATAATTATCAAAATATTTTTAGGAAAAAAATTGTGATAGAGTAATATATGTTCTTTATTAATGTATTAAATAAGAAGATATACTAGTGGGTCTGATAACTATGGTAATTTTAAAGGAGTCATGAGCATTAATATTTCAACAACTTTAACGTGGTATGAAAACAACTGTGACTTTTACTGTTGAAAAGTCACAGGTACTGCTATTACTACTGGCTTGTTGCCTACATTCACAATTAGGGTGTCATTTGCTGAATACTTTAGTTCCTTCTCCAAAGGAAAGTACCCTGCAAATTTGTCCAAATCAAAAGTCTAAAATTTCCATTAAAGGTTAGTGAAAATAAAGATGTAATTTTTTTTTCTCATGGAAGTTCACGGACTCCCTGAATTCTGTCTACAGACCTCTTGGGAACTGCCCATTCTGGCTAAGTGCTTAGTGTAGAGTCCAGGTAGACTTCTCTAAGGAGTCTGCAATGGGGAAAATGGCGTGAACCCGGGAGGCGGAGCTTGTAGTGAGTGGAGATCGCGCCACTGCACTCCAGCCTGGGCGACAGAGGGAGACTCCGTCTCAAAAAAAAAAAAAAAAAGAGTCTGCAATGGGTATAAAATGAATGAATAAATGCAAGTTCCCACTGAAACACTTAGGTGGGTCAGGCACCACTGCCAGACGGTTCACTTCCTCTTTCAGGGCCAATATAACCAGCCCATGCTCCCTAACTACAGTGTGAGAGTGTGTGTGTGTGTGTGTGTGTGTGTGTGTGTGTGTGTGTGTGTTGGGGATTTGAGATATGGATTACTATACTTCCTAGAGGTACCTTCATTTACCTGCCTAACCAGTATCTTGTATCACCTGATTATCATTTTCTAAGATCACACAGCCTAAGGTACCAGAAGGTATGATAAGGTCTTTGGGAAACAGACCAGGTTGTGAGGCCCAGCACAGAGTAAAAGCCTCAGCAAGTCTGCAGCAGCCTCTGCTATGGTCAGGAGGAGCAGGAGATGGTCAAGTGGGTACTGATAGGACAGCAGCCAGTGCCACCGTGGCCACAGCAGGTATCCATTTCCAATGGTATAACTTGTCTGCCTTGGAGCAGCACATTTCTGATGCCCTGGGTCAACATTTCAGATTGTAATGAATGTCAAACAACTGTTACTGAGATCCTTGTCTGATATTCCCTACAACTTTTTTCTAGAGAGGAGCATACTCCAGTATTTTGATTATTCTCTTCATAAAGGATGGGATATGCTCATTTCATCTATTCAAATTTTTAGATTAACTTAAGATAGCTAAAAATTTAAATATCTAAAATGCTGCCAAAATATAAGAGAAAACACATTTGGCTTTACTCTCTCAACTTTGTATGTGAGAGAGAACATTCCCGTGTTCATGTGCATGTGCGTGCACACGTGTACACTGCTTCGTGGGGAAGGAAAGAGAGCTTCCCTGTGATTTCCTAGATTTCCTCCCTGTGGTTTTCAGAAACCATGTTCCCAGCAGCAAATCCAAAGACTCGCCTTGAGCATGCATGCCATTTTTGCAAAGAGACCCAAAAAAAAAAAAAAAAAAAAGTCTGGATGTATCTTTAAATGGCAAGGAAGTAGGATCATAAACACAAATTTAAATAAGCAAAGAATGATTAAACTTCAAAGCAAAAAAGGAAACAGAATAATTCAGACTCTGATATAAATAAAAGAACAATACTCTAGTTCAAATTCCCTAGCTAGGCATTCAAGACCATGCTCAATCCAGCCCTACTAACTTGTCCTCAGAGGTCCTGCCCTGCATAGTCTGGCCTCTTCTGGCTGCTCCGGCTTTGTATCAACCTACTCTTGCCCTCATTCTCCTTCTCTAGACTCAGTTCCTGGAATATCCCAGGCTCTCTCCTACTTTGGTGACTTTTAACATGCAGTTTTATCTGCCTGAAAGGCTCTTGATGGTCTTGCCCATCACCCTTCTCCCATTTTTTAGTTACTGCTGTTCATTCTTCAGGTTTCATCTCAGGCCTTCCCTGATCCTCCAGATCAGCCAGATTTCCAAGGCCTGTGCATTAGATTGGGTCAACTGTGCTCTAAATCAGGGTGTAGAGTCAAGTATGGGGATGGCGAGGCTGCCCTACTGGCCAAGCCATGCACCTTAGCGCTGGGCTTTGTCCAACTGGACACTTTTTCCAGTCCTTTATGTGAACTGGAAAAGACTCCACTGGCTTGCCAAACCATGTGCCTACAGGTTTTCATATACCTGGAGGTTGCCTTTTGTTTTGTCCTCTGAGAGCAGATGGCTTTTTCTCATGTGCACAAAGGCATGCATATCATATCATTGACCCTATAAATCTCCCTGCTTTACACATGCAATTGGCTTTTTCATTCATAGACTTAACAGAGTCTGTGGTCTGTAGTCATTGATATCTATGTATAATTAAGTGGTATCAGAGTTTCCCATTAGATGGTAAGATCCATTAGGGCAGGAACCATGGCTTTTTGCTCACAATTATCCCCAGTCCCTAACACAGGGTCTGGCACAGAATAGATGCTAAATGCATTTTTTTGTTTGGTTTTGAGATGGAGTCTTGCTCCTTCACCCAGGCTGGAGTGCAGCAGTGCAATCTCGGCTCACTGCAGCCGCTGCCTCCCGGGTTCAAGCAATCCTCCCATCTCAGCCTCCCAAGTAGCTGGGACTACACGTGTGCACCACCATGCCCAGTTAATTTTTATATTTTTAGTAGAGACAGGGTTTCACCACGTTGGCCAGGCTCATCTTGAACTCCTGGCCTCAAGTGATATGCCCACCTTGGCCTCTCAAAGTGCTAGGACTACAGGTGTGAGCCACTGTGCCCAGCCTGCTAAATCCATGTTTATGAAGTGAATTAATTAAGAAGAAAGCCATAGATATGCTGTAATGAAAGAAATAACCAGACTTAGGGCAAGATGGAGGTGTCTAGCAGATTTACTTATACTTACTGAATAAATCAGGATTTGACAGATAGTAAGAAGGAAAAGTTGGCAGACCGAAGGACAGACTTTGCAACTTCATAATCGAAGGAGAATTTCCACTGAAGCATTTCACCCTAGGGCTAGGAAGAAACATGCTGCTTCTAGAAGAAATCAGAGTCAGGCTGGTAGTGCCTCAAGAGCCTGCTTGGGAATAAAGGGCGTTTTAAATAGGATAGCAAGCTGGGAGGGAACCTAAGTGAGACAAAAATCTAATGATTCATGAGATTCCAGGCAGACCAAGGACCCTGGAACTTGCAAAACTTGTTGCAACAAGAATTCTTGCTCAGTTGGCTGAAGACACTGAGGCAGAAAGCCTCTGTGTGTCACTTAGTGCACTGCACAACAGGAAAACCAGCTTCAAGTGAAGATCTGAGGCGAGCATAGGAGTAGTTATGGCCTGAACAGCCCTGAGACTTGGAAAATAAAGATCTGTATAGTTCCCTGAAGACAGGCAGGGAACACGAGCATCGGTACAGACTTAGGTGCCTCAATTCTAAATTTCTAAAAATTTCTCCCTATGGAAAGGGAGGGAGGGAAAAATGCAAAACACTTTTTCATTCTAGAAAAAAAAATATATGCTACACCAGATTACATGTATATATTTTAAATTTATCTAAAATATATCAAGCCATATAGCACTATTATAGATTCTTTCTTTACTTAATAGTATAACTTAAAGATCTTTTCATATCTGCACATACAGATTTTTTATTCTTTTTAACAGGTGCGACACATTCCACAGTATGATGGATCATCCTTTAGCATAAAGAGGGTCATTCAGCTTGGTGATACAGCTCAGGCTTTTGTGTTTTTAGAGTAGCCTCATGGGGTAGGAAGACTCCAAGATGGCCTGCAAGGACCCCAGCTTCTAAGATTCACACCCTTGTGTAATCCCTTCCCACACTGTACCTGTACCAGGGTTGGTCTATGTGATCAATAATCTACAGCAGAAATAATGGTAGGCCACTTCCAAGATTTGGTTATAAATGATTGCAGCTTCCCCCTTGGGTGCTCTCTGACTGGCTCCCTCTGTCTCTCTTGGTTTATATGCTTTGAAAGAAGCCAGCATGTATATCATAAAGACACTCAGGCCACCCACGGAAGGTCCAGATGGTGAGGAACTGAGGCCTCCCAACAGCAAACATGAGTGTGCTTGGGAAGTGAATTCCCCAGCCCCACTTGAGCTTTGAGATGAATGCAGCTGCTGCCCACAGTTTGGCAGCAACTTCATGAGAGACCCTGAACCACAAATGCCCAGCTAAAGTGCTCCCAATTCCTGAACTCAGAAACTGTATGAGATAATAAATATTTGTTGTTTTAAGCTGCTAAATTTTGTGGTAATGTGTAATGTAGTATTAGGTAACTAATACATCACGTATGGTGAAGTCCTAGCAGTAGACTACGTAGATCAATGGTATATGCATTAAACATTTTGAAAGATATTGATAAATTTTCTACCAATGAGGAGCCACTAACACAGCAAGGGCTCTGATTTCCCCAAATCCTCACCAGCATCAGAAATTATTAAACTCAACAATGTTTGCTAAACTAAATGGGTGAAAAATGGCATCTGATTGCTTTGACCTGTGTTTTTTTAATTTCAAAATTTCTTTGGGGCACATACCAGGCTTCATCAGCAATGCACAGGAAAAGGTGCATGGTAGGGTTCAAGTGATTCATTACACAATAAGAGACTCTGAGCCACCCTGCCTCAACTTCTAAACCACTGCCTTTCATTTAAAATTCCCATTAAGCAATTAATTTTATAAAAGAAATAACCACTGAAGTTGAGTCTAGGAGTGAGAGTGTCTGATTTTGATTACTTTCTTGGAAATGTATAGAACATTAAATGATTTTAATAAGAGGCGTGCCCTTGAACCTCAAGCCATGAGCTTCAAATCAGAAGAGATGTAAATTCAAGTGTTAATTCCCTTTAATGTTGCTGAACCAGAAGTTCGATAACAAACTAGAGTAAGTAACCAGGATCAAATGGCAACCAAATGTCTGTGTTTTCCAAAGCTACTTAAATGAAACATCACTATAGTCTCAAATCAAATGTGAACTCAACTATGTCTTTATCTGGATTTAGTTCCTGGTGAGAATAAATGGTTCTGAAAAAAAATGATCTTTTATGAAAAGCTATAAAGAAGACTGGAACTCAGTGATATTTGAGAGAAGCAAAAATAATACTCCTTGCTAGAGAAAAGCATCTGAAATCATTATAAGTCTCCTACCACCAGCAACCCCAAGTTCCATAATAATGAAGACAAATGTATATTTAGTATTTTTTAAAATAAACACTATTCTTGATGACATCTCATTAAATTATCAAATATACCTGTTTCTACTGCCAGAAGTGATAACATTTTTATAAAAATAAACCTACCTCTTATAAAGATACAGTGGACATATCACATCAGAGAAATTCTAGAAAGAAGTTCCCAGATACCAAGGGCCAAAAACCAAGACAAATAGTTTTAGATGATTTCAAATGGTCTTTAATCACATAAATAAACAATTCAGAAGGCTTTGTATGGTTATTAAACTAACTAGCTGATTTCTCATTGGTACATGACGAATAAGTGACAATATAATTTAATTATTACTGTTACTTTCCCAGGCTACAATGGTCAGAGAAAGATTTTTTTTTTTCTTCTTGTAAGAGATTGAGTCTTTCTCTGTTGCCCAGGCTGGGTGATCATGGCTCACTGCAGCCTTGACCTCCTGGGCTCAAGTGATCCTCCCACCTCAGCCTCCAGAGTAGGTGGGACCACAGGCACACACCACCACCTAGCCCAACTAATTTTTTAATTTTTTTGTGAAGAAGGTGTCTTGCTATATTGCCAAGGCTGGAATTCCTGGGTTCAACTGATCCTCCTGCCGCAGCATCCCAAAGTGCCAGGATTACAGGCGTTGAGCCAGAGGAAAGGAAATTAAAGTGTTGGTTCCCACAGCAAGGTGGATGCCATGCTCAGGGTTCTCTAAGGTTCAGGCCAGAGGACATTGTATTTGCACTAAGCAGTATCATCCCCCAAAGCACTGTTTCCCAATAACAGTCAAAGAAGGCTTTGGATAAGGCCATAGAATGTTAACTCTTTCTTTCCTCCCTTAGGATAATGTGGCCATGGAAGGCAGGCAGTCTCCAAAAAGCCAGGAGAGTGAGGGGCTCTGGGCTCATTGAAGTGAACTCTCCTTCTTCTCCCTAGAGGTCTGCTGGATTCTCACAGAGACACAAAGACAATCATCCTTGTCTTGTTACTGGCACATGCTCCACACATAGCGTGTGCTCCATAAAGATTTTCTAATAACTCATCTACGTATAAGCACTACCTCTTATTGTACTCACTAACTCACCAACTCACCACCTCTCCATGTAGGAAGGAAAAAGGATTCTCTGACATGGAAGTTTCTCATCCAGTGGCAGCTCAGAATTCTGACATGCTTGCCAGGTACTTCATCTACAACCTTCAGACAACACAAAACAAACATATGTTTTGTTGAGATATGCATTCTGTCCTATGAATCATTATGGATCCTACTGAATCCCTTGAGTGAATACTACTGTGAACTACGATTGGGTCATTCTGGCTACTGCAGCCAGCCTGCTTGGGTTTGAATCTAGCTCCATTCTTTACTGGTTGTGTGACCCCAGGCAAGTTACCTAAGTGTTTAAGTTTTCCTCATCTCTAAAATAAGGATACGAAAAACCTTTTCCTAAGACATGTAAAGTGCTTAGAACTGTGCCTGGCACATAGTGTATGCTGTTGGTAGTATTATATGAATTGCCCTGTCTTTTACCTTGATATCCCCACATCTGGTAGGATGTTCATGTGAGACCCTGCAGAAGGGCTGGGGTTTCTGCTCAAATATTTAGGCAACTATGTGGCTAAGCTGATGATCTTCCCAACAAGTTGTGACAATAACTGACAAGCTAAAGATGACTGCACCCGGTATAGAAGAGGAATTTGCCTGAAAGCAAAAACAAGAGCACAGTTCAATCACCTTCGCCCTTCCTTTCCCAGAATATTCAACTTCAGCATATTCAAGAGTTCTGTACTTGTAAAACTGTCATAGGATAGCTGGCTAAGCTCACAAACCACACCGGCCCGAAGCCACACTGAATCCTGTCACCTTCCCACTCAAGTTCAGACGCTTCTAGCTGAGCAACTCTGCACGCCAGTCCGTGATCCCCCTGGTTTCCAGATTATTAAATGAAAACACATTCGTTGGCACACCTTTCCCAAAAAGCCAACCAAGCAAATGAGCTTTCCCTCTGGACTGCCAGGTCCACTCTGAAAGAAGAAACCCAGGCCACTGCTTTTAAAGTTTTAATGGGAGAGCACTATAAACAATTAAGATTCTTTGGGTTCTTAACATCCTCAGAGGACCATGATGAGATCTCTTCGTAAATATTTAAGAATCACATATTTTCTCCCTGTCATTTCTGCCAGGGTCTGAGCACAAGATATATATCCATATCTGTCACCTGAAGACATCCAGACAGGCCACTTATAAACAGCCCTAGCTGGAGACCTAAAGAAGAGGTGAGGTCATAATTCTGTGTGCTGGGGTGGAGGCATGTGGTAGATGGCGAGGTCAAGGCTGGTTTTTCTAATGATGACAAGAAAGTATGATCATTGAGGATGGTGCTCAAAGTCATTATTTTAAAGATATTTACTTAAATAAACAAGCAAAAAATAAAACCTAGGGGTCCTGAGGGGGAAAATAACACACTGGCTGTGTGTGAAAAAAGTATAATTTATATTTCATCTGTACTGCTACCTTCACACTTGGGCAAAATCAACAACAGACATAAGTGGTTCTGGGATCCCACCCTTCTCCAAGAGGCCAGATGTCACAGACAACATGTCTTTAAATCCCAATTCCTTCATACCCACCCCCAACTATGTGGGGTTTAGTACATTTATTGTTTTCTCTATATCTCAGTTTCCTCAGGTAAATGATGATTGTTATGAAGATTTTTAAGATAATTCATATGGACCACTTAGATCCACATGGCAAATAGGAAGCATACAACAATTGTTAGCTATTATCATTTGTTTTTGGAACTGGCTTTCAAATAAATGAAATAATTCTTTTAAATGTTTAAAAAATAATAAACATTTGGAGAAAAAACTGGTATGATGGCATTTACGCTATTTGTGGCAATACCATTTACAGGTACAGATCAAAAAGTCACCAAATTGCATGGCATCAGAACTACAAAAATAACTTTTTAGCTTCATAAACTTTTTCTAAAACTAGATTAGAAATTCCTGGCTGGGCACGGTGGCTCACGCCTGTAATCCCAGCACTTTGGGAGACCAAGGTGGGCAGATCACCTGAGGTCAGGAGTTCAAGACCAGCCTGACCAACATGGCGAAACCCTGTCCCTACTAAAAATACAAAACCTTAGCTGGGCATGGTGTCATGCACCTGTAGTCCCAGGTACTCGGAAAGCTGAGGTGGGAGAATTGCTTGAACCCAGGAGGTGGAGGTTGCAGTTGAGATCGTGCCACTGCACTCCAGCCTGAAGGAAGGAGCGAGACCCAGTCTCAAAAAAAAAAAAAAAAAAAAAACCTCCTATAGCCACCAATGCTGCCAGAATCAAAGATGTATCATAAGTCTGTCAATCTCTTTTAAAATCTTGGTACATCTTATAACTTAAAAATTATGTTAAGATGCAATTTGTGAATATACATTTACTTAAAATATTACTACTAACTACTATGAAAGAACAATAACAACTAAATTGAACTAATAATTTGAGCACTAGATTTTAGTATTTGGGTAAAAGATACATGCATTATGCACTGGATTTCTCTGGCATTTATTAACAATTATTAACAATAATGGATCTTTATTTAATGACTTCACTTTCAAAAACTAAGTAGTACCTGACATGCTACCACTGATTATCCACAGGTGAGGTATTTTAGTTTGGTTATGTTGTAGTAACAAACATCCCCAAAACAGAATGGCTTAAAACAACAAGGGTTTATTTCTCACTCGTGGGTACATGTTCATCACAGGTCAGCAGGGTCACTGCTCCGTGTCATGTCCTTATTCAGGAATGCAGATTGAAAGAGATCAGAAATCTGGAACTTTGCAGGTCACCATGGTAGGCAGAATGGAGTTTGTAGAATTCTGCATTGGGTCTTAAGACTTCCCCTTAAAGGTGACACATATCCCCTCCACTCACATTTCATCTGGAAAAACAAGTCACGTGGTCACAATGGGCAAAGAAGTGCCCATGGACCCAGAGGGAGGAGATTTGGAATACTAGTGACCATGTCAAGTGACTACCATACCATATAAAGAAACTTTGCAGGATTTTTTCACTTTAATTTAAAGGTTAAAACATGCAGCTGTGAAAAGTCCTGGGCCTGATTGCTTCACTGGTGAGTTCTACCAAACATTTAAAGAACAAATACCAATCCTTCTCAAACTTTTCTAAATAACTGAAGAAGAGGAAACATTTACTAACTTATTTATATAAGACCAGCATTATCCTGATACGGAAGCCAGACAAAGACACTACAGAAAAGAAAATTATAGACCAATATTTCTTATGAACATTGATGCAAAAATCCTCAACAAAATACAAGCAAACTGAATTCAGCATAGTAAAAAGATTATACACCATGACCAAGTGGGATTTATTCCTAGAATGCCAAGATGGTTCAACATATAAAAATCAATCAATGTAATATACCACATTTACAGAATAAAGGGAAAAAACATAACCATCTTAATTGATAGTGAAAGAGCATTTGATAAAACTCAACACCCTTTCATGATAAACACTCAACAAACTAGTAGTAGAAGGAAATCACCTCAACACAATAAAAGCCACATGTGAAAAACCCCAGTGAACATCATACTCAATGGTGAAAGATTAAAATCTTCCCCTCTAATATCAAGAACAAGGGAAGGATGCCCATTTTCCTCACTTCAATTCAACATGGAACTGGAAGTTCTAGCCAGAGCAATTAGGCAAGAAAAAGAAACCAAAGGTATTCAAACTGTAAAGAAAAAAGTAAACATTTCTTTTTGCAAGTAATATAATCTTATGTTTGGAAAACGCTAAGGATTCCACACACAATAAAAAAGTCTGTTAGAACAAATGACTTAATTACAAAATTACAATAATCAAAACAGTGTGGTACTGACATAAAGATAGACATATAAAATGAAATAGAATGGAGAACTCAGAAATACACTTTTGTATATGTGGTCAAATGATTTTTGACAAGGCTGCCAAGACCATTCAATGGAGAAAAGAGAGTCTTTCCAACAAATGGTGCTGGAAAAACTGGACACCAATATGCAAAAGAATGACATTACTCTTACTTAATACTATGTACAAAATGACCTCAAAATGGATCAAAGATCGAAACATAGGACTAAAACTATAAAGCTGTTATTAGAAAGCATAAGGCAAAAGCTTCATGACATTGCATTTGACAGTGATTTATTGGAAATGACACCAAAGTCACAGGCAACAAAAGAAAAAAAATTGGATTTCATGAAAATGAAAAGTTTTGTTCATCAAAAGATATGAGTGATAGAATAAAAAGGCAACCTACAGAATGAGAAAGAATATTTGAAATCGCATATCTATTAAGGGATTAATATCAAAATATATATAGAATTCCTAAAACTTAACAAGAAAAGAAGCAAACAACTAAATTGAAAGATTGGAAAAGGACTTGAATAGACATTTCTCCAAAGAAGATATACAAATGGCTAATAAGCACATTAAAAGATGTTCGACCTCACTAAATCATCAGGGAGATATAATTTGAAACTACAATGAACTACCACCTCACACTCAGTAGGATGACTACTCTCATGAAAACCCAGAAAATATCAAGTGTTGGTGAGGATGCAGAGTAACTAGAATTCTTGTACACTAGAATGCGAAAAGTTACAGCGACTGTGGAAAACAGTTCTGGCAGCTCCTCAAAACATTAAAAATCAAACTTCCATATGGTCCAGCAATTCCACTTCTGGGTATGTGCCCAAGAGAATTGAAATTAGGGTCTAGGTGCGGTAGCTCACTCCTGCAATCCCAGCATTTTGGGAGGCTGAGGTGGGCGGATCACCTGAGGTCAGGAGTTCGAGACCAGCCTGACCAACATGAAGAAACCCCGTCTCTACTAAAAATACAAAATTAGCCGGCATGGTGGCGCATGCCTGTAATCCTAGCTACTCGGGAGGCTGAGGCAGGAGAGTAGCTTGAACCCGGGAGGCGGAGGTTGCGGTGAGCCAAGATCACACCATTGCACTCCATCCTGGGCAAGGAGAGTGAGACTCTGTCTCAAAAAAAAGAAAAAATAAAAAGAATTGAAATTAGGCTCTCGAAGAGATACTTGTACACCCATGTTCAAAGCAGCATTATTCACAATAGCTAAAACATGGAGACAATTCTAGTTTCTACTGACAGATGAACACGTAAGTAAAATGTGTATACAACGGAATATTATTCAGCCTTAAAAAGGAGAAGCTAAAGAGGAAATTTTGATACAGGATACAACATGGATGGACCTTCAGAACATTATGCTAAGTGAAACAAGCCATTCTCAAAATGACAAACATTATATGATTCCACTTATATGAGGCACTTAGAGTAGTTAAAACTATAGAGACAGAAAATAGAATGGTGGTTGCCAGGGACAGTGGGGAAGGAGGAATGGGAAGTTACTGTGTAATGGGTATAGAATTTCAGTTTTGCTAGATGAAGAGTTCTGGAGATGGATGATGGTGGTAGATACACAGAATTATGAATGTATTCAATGTCACTGAACTGTACACAACTATTAAGATGGTTAATATTGTTATGTGAATTTTACCACAATTAAAAAAACCCAAACATGCAGCTGTATCTAATTCAAACATCAGACATAACAAATGTGCCTTTTCAATTCCCCCTTGCATAGCCCGTATATAACCTGGGCTATGCAAGGGAGGGAATTAGTACTTTGCATTCAACAGAAGCCAACTTGATTTTTGGATGCAAAACGAAACTTGGATGAGAAAGTTGCAAAAAGAAATTAAGGTCCCAGTTAATTTGTTTCTTTTTGAATTTCTTATCTGTTTTTCCATTTTTAGGGAAAGTAATCTTTTTTTTTTTTTTCCCACAAAAGAATATACTCCATCAGACTATGCTGTCGAAATTTACAAGGTCACCCCTGCTGGGCTTTCTTCCATCTACCTCCTCTGCCACCTTCAAACACAGGCATCTGCACAAGAGGGATAGTGTCTGAATTTTTTTCATAGGTTAATAGGCAATTAGACATGGAACTTGCACACATTATTTATTTTTAAAACTGAAAAGGACCTCACATGCTATGGCAGGCACCTACTAGTTGTCCTCGGATATCTACCCCTCCCTAACACACACATCGCAGTTGTACATGACAACTACATGACATGACGTGACAGCCATTTCTCACCTCTCTCCCAGTGAGGTGTGACCATGTGACTACATTCTGGTCAAAGGGGTATGAGTAAAGGCCACGTGTCACTTTTAGATCATGCCTCTAAAGGAGGGGGTGTGTCTTCCCCTTGGTCCTTTCCCTTCTCTCACTGGCTGGTGTGTGGACATGAGTGTGGGCACTGGAGCAGCAGACTCAACCACAGGGTGAAGCTGTGTGGTGAGCACAGTGGAGCAACAAGATAGCAAGAACCTGGGTCCCTGAAACTATGAAGTTCCCACCCAGCTCTTAGAGTGTGTATGCCAACATTGTACGTGGAAGAAATAAATGTTTGTAATGAAGTTTGACCCAGGTCAGATGGGTCAAATCTCACTTTAAAATGAAGAAACTGAGGCCAAAGAGATTAAAAGGCATGCCCAGGGTCATACAGCCATCCCCTCTGTAAACTGTATATTACAATGATGGAAAATTACTCTTTCTTCCTGTTAATGGCCATGAGATTAAAATCTTCTTTCTGCAATTCCTTCTTGAATGATTTAATGTCATACCCAGCAGGGGTAACAATAGAATGTAATGATAAGAACCACATCATTTCAAGTTTCTTAGGATGATAAACATGTCCTATTAATAGAAATTATTCAATTCAGTGTAGATTGCCAGAGTATAAAGCAAATGGAAAATTTTGAAGGTTTTAACGAAGGAAACAGCTCAACTATGAGATAGTCTAGAAGTACATTTCCTAAAGTCCACAGGAAGACAATCAGTGAGTTGTACTGTATTTATACTTCCTTCTGAGTAGGAACAGTAAGCCTTCAAACGTGATGGGAACTTGGCTCTGAGTGGTGAAAGTACCCAGCTTTAATAAGCACACATCCAAGAAACCACAGCCTTACCCTACTAAGATAAAGTCCATCTATGATGCTGCATTTGCTTTTAGTTAACTTTTTCATAGAAATGAAGAAAAAGTGTTCTCAATTCACTATGTCCTTGGTATTCTCATTTGCCATTTAAAAATGACATTCACCAGGAATGATGCTGTTTGACGTACTTCATGTAGCTGATGCTCTAAAGGATTGCAAAATGGCTTGGAATTGTTTCAGAGAGCACAAAAACATCTGACCTTATTGGTTTAAGCTTTGGGTACAGTTTGTGGAAAACAAGAAATTCTTTCTCTCCTTTGGAACATACTTTGGAAGCACTTCTTTTAGGCTCTACTTAGCGACTTCCTGTTGAGAGAGCTGATACTAAGTAACAACATCACAGGACAACTAAAACCATCAGAATGCAAAGCCATTTGGTTCAATTTTATGCAACCCTCTTTCCAAGCTCCTACACAGCTGTCCCGAATCATTCTTACTACTAGCAGAAATGACAGCTGGTGTGAAGGGGGCTCACTTCCCTACAACAGATCGTAGTTCCCTGTCTCACTGTACTTGTAGCTCTCAAAATCTTCAATGCCAGTTAATGTTTCAAATCTGATGTCACACACCTGTTTTAAATAATTTCAAGAGCTCCTTATTGCCTCGAGAATACCTTACCTTTAGCACCCAAAGACCTCAAGTCCCCCCACCATGCCTCTCCAGATCCAGCCCCTCACTGCTCCTCTTTGCTGCCACTACCTTGGACTATAATCCAGTTCAGGGACTTTCTCACCCCACCCTTCTGTACTCTCTGCCTGCGCTGTCACCTGCCCCCATCTCTTCCATATTTACGACCTCTGCCTGCCCTCTCTCCTACTCCCACATAAAAGTGACCATTTCCTAGACTTTCCTACCTCTACAGAGTTATCTGTTCAACTGCATTTTATTTATTCATGTACCCGTGCCCCATTCTATGTCGTGAGCACCTCAAAGGGAGGGATCGTGTCTTAATTTTCTTTCTAACATCTGGGATGGTTCTTGGCACACAGATGTTCAATATATGCTTGCTGAATGACTAAGAGAATAAAAGAAAAAAGAATCAGAAAGTACACAGCTTAAATCACTAAAATAAAAAAAAACACAACCAAATGTGTAAAAGAAATCACAATTTGTAATAGTGTCTTTGTTAAATCTATTATGCTGAGATAGAAAGAAGCAAATCATCTATGGTGCAGAAAAGCCCTGTGAGAGGCAATTGATGTCTTTACACCTGGAATGAGAAGACCCAGATTTGAGTCTTAGCTCTACCACCTTCTGCCTCTAACTCTGGGCAATTTACATGTACAAAATGAAAATCTAAATTCCACCTCATTCCAAAGTAAATCTCGGCAATAGCTGGCAAGAAACACCCCTCTGAGCTTTTCTTTTTCCCTTTCTAAATTCGCTTAAACAGAGTTTAGAAATTTAAACAGAGATGAAAATACCCACAGTACCGACCTCACAGTGTGTGAGGCTCCAATGAGCTAGTGACTGTAAAAGCACTCTATAAACTATGCAATGACACATAAATGAAAGGCATTATTATCATAGACGGGAAAGAAAGAAACTATTCAGAGTGGTTACTGTGGGCCAGGTGTTAGGGATTCAAAGACAACTCAGAAATTCAGGACTGCCCTGGTGAACGCTCTCTCAGACAGATCCCACCCCACTCTTGGGTCGAATCAGAACCATTCACATGACTTTACTCTGCCAACCAACTTCTGTCCCCATAGGTCTGAATATCATGGACCAAGTACATGTCTGGATATGGCAAAGAAACAAAGGCAGCCCAAGGTAGAGACATACACACCAAATGTTGAAGAAAATGCTCCGTCACATACCCCATTCACTGTCCACTCCCCAGCCTCGGCCAGGGCCTCCTGTGGAACTGGCTGGCATCCATTCACCCTTTCCTGAAGGACATTTTATGGGGGATTGTGTGGAGCAAGGTCCCAGAGTTGGGGATATTTGTAATTGGGAAAGGTATACAGAACTGGTCACTTCTTACTTGAAATGAGGATTGCAATATAACTTAATTTTACTTTATTCTTTGTCAAAGAACCAATAGCTGAAAAAAAATCATGTTGGAACATTTATTTTTGAAGTTGTTATGAAGCCTTATTTCTTAGCATCCAACCTGCCTAAGTCTTGGATCTACCGGAAGTATTAAAAGTAAAAGACCATGCCTTCTTTAACATTATGTTCAAGATCACAGTCATTCATTCATTCATCCTGCAAATATTTATCCAGCACTTATGACCTGCTAGGGCAGTAGGCTAGGTACTGGTGAAACAGCTATTAACCACCTAGAAGTAGGGGCCTAGAGCAAACAGGACTTTAATTACGATTATGATATGAGTTACAAAGGGGAAGTATAGGGTTCCATGCTCTAATGAAACCTGTGTGGGGAAGAGGATGTGGTAGGAGGGGTCAGGGAGCAGTCAAGAGAGGAAGCTGCAGGAGTGCAGGCTCTAGAGGGGAAGGAGCTTGGCCAGAGCTTGAGCCAGAGGGAAGGGAGAGAGAGGACCCCAGAGAGGAGTGAGAGGTCATCCCTGCTCAGGTTATTACCCGGGAGCAGCAGGAAGCCACTGTAGGAAGGGCTTTATACTGGGGAATGACATGATTAGCTATATATTAAAAAACAAAAACAAAAGATGACTTTAATACTCATGATGGTGGTAAGAAGCTTGCAGACCTAGAAAAAGGTGACAGGAAGAAGTCATCACTGTTGCACCACCTCTTCAATATATGGATGAAGACGCCAAACCTCAAAATGAAGTGACCTGGCCAAGATCACACAGACAGATTCTGGCAGAGCCTCATTTTTCTGACTTGGTCCAGTGGTTTCAAAATTTTTCTACAATAAAAACTGTAACTGTGAAGTTGGAGTCAGAGTTCTCCAAATCTTTTTTTTAAGAAACAAGTTCTTGATTTGTTGCTTAGGCTGAAGTGCAGTGGCACAGTCATAGCTCACTGTAAACTTGAACTCCCAGGCTCAAGAGATCCTCCTGCTTCAGCCTCCTGAGTAGCTGGGACTATAACTGTATGCCATCAGGCTTGGCTAATTTTTTTTAATTTTTAGTAGAGACAGCATCTTTTTATGTTGCCCAGGCTGATCACAAACTCCTGGCCTCAAGTGATCCTCCAGCCTCAGTCTCCCAAAGTGCTGGTATTACAGACATGAGCCATAATGCCTGGCCTCTCCCAATCTTTGACTCATATCCATATAATCATAGAACTGACAGTGCTTTCTCACCACTTTGAACTTAATAACACTACTAATAATAGCAGCAGTCACTTACTAGAAACCTTCCAAGTGACAGGCAACTTGCTAGGTGCTTTCCATATCTCATCTTTACAACTATCTTGTAAGACGGGTATTATTTTTATTGTTTTACAGTTGAAAGAACTGAGGGTCAGAAATATTTGTTTAATTGCTCAAGGTCACACAAGTGAGCTGAGTGTGATCACAATCTGCAGCCATTTCCCTCTCACTCCAAACTCTGCCACCATGCCATGCCAGATCTAGATTTTATTATTATCCAATGCTAAATTCTGGCTTTCTAGGGAAAATCAGAATAGAAAGGGAGAGCTTCCTCTCCCTAAATTAAAAAAAAAACCTACATGAAATTGTCTGAAAAGTTCAATCAATTAATCAAATGTATACCAACACAAATAATAAGAATTGAAAAAATTTTTATTTTTAAGCTACATTAGAGGCACAAAATTCTAAGAATCTCCTCTAACCTGTTCAAGAGATAAACATTGGGAGTAACCATGTGGTCAGGCCAAGATAAAAATGTCTCATTAAAATTGTCTGATATACAATCTCAGCTGCAGGAAGTGCACTGCTAATTCCTGAAAAGGTGAGCCGTGGGGAAAAAAGAGATCATCTCTGACTGACCTGCTCTTGACCCTCCAAAACTGAAGGAAATGAAATTTAAAGTCGGCTTCCATATGATAAACACTCCAAAAATTGGAGAGGAAGTATAAGAAAATGGAAAAAAAAATCTGGCCCTAATGAGAAAGTTATGTAGCCCAAAAGAAAAATGGAAAACTAAGATTTTATAAGCAATTATAGCCCGCCTTAAATAAACCTTGGACATCACATGAAAAAGTTATTCAGGAAACAGCTGTTATTCATTCTTAAGGAGATAGAAATATTCCCATTAAGACACAGGAACAGACCAGGATACACTCATTCTATGACAGACAAAATAAGATCATCACTGCATATAGTAAACATTAAAATCAACACTGCAGGAAACTGGGCTAGTGAATCAGAAATAGATACAAGAAATACATATGGAGGGTTGAAAGAAGGAGAGAGAAGATGGCAGACATAGAAAATAGAGCGTAGAGATGTAACCTGCAAGCAATGGGAGTCTCTAAGAAGAAAGGAACAAATGAAAGACAGTCGATTTTCCAGAAGTTAACACCAAAGCCAGATACAAAATATCTGTGGTGTAAAGATGGGAAATGCTCTGTGTTCTCTTACATTTGTAAGCAGAAAAACACATGAAGCCCTATCTGTTTTAGGCAAAGAAAAAATCTTTTTTAAGTCTAAAACCAGATCACTTTGAAACAGGTGGAAATTTGTATAGCTTTAGTTTTTCCCACTGTAAAAACCAATTCTAATGAGAAAACAGGAGAGTGGGAGTATAGGGACTGGGGACTTGGGAAGAGGGTAAAACCTACATAATATTTAAATGGCCGTAGGTATCCCAAAATGTTTCTGCCTGCACCAATATTACCACAATGCCATTTCTACAAATATCAGACTGTTGCCCCAAATACCAGAAGAAAAGGGGCAATCTCTTAAAGGGAGGATACTGACGTTCAGTAGGGTATGGGTGATCATGAAGTCAGTTTTCCACTTGGAAATAAGTAAGCAAGATCATAAATTCAAGGTAGGATAGTTGCTGAATAAAAATAGCTATAAGAAAAAAAAGTCATAAGTGTTGAGCTTCATGAATCTAATAGCTGATGAAAATATTGAAACAAAATAGACAAAAGAGAAATAGAAGTGAACTCCAGCTCAAAAAAAAAAAAAAGAAAAAAGAGACTTTTAAGACTCTCAGGAGAAATTAATGAAGTATGACCAAGGGAAAGCATAAAAAGAACTCAAAAGGCACAGAATTACTTATATTATTAAAATAGAGTAAAGTTATTTGGTCCAAAGATGTAGCTGTCATCATCATCATCATCATCATCACTGCCTTCATCACCACTGTCATCATCATCACTGTCATCATCAAAGCTATCACTGATGCAGCACTTATTATGCAGCAGGCACCATTCTTAATGCTAAAAATAAATCTATGTGGTGGGTGCCATTATTGTCTCCATCTAACAGATGAGGAAACTGAGGCCCAGAGAGATAACTTGTCCAAGGCCCAGAGCTAAATAACTGAGATTTAGTCCGGCTCTTAACTACTTCATTCTTCTACCTCTCTAAGACTAGTTACGACTAGAAGAATAGAGCATGTATGGGATATGTTTTAAAATAATCACTACTATATTTAGATTACTAATAACTAAAGCATCTACTATTTGCAAAGGACCTATTATGTGCCAGGCATTGCGTTAAGCATTTTAGAGACATCAGTTCATTTAATTCTAGCACCCTTGTAAGATATTGTAAAGGTGAAGCGCGTAAAAGCAAGATATGGTAAAGATTGCAAAGGTGTTAAGATTCTTGGCCAAGGTCATGCAGCTAATAAGTTGCAAAGCCATGATCTGAACCAGGGTCTATTTGACCCTAAAGCCCAGGCTTCTTCTCTACTAAGCTAATACCCACATAGGGACAAGATATTCACATTCCAAATGGCATTCAAAGGTAAAAAGATATCAGACCCAATGACTTCTAAGTAGCCCAATCTGGTCCGCTCCTCACTTCTTTAAATTCCTTCCTTCCACTGCTGTCTTCTGATTTTCCTCCCACCTGAGTGCCTTTTTCTTTCATTCTCCTTTATTGGACTGCTCTTTGTCCATCTTCTTATCTGTCATTGCTCCTATCTTTGGGCATGGGTCCTTTTGTCATCCCATGATAATAATGATCCAATATGATACATCTCCAGATTTTTGTCTGATACACATGGGTGCATGTGCAAACAAATATCTGTATGCAACTTCCTGTTAAGTATACTCATAAATACATGTGTACAGATAGAATCTATATAGGTTTCAAAATATCTTGACAGCCAAGAAGTTTGATTGTTCTTCTCCTCCATGTCTCTACGTTCTTATTATATGTGGACACCTATCAAAGTCCTTATCACATAAAGCTGAAGTCTATTTGCTCAAATATCTCCCCTACCAGACATAAAATCCTGTATCTTTCACTTCACATTTGTATACAAAACATGAAGCACAGGATCTGGTGCAAAGTAAACCCTCAAGAAATGTTACTAATTGAATAATAAAAACTAGAGGAGAAAGAAAGCAGAAAAGAGAGTAGGAACTAAATTAGCCAGCAATCTATTTTAAAGAATAATCAAAATATGCAAAAAATAAAATGGCCTTGAGGTATCATTTTTACTCTTAAGTAAATCGGCAAGAATTAAAAAAAATAAAATTCTTATTGCTAGTAAGGGTATCAATTCTGCCTCTTATCTCAGTGTTGAAATTGGCAATCTCCATATACTGCTGGTGGAAGGCACCAGGCAATATATGTCCAAAACAATAAAACGATTCATAATCATCAATCCAATGATCCCATTCCTGGAAACTTATCTAAGGAAATAAATCAACAGAAGAGAATGGCTGTATTTGGGAATATGCTTACAGAAGTATTATGTAATATATAATAACAAAAAACAGGAAATAGACTAATACCCAACAGCAAGATAAAAGCTAAGGAAAATCAATTTGATGTGCTTTTACACATCCATTAAAATTTAACACAATGACTACAAAGGAAAATAGAAAATGATATAATGCTCAATTTGGGAGGCTGAGGCGGGTGGATCACCTGAGGTCAGGAGTTCGAGACCAGCCTGGCCAACATGCTGAAACCTTGTCTCTACTAAAAATACAAAAATTAGCCGGGCGTGGTAGCAGGTGCCTGTAATCTCAGCACCTCGGGAGGCTGAGGCAGGAGAATTGCTGGAACCTGGGAGGCAGAGGTTGCAGTGAGCTGAGATTGCACCATTGCACTCCAGCCTGGGCTGACAACAGTGAGACTCTGTTTCAAGAAAAAGAAAAGAAAAGGAAAATGATATAATGCTAAGAAAAAAGTGGAATGCAAAATTTATGCAGGCTATGCCTACAATTCTGGAAAAACTATTACTTGCACCTGGGCAAAGATGGAAAGCATCTCACAAAAATGAAAAATGTGTTGTGATGATAGGACTAGGTATGTCTTTTAAAATCATATTTTAAGGTGCAGCTGCTATAATATGAAATGAGACAGAGATTGAATACTGGTTCCATACTTTACTAGTTATATTACTTTAGACAAGAAGTTTAACTTATCTGAATTCTGCTTACTCATCTGTAAAGTGGAAAAATTTTATTTCTATTGCTTAGCAGATTTCATTAACTTAAAATATGGAATAAACACTTACACAGCACTTACTATATACCTGGCACCGTTCTAGGCACTTTACAAATATTAACTTGTTTAATCATCAAAACAATATTTTAACAGGATGCACAAAGAGGTTCTGGAATATGGGGTGACAACAGCAAGATAATAACTTTCTATGGCTTTCCAATGTCCATGGGATAAAACTGTAAATAAAATTAACTGCTAACATTTATTAAGTGTTTGCTATGTGACAAGCATTGTGTTAGTGCTTTCCTGACCTTATCTCAGATAGCCCTTACAACAATCCTGTTAGGTAGTTACTATAAACTACACTTTCCTGAGGACTCAGGAAACTTGGGCTCAGAGAGGTTAGGTAACATGCTAGTAAGTGACAGGGCCTATATCTAAATCTGGGTTTCTCTGAGTTCACAGCCAGGTTCTTCACCACAGTAGGACAGCGTGTCCCATTTTGTTAGGAGAGTATACAAAGTCTTTCACAACCTGAACCTTACTCCCGGTCCCATCACTCCAAATCTGGGACAGTTCTGGGTGGACACCCTCATCTTTTAAGTCCCTGGCCTCTGCTCCCGCTGTTCCTCACCTGATCTTCTTTAAATACCTATTCAGCCCTTAAGGCTCCACTTTCCCATACCTTCTGAGACATAATCAATTGTTCCCTCATCTGCTGTCATTTAGACACTAATTTGTGCTTATAAGTCAGTGTGTAATATATTATTTTTATGCTCCTTTACCAGCCTGTTTCTTCCAGACTATGAATTTCACAAAAGCAAAGACCATGTTTTATGCTATTTTGTATACTGCTGTATTCCTTGTTCTAAGCATAGCTGCCACACTTGATAAGGACCCAACAATTACTTGGTGAATGCACAAACACTTCTGGCATAGAGGATATTCCCAAGACTCACCAGTCAACACTGGAGCATCATTTGCTAAGTACAAAGGATTAAGCATCAGGACATGGTATTTCTCCATACTGTTTTTCACAGAGCTTTGATGCTGAAGGTAGTTTAGCTAAATGAGAGCATAAAGGGGGCCCCTCCATTAAGAAGGCTTCCCTGATGTTCTAAGTTTGGGTTATGTGTGTATAATATGATGCATTTCCCTGTTAGGCCCATTAGCATACTTCATGGAAACTGCCTGCTCACTGGCTTGCCTCCTCCTTCTTAGACAGTGAGCCCCTTAAGGACGGGACTGTGGGTTTTACTTATAATACCCAGAACCAAGGACGGTAGCTGGCAGGTAGCTGGTGATTAATAAATACTTGTTGAGGGAGTGAATGAATGAATGAATGAAGGGGGTTGAGACCTTTTCTTTCCCTCGGTTCTCCCTTCCTTACCTCTATAAACATTCTATTCAGATTTTGGGCTATTTCTCAATGAATAGGTTACCGGTAAGTGTTATGTTCCAAAGCTGATGCTTTTATTTTTAACCCAGAAAACAGAGTAGGTTTTTGCAAAATTATTAGATATACTTGGAGTTAGTTGGCCATAAAGTTGTCAAACAATTCTCATTTTTTAAAACGATAGCCAAAACATGACTTAGTCCCTGACCAGCTTTAGAAAGATGACAACCTGATTTATATTTGTATTACCTGCCAAGTTCTACCCAAGCTAAGAGAGAATTCAGCACTAATGATCCCAAGTAAAAGAATAAAACCCTGGGGATGGGAGGATGCTTCAAAAATACCTGTAGGTTTAGTATAAAAGAAATTATTGTAAAAATATTTTCTAGGGGATGTCAGAAGGCTAGCAAAGAATTAGTCAGACATCCTCAGCTTCTGATTCTATTGTTCAGTTTTTTGGTGTTTTTAACAGTGACCTTAAGACAAGGCAAGATATTGAATCATGAAGAAAAAATCACTAATGTTTAAAATCCTGTATTTACTAACAAGGAGAAAGCAAATATATTTCAGAAAACTTTCAACAATAAGGCAAGAATGATCAGCACACTCCATTCCTTGGACAATATGGTTAACTCAACATTTTCTGTCATTAACTCTAACAATAAAATTTTAAAATGACTGCCACTTTCCTAAATAATGGGAATAGCTTCACAACAGTACTTCCACTGTATCTTTTAAAGAACTAAAAAGCCAAAGTAATTTGTCCACATGGTGAATGTATTTACCTTATAAAGTCCTGAAATTATATATTGCTACAATCATTAATTTACCATCTACAGCAGAATGAAGTTTCCACTGATGCTCCACAGAGATGGAAATTAGGTGACTGGACATTCTCCTTCCTCTCACAGAATGTCCATTACAAGAAGAAAAGCAACAGGCTTTTGATCTGGCAGAAAGCCTGCTGTTCTGCCCAGCTGTAAATCCTTGTGTTTTAAATGCTTTTTGTATAATTTTATTTTCCTGAGTTGTAAAGTAATACCTTTCACTAAGGGGCAAACCTTTTTAAATGTAGAAAAGAATTTTAAAAATAATCTCCCATAACCCTACCACCCAGAGATAATCCCTCATATCCTTCTGGTCAGTTAACCCCAGCAAACTTCTCTCATAGGTTATTCTACAGGTGTGTTTCATGATCAGATCACTAAGTTCCTGTGCATATCACAACCTTGATATGGCTTTTGATTATACAGTCGGAACCCCAAGCCAATATTTCTCAATGATGATACGGATGATTTCTTGGCTTAAAAACAAACAAATAGAAAAGCTAAATGATGGAAAGGAAAGAGGTCACCAAAGAAAGGAATAAAATTAAAACTAGTAAAGTTGGAAAATCATAATTCAATCACACTGAAACATAGTAGGAAGAGCACACTATATACATTTTATGATAATTCGATGACAAATTAAGATGTTATCACTGAAAGTCAACTTTCCATGGAAACCAATGGTATGAGAATAATCATCCAAGAATAATTACAAGAATAACCAAAATTTATATAAAAATAAAATGGAGGTTTTAATAGTTAACCCTATGTTTAAAACAAGAGTTTTTTTTTTCTGTTTATCCCTGCAGGTATGTTTATTTTTGCCTAAACAATGCAAAATATCACCATACTGCAAAAACATGATGTGTAAGAGACTTTCACTCTTTAGGGAGAAAAAAATTTGCCATTCTTCCAACTCAGAAAATACTGTTATTTTAAGAGGTAATCTCAATGTACTCCTCAGACTAATGGATATTTTAAGAAGTAAGCTATGAAAATATTTTCTATAATAAAACCAATAATGCCCACTTAAAGATTTTAGTCCCTGCTCAATTCTCTCATCATTTACTAGACTACAAGCTGCCTTTAGGTTGAAGCAGAAACCGTATACATTTTGATGTTCCTAGTCCACATCATTGAGGAAGGGTGCTCCTCTTTAGGGGTTTGAAACCTGTTGAATGATGTAAATCATCTAGCAGCCAGTGAAGCTATACTGTCCAGCTGTATTTATTTGTCTAATTCAATACTGTTGGGATAACTAATGAATACTTCAAAGTCATTAAAAAAACCCTAGTTCTATATAAAAAAACCCAGTTCTATATTCTAACTGAATGGAAGAATGTACAGATAGATGAGTAGATGAGTGATTTTAGAAGAATATTTTAATCTGGGACAATTCCAGCCAATGTCATGATTTTTTTCCATCTTATGCAATGTTCTTGTGGGGTACAATCTTGGCTCAAATTCAAATGCAACATAATAAAGGATGAGTCAACTTATCTAAGTAAGGTTCAAGGAGGTCATTACTTAGGAATTCTCCATGAAGGTACCCAGTCTTATAGTTTTATATTCATATGTAAGAATAGAATTAACAAATTCTTCAGTTCTAATTTTTTTCTAGATTCCAATGAAAGGAAAACTTAAGATTCCAGTCAAAGGGAAATGTATGAAATACAGTATATTCATTTGTTCAGCAACTATTTATTAGTACCTGCTCTTTGTCAGGTCCTGAATAAAACAGACAAGGATCTCACCCTTGTGGACCTTACACTCCAGCTTATAAACACATTTTAGAACGTGCAAACTCATTACTATAGTAATCAAAAAGTACAAATCAAAACAAAAAGATACTAGTTGTTTATAAATAACAACTGAAACTTGTAAAATTACCTGTAGTGGTAAAAAGTCAAAAGAAATCAGCATGCTCATATTTTGGTGGTGGGAAGACAAGTTGACGTAAGATTTCTTTTTTGGAGGGAGGCTCATTTGGAGTACATATCAAAAAAATCTTTTTGTCTCAATAACCCTATATAAAGTGGTTTATCCTCATGGAATGCCTGGAGATACAAAGTATTATAGAACACTGTTCATTAAAGTATTAGTTAAATTATGGCATATTCAAATGGCATTTCACAGTGTGTACGGTATAGGTCCTTTTTCATACTTAAACAAATTTTATACCTTAAATTACAGTTTTAGACTTACACAAAAGTGAGGATAGTACAGAGAATTTACATATACCCCATACCTAGCCTTCTCTTCTAGTAACATCTGACATTAGATAATACACTTGTCATAATTAATCAAGTAACATTGATAAGACACTCCCTTACGGTTTTTATTTAGTGTCCTTTTTCTGTTCTAGGATCCCATTTAAGACACCATGGCACATTTAATTGCTGTGTCACCTTAGATTCCTTTTGGCTGTGACAGTTTCTCAGATTTTCCTTGTTTCTGATGACCTTGATAGTTTTCAGGAGTACCAGTCAGATATTTTGTAGAATGCCCCTCAATTGAAGCACATTTTTCTCATGATTATACTGAAGCTCAAGGTTTGGGGTGGAAGACCACAGAGATAAAATGCCATTCTCATCACAGCACATCAAGGATACATGCTATTAACATGACTTATCACTATTGACGTTAATTTTGATCACCTGGCTGAGGTATTGTCAGGTTTCTCCACTGTAAAGTTCTCATTTTTTCCTAATTTCCATACTGTACTCTTGTAATGAAGTCATTATGCGCAATCTACATTTACTAATTGAGAAGTAATGTTCCACCTCCTCAAGGGTAGACTATCTACATAAATGATATGAAATTACTCTGCATAGATTTATCAATTCGCCTGCATGTATTTATTCAATCATTTACATCAGTATGGACTCATGGATATTTATTTTATACTCCGTATAAAGTATACCCTTTGTAAGTCTGGGCGTACTGGCTCATGCCCGTCATCCCAGCACTTTGGGAGGCCGAGGCAGGTGGATTGGTTGAGCTCAAGAGTTCAAGACCAGCCTGGACAACTGGCAAAACCCTGTCTCTACAAAACATACAAAAAATTAGCTGGGCATAGTGGTATATGCCTGTGGTCCCAGCTACTCAGGAGGCTGAAGTGGGGGAATTGCCCAAGCCTGGGAGTTCAAGGCTGCAGTGAGCCAAAATTGCGCCACTGCACTCCAGCCTGGGCAAATCGGAGTGAGACTCTGTCTCAAAAATAAATACAATACAAAATAAAGTATATAGTTTGTATTCTCCACTAGATTAATAGTGTAATCTAACACTACATTACATATTTTGTTGCTCAAATTATTTCAGCTTTGGTCACTGGAGCTTTTCAGTGGGCTCCCGTGTCCCTTTGACATATCCCATCATATTGTGTGTATGTGCATACACACACTTCCTAACTTTCTGACACTACAAGACGCACCAGGAGCCTCTTACATATTCTCCAGCCCTAGACTCAGACATTTCAAGAAGCCCTAGTTCCTTTTATTGGAGAATGGTATTAGAAACAAGATCTGGATGTGGGTATGCTTATTGCCACTGGGGTGTCATTGCTTCTAGGCCCTCTCAACTGACAGAGCAATAAAATAAGTGTATACATACATGTACCTACACTTTTGCAACCATATACACATGTATAAATACATGTATCTATACATATATACATGCCTATATACATTATATGTATTTACACATGTATGTACAAATATCTATTAATATTTTTCCATGTTTCCA